>NW_015505205.1:422061-470460 GCF_001515645.1 Sinocyclocheilus grahami | reverse complement strand
TTTAAGCATGCTTCACTTTGTCAGACAGGTTCTGTTTAAGTGATTTCTTGATTCAACAGGTCTGGCAGTAATCAGGCCTGCGTGTGGCTAGTGAAATTTAACTCAGCTTTCTAAAAGAATGTGGTTAATTGCAGTTCTTTCATGATTTAACAAGAGGGGGCAATTCATTTTTCACATAGGGCCATATAGGTTCGGACAGCTTTTTTCCCTTAATAAATGAAATCATCATTTAAAAACTGCATTTTGTATTTACTTGCATTATCTTTGTGTAATATTTAAATTTGTTTGATGATCTGAAACATTAAAGTGTGACAAACATGCAAAAAAATAAGAAATCAGGATCAGCCAACACTTTTTCACACCACTGTATTATATTATTTTATATTATATTATTATAAATGGAATCACATAAATTTTCATAATTCAAAACTAAAAATAATTATCATTATCATTGTGTATTTAAAGTGTAAGGAAAATATTGTATTACTTGTTTCACCAGGAGATCAAGTTATGATATTTTAAGTAAAATTTTACAAGGTCAACATTTAAAAAAAATGTATGCATGAATAAAACATGCAAACAACTGAAATTTTCAACTTTTTTTTCCAAAAGGGTATGTACTTTTTTTAAATACATGAAAGCAACATGAATACTAAAATGACATTTCTAATAACTTAGCATTTTCATTATAAACTACATTTTTTTTTATTAAGATTTCTTCTTTTCATCACCTCAGATACAAATAAAGAATTTGTCATTATGCTTTCTTATTAGTTGTTTACGCTTTAAAGTAAACATTTACAGAAAAATAGAATATTTTGGTATTTGGATACTTGTGGTGTGTAAGAGTATCTTACCATGTTGATTTCTGATATGGTGTCTATGCTGGCGATATCCAGACTCATTCCTACAGTAACAGGCCCATCTGAAGAAAAAAAACAAAAAAAACAACAGCATGCACTGCATTCACTACAGAGTGACAACACTGCTAACAGAGAAAGACAGCAATAAAAGGATCTAAATTTACATGCGTTACAAGAGTGGACTGCATCAACTCAAGCCCGGAGCATTTCCACTGAGTTTACATTTGTTTTAATTGCAGTTGTTGATGATGATAGGACTTTAAGAGAAGATAAAAATCCACTTATGCAAGATAATAGTTTGTGTAAACGTAAAAGCTTTGATCATCGTACTGCCAAAGAATGGCCTAAGGTACTTGTTGTATCCCTTCATCAGTTTCTGAATGGTGGGAGGCAAGATCTCCTCTGTGCTGGCGACAGAGCCATCCATGCTCCTGTAAAAACAGCAGAACACAAAACACACAAATACACACACATTAAGCACTCAATATTCCACAAGTCAGTGCAGAAAGGCAATGTTACTTCCACCGAGCCAAGGCATGTTTTGATCATGTGGACTTAATTGCCAATAACTTATGACCTAGATTTGAAACACTGTATTTTTAGGCTTCATATTTTCTCTCATTAAAGCACTGCTGCTGACTGTGGCGTGTGCGATTTGAACATCCTCAGCGATGGTAGAAGCGATTGTGTTCTTTCCCGCAGAGCGAAGCCTCTGTTTCTACAGTGTAAAAGGCCCATGAGCTTCAGATATTATTCAGCTTCAGGGTAACAACCCCACAGAGCACAGCAGCACATGTAGGAAATACTTCAAGAGACGTCTGAGGAAAAAACCTGCTTGGTTGACACTAAACAATACCCTTATAAATATTCTAGAATGAACAGAAACAAGTACTGTGGGCCAAGCACAGCAGGAGGACAGAGGTACACGTGGATTTTTACTGCGGCAGATCTCTTCTGTCCCTTCTGTAGCTCTCTCAGACATCACCTATACAATATTCTTCTTCTTCTATAAATACATACAGTCAGGTCCAAAAGTTTGAGTGTACATTGGATATCTGAGATTCAAAATGGACATAAATAGAATGTTTAGGGAGTTACAATGAAACAATTAGAGCAACAAAACATTCTGATGTAAAAAGAATTGGAAATATTTAAGATTGTGCAGAAGTTTTAGATCTCTAATCAAAGAAGATTTGCGATATTGACTTATATGTGACTGATTTATGCAGTGTTTTTGCTTTCACTGAATCTCAAGATGCTCTTTGGCTCATTCACAAATTATACTGAAACCCTCAGTCATCAGATTTGACAAACTTGTGGAGTTCATGCAACTCGAGTGCTGCAGTCATTAAAATAAAAGATGGACAAATCAAATGTTAGAACATTATGAAATACATGATGATTAAAGATGATGATTAAAGACAGTAAAGATGTTTAAAATGGTACAAAAGCATACCATTATGGTACCATTATTTTACTATTTCAAATAAATGATGTTTTTGAACATCATAAAAGGCTTCCAAAGAAATATTAAGCAGCCCAACTGTTTTCAACATTAATAATAATATGAAAGAAATAAGAAATAAGATAATAATAAGAAATGTGTCTTCATAAACTTAAGCTTATTAGAATAATTTCTGAAAATTCATGTGACACTGAAGACTGGCGTAATGGCTGCTGAAAATTTAAATGTATGATATAAATATATATTAATAATATTTCACAATACTGCTGTGTTTACTGTATTTTTGGTCAAATTAATGCAGCCATAGTGAGCATAAGAGCATTATATTTTTATTTCAAAAACATTAAATTATTTCACTGACCCCCAAATATAATTTGCAAAATAAATAAATAAAACAGTATGAGGAAAAATCCATTCTGTATAGGCTATTGACTTAAACCTAATTCAATATAAACATGATTTTCAAAATCAGGTTTGCCAGAAACACTCACTGTATAAGGTATGAGACATTTTTCTGACATTTTCACCCATATGATGTACAGAATTTTGCATGCTAAAATGCACACACATACATGTATGAAGAAAAAAGACTGGGAAAGATCAAAAGAGAGGAAGTGAGACAGATGGTGAGAGAGTGTGAGAGACACAGAGAGTGTTTGGAAGACAGACGGAGAGCTCTAGGTCATTGACATGATGGCTCTATTATTACTCTCATTAAACTGTTACTAAAATCTAAAAATAAAAAAAATCAATAAAAAAAGAAGTGAACCATGCAGGTCACTGCCTCTACATTACCCCCTCTAAACATATAAGGCAGTTGGAAAACATTTTTCACCTCTCAGACACATCTGATCATGTTCTGCATCACTGCAAACTTGGTAGAAAAAAAACTTTTTACATGATGTATAGCTATTTTCACTGGTAAGCACAGCTAGCGTTTCAGAATGTCTGTTTTTCAGGATGCTTTTCTTGATGAAGTCTGACTCCACATGCCACATGATAAAGCTGAACTGTGCCATTTTTTGATGTTACGATATTTTCTCTTATCTCAGCTTAATAAGCAGAGACAGCTAAAAGTAAGCCATTTGTAGGTTGTTTTCCCCCTCAAAATGTGTAACACTGTGTCTCTGTGGTGTTTGTTTAAGCATCCCGACACAGCAACACTGGCTCAACCAATGACGTGACTTTGGGGGTGGGACTATCTGACAATCTGACCAATGGCAAACTGTCATTATTTTTGCAATATTTTTGCAATTCTGACACTAGTGTGACAAAAGAAAAATTATACACTTACGCTTGGTCGTTCATGCTAGTCAGAAAATCAGGATGGAGTTTTACCTTTGGGGGCTCAATAATTCTATAAAAGAATTTAGTATTCTGTCATGTGAGGAAAACAGGTAATTTGGGTTAAATAAAAAAATAGCCATATCATCAAAGCAATGCCATTTGTGTTGTTTCATCTTAAGCTGTGTGAATTTTAAATCAAACAAACTTCTTCTAAATGGAACTGAACGAAAATAAAAAAAGAGTGATTGTGTGCCAGACTTGTCTATTTAGTAAGATTAGAAATTTTGAGTGTTAGAAGGCAACACTTTTTTTTTTGCTGCCACCTTCAGGCTGAAGTCCAGGTCATGTGTGAGGGAATGCTGGGTTATTGGTCTGTGAATGCTGGGTAGACCGTTTTTCTCTGCTAACTGTGGCAGCTGATAAGCATCCATTATACTCTTATAGGCATTTAACATTGTATTGATATTAATTTGTTACATGCTTTGACTCTTTATGTGAAATATGAAATGGCTGATGTGCTTGCAATTTATTTTACTTCTATATTGTTATGAATTTTGTTCGATGTGTAAAACAAATGCTTCTTTTAAATCATATATTTTAATGAACATATTGAACCATGCTACTAAATTTAATGACCAGATTGAATACAATTCACTGCATTGGACTGAAATGCAGTTCTCAAGATGGACTTGAAGAACTTAAATTTAACTCGTAGTGTGAAAAGTAACTATTATTACAAATGTTACAAGTAAACCTAGTGGAAATATGTTTTACAAGTTGGTTTTAATAACTAGCATTAGGATTTATTAAGATTAGGATTGTTTTTTAGCCAAGTGATATAAACAGTATTGTTTAATGTAAATGCATTAAATTAAATATAAAACAAAATTACATATACATTTATTTTCATTTTGCAGAAAACTGCAAAATATGATGGAGACACACAATAAATTTAATAAATACGATTAATAAATCTTAATAAAAAAACATCATAATTGGCAGTAAGTGTTTTGCATGAAAAAAGCCATGCCAGGATGTCCAGGAACCAGGATGTCATTATGATAAATAAATTCTGAATATGTATTTTGAACGGATTCTTTAGAGCTAAATGTTTCCATATATATATATATATATATATATATACACAATATCTCACAGAAGGGAGTACACCCCTCACATTTTTGTAAATATTTTATTATATCTTTTCATGTGACAACACTGAAGAAATGACACTTTGCTACAATGTAAAGTAGTGCGTGTACATCTTGTATAACAGTGTAAATTTGCTGTCCCCTCAAAATACCTCAACACACAGTCATTAATATCTAAACTGCTGGCCACAAAAGTGAGTACACCCCTAAGTGAAAATTTTCTCTCCCGTGTCATGTGACTCATTAGTGTTACAAGGTCTCAGGTGTGAATGGGGAGCAGGTGTGTTAAATTTGGTGTTATAATTTTTTTTTTTACCTTTATACATTTTCTTTCTTAGTTCTGATCCAACCTTGAGACTAAATTCAGCCACGTCTCTCAGGCTGACTGACGTGTTGTGTATGGAGAAAAAGCTCTCCTAGCAGGACTGTCTCCCCAAATGTTTCTGCTTTGGTCCGCAGAGACAGTTTCTCAAGCTTGTATCAACTCCATCCCCCCGTCTACACACATCAGTGGTCATATGAGATATGAGCCCCAACATCGCAAACTCTCTCTCTCATAGAGTAACTGGGAGACCTTGTCCAGCACTGAAATATTAAACAACCCCAGAAAGTTTGTGCAGAAAATAATTTAAGTTTGAATGTTTTTAAACTGATAGAAAACAGTCTGAAACAGCAATAAACCAAATAAATAAATAAATACGCAAGCAAGCTTGCCGGGCAATGTGTTTATTGAAACTAGTGAGTTCAGAGTGATGATGACCTAATTATTTTCACCACTCTGATTTGGTTTGGATCTAGTCTGGTTTACCCAGAAGTGTGTGTCAAAGAAATTAATGCTTACTATACTGCGGGTTCATGCATTAAATATGGCTTTTAAAATA
This sequence comes from Sinocyclocheilus grahami, assembly GCF_001515645.1. NCBI lineage: Eukaryota > Metazoa > Chordata > Actinopteri > Cypriniformes > Cyprinidae > Sinocyclocheilus > Sinocyclocheilus grahami. Next base: position 464,813 of record NW_015505205.1, on the reverse strand, counting down.
GATCATTCAGCAGTGATTCTCATCTACAAAACAGTCCTACAGTATATTTATATGTTTCTACAGATCTCTGCCAACTGACCTATAAAATATAACTTCAATCATGGGGAGTTTTCTTTGAAATAACATTTAAAAGGGTCATATTATAAATATTTTTCTCCAAGGTCCAATTATAATGTTAGTACATTTTTTGTGCCAAATAACATTTTAGTTTTTTGTGCCCATTTCAGCCTCTCACTGAATCTTGAAACTAAACAGGCATGTGAAACACCTCTTTTCTTTGCCTAATCCTAAACCCTCCAACATTATTGCCATGTCCGCTTACTATAAGCAACTTTGAGCTTGTTTTTCATAAAGTCACTAACAAATTTGGGCAATGGCAGATTGCATTTTATAGGCTTATTTAATACACATGGGTGTTCAAGAGAGAGTGAGTGAGAGAAGAACGAGAGAGAGAGACACAGTCATTGAATTGGGTTGACCAGTCATATATGCAAAACATTTTAATTATTTGTGTATACAGTAAATGCAGTTTAGAATTATTTTATGTTTTATGCTTTCACTTTATCCCTGTCAGACTTTGTTCCGTGTTTTGTGTGTGTTTTCCTCCCCCACATGCTCTGTCACTGTTTATGCCCTTATTTGGTCCTTCCTGCTCCTGTGTATGATCATTTAGTGCAGGCGTTCCCAGTTTAGTTCCTATTGTTCCCAGGTGTGTCCCATTAGTTTCTAGTCATTTAAACCCTGTGTTTCCTAGTGTTTGGCGTCTGCTATTAAATGTCATTTTTGTGTGCTTGATGTCTCCAGTGGTCCCTGTATCCCCAGCGTGCTTTCATTAAAACCTTTTGATTTGCATTACTCTTCATCTCCCCGCTGCTTCGTTCCAGTGCTCCTTGAGTGAACCGGGACAATCCCAGCTAAGAAGGAGCATTCTCGGCTAATATTTGGCAAGGTTCTCTGAAAGTATGACCAAACGTTCGTCCAGTAATGTTGATAGTAGGGTTGATCAGAGTTATGGTTTTCACTAATGTTCTTAATGTTAGCACAAAAATGTTAGTTATGCATCGTCTATGGAATGTTTTATTTCTGAAAACTTTTAGCTGGATGTTCTAATAACCTTATTTAAATGTTACTTGTTTCAGAATGTTAAGAGAACATTCAAAATTAACATTGTTTGCAAAACTATAAAATGGAAAGTTCCCTTAAGGGTCACGGTTTTTTTTTACCTTACATATAATATCACCCATAATCACTGCAAAAAAATGTAGGTTGCCAGCTGTTACAAATAACTAATTTGCATGACATCAACGACCCAAATTTCGAATCACCCAACCGACTTCATCGAGCTGTTTTTGCAGCTAGGTTTTAAAAAAATGTTTTTTTGCTGGAAAGTGAGTTTGGATTCTGAAAGTTAACAGTATGATTTCACAGTACCTCAAGCTCTTTTATCTAAAAAGATCAAGGAACATTTTTATGGCATGGCCCTTTAAAATCCACCTAAACACTATTGGGTCTATATATGCACCTCAAACCAGTAGTTTTAGATTTCAACAAACAAAAACATTACAGGTCCCTTTGCAAGATTAAGCCTTCCTCCTCCTCTTCATGTGCTAAGCTCTAAGAACCCAAAAAGGAGGTATGGCTCTTGTTGTTGTGGTTTGTTATGTGATGGAAGCTGAATTCCTGGCCAAACTATATGTACACCCACTAAAGTCTCCCAGCTTGCCAGAAAGAGAGACTGGAGATTGGAGGGGAAAGGAGGACAGGAAGGGGGTGGGGGAAAGCAGATGGTGAGGTGAATTGATGTTGGCACACTTCCTCAACATCCTCCTTTGATCTTTTGAGTCGTTCTGACCAGGTTCTACATCTTCCCATCAAATTTCAAAGGTCAGGCCAGAATACCAGCATCGACGATGAGATGCATATCTCATTAAATGGAATCTGCCTGAACTCTCATTGAACATGGCTGAGCAGTGGCCGTTCCAGTAAATCGACGTGCCTTGTCTCTACACTGTCACCAGTAATCGCGTAAGCATTGCAGCTACTGTACTGCTGCATGGAAAGATAAGCTCGAACAGGCAAAACAGAGAGGAGACACGATACGAGGGCTGTTATTTCCATCTGTAACCCGTACATTGACTCCGACAGTCTCATTCAGGCTCACCCAAAAGTCTACAAGGATTAGCTATAATTCTATCCTTCTTTTAGTTACACCTTTCACCAAGCCCACATAATCCGGTGTGAATGGATACTTAAGGCATATAGTCTTTTATTTGTTGCCAAAAGAGTAAAACCTAAATTATACCCGGCTTGTCATCTCGGAAAAGATGTCACTCCGAGAGCTTATCACCCGGGAGAACTTGTTGACAAAAATGGGCTTTCCGCCTCGGCTTTCCTGTGAGCGTTGAGAAACATCGTGTTTATCAACTCTACAAAGTCACTACAGAAGTGAATGCACATCCTACACTCTACAAGTTTTTGAGACACAAATAAATTAAGGGGGAACGACACAAAAGCAATAAACAGTGTAGGATGCAGTCATATTTAGCTAGCCATATGGCAGTAATGAGTGTTGGAATAGCAAAAGTGAGTTCATAATAAGCCACCGGGAGTTTCTTACCTGCTGATGAAAAGGAGGAGGAGCAAAGAGCCCACAGAGCAGCACAAATGCATGGCTGCTTGAGCGTTTCACGTCTGACTGAGAAATGAGAGACAAAGAATGGAGAGATTATGTAGAGATTCAACAGATTTGTACACAGAGATTAAGCATTACGGACAAATTTTGCAGTTAGAACCAGCGCTCAGCATTTTAGCTTGATGATCCAGGCAAAATTAGGGCAGGTTTTCTCAATGCACATTAAGTGTGTCTAGGGACTGTTTAGTGACAGAAATATACCACTTACTCAAATTTTGATTTACGTTATAAGGCGATACCCTTAAAAATAAAGGCTTCATACTGCTCGCAGCATATTTTAAGACAAATTTTGAGGTAACCGATGGAGATAGGAAAATATATGGAAAAAGGATTTTCAATAGCAAATTTCAAATACTTGTGAATTATTTGTGAAACTTTGATACATTTGTCTTCTGAAATCTTTAACCTCAGGCCTGTATGTATAAATTTAACCACTGAAAATGTGCACTCTGATGCATAATCCCAGAGCAACGAGTGAAATAATCCCTTAAAAATGTTTTAATGTTGGAATCCAGTTCACTCTCACAACAGATTTACTGATGGTGACATAAAACTCGATATAAACTGTGCATATTTCCAGGGAATTATGTAAAACCACTTTAGCTATGTGATCCCCAACTACACAAAGATGACAAGATACAACAGTATAAGTAGTATTTAGATTTTAAAATTATTCTCAATCCCCTCATTTTTGAATACTGTTCATTTGGCTCTACACCTTTCGGTCTTGTAAATAACAGCTTTTAGCTGGCCCTATATTTCAGAGCTACTTTTTATCTTCTTGATGTCTATTTTGAGCCTTGATGGCAAACATAGTCTGTGATTCCCCTTAAGGGTCACGTTTTTTTTTTTACCTTACATATAATATCACCCATAATCACTGCAAAAAAATTTAGGTTGCCAGCTGTTACAAATAACTAATTTGCATGACATCAACGACCCAAATTTCGAATCACCCAACCGACTTCATCGAGCTGTTTTTGCAGCTAGGTTTTAAAAAAATGTTTTTTTGCTGAAAAGTGAGTTTGGATTCTGAAAGTTAAAAACGTTCGTCCAGTAATGTTGATAGTAGGGTTGATCAGAGTTATGGTTTTCACTAATGTTCTTAATGTTAGCACAAAAATGTTAGTTATGCATCGTCTATGGAATGTTTTATTTCTGAAAACTTTTAGCTGGATGTTCTAATAACCTTATTTAAATGTTACTTGTTTCAGAATGTTAAGAGAACATTCAAAATTAACATTGTTTGCAAAACTATAAAATGGAAAGTTCCCTTAAGGGTCACGGTTTTTTTTTACCTTACATATAATATCACCCATAATCACTGCAAAAAAATGTAGGTTGCCAGCTGTTACAAATAACTAATTTGCATGACATCAACGACCCAAATTTCGAATCACCCAACCGACTTCATCGAGCTGTTTTTGCAGCTAGGTTTTAAAAAAATGTTTTTTTGCTGGAAAGTGAGTTTGGATTCTGAAAGTTAACACTCTCACAACAGATTTACTGATGGTGACATAAAACTCGATATAAACTGTGCATATTTCCAGGGAATTATGTAAAACCACTTTAGCTATGTGATCCCCAACTACACAAAGATGACAAGATACAACAGTATAAGTAGTATTTAGATTTTAAAATTATTCTCAATCCCCTCATTTTTGAATACTGTTCATTTGGCTCTACACCTTTCGGTCTTGTAAATAACAGCTTTTAGCTGGCCCTATATTTCAGAGCTACTTTTTATCTTCTTGATGTCTATTTTGAGCCTTGATGGCAAACATAGTCTGTGATTCTTTGCTCAGTCTTCCAGCACCATTGCAATCTGTGTGCAGCTGTGACAATGAGCTTGAGACAACAGACGTCTGCCCTGAAGCCTGTGTTCATAAACACTCAATGTGCAGGAAGAAGCAAAAATGCTTTAGTTTTCGATCGCATGGATAGTGCTATTGAAAGCAGTCAAGATATATTAAAGGGGTCATATGATGTTGCTAAAAAGAATATTATTTTGTGTATTTGGTGTAATGAAATGTGTTTATGAGGTTTAAGGTTAAAAAAACCTATAACCTATAACCGCCTTTCTGAAACGTGTCGATTTTTACAAAGTTCATTGGTCTGAAAAGCGAGGTGTGCTCTGATTGGCTAGCTATCCAGTGCATTGTGATTAGCCGAATACCTCAAGCGTGTGACGGAAATGTTACGCCCCTTGCCATACTGTGATGCCATGTCTGGCCGGAGCGACGAGACAAAAACATTAACGCGTTGCGTTGCATTGCGCCGCGTAAACATAAAACCATGTCTGCATTTGTGATCGGAGAAATTACAAACAACAAGTGCTACTCTACACTGCTCAAAACTCGCGTTTGAATTGTCAGTGGCAAATTCTTTAAATAAAAAAAACTAACAGTACTTACAATACTTACAGTCTGTGAGCCAGAACAGCCGGCATTGTAGTCTACTCTAGCAGGATCAGGAAAGAGTCCTCCATAAAATGCGCTGGACACATCTGAATATTTGGGTTGTACTGTTCTGGAACAGTGTTGTAAATACAACTTAACCACTGATTTCTAGTCGTGTCCTTTTTTGGAAGGCCAATCAAAGTAGTTTCACTTTCACAACGAAACACATGGCGGGCTAGAGTGAGTGGAGGCCGGAGGTCTATAGAGTGAGCGGCGGCGGGCGGGCTTATGGCAACCACATGTGACGACCCCGGGCTGGACTCCGCTTCATCCATGGTGGAAGTCGATCCGGCGATCCACAGTGTGAAGTTGATGCATTTCCTCAGCGACCAGCACGGATCAGCTCCAGGCATGACGAAGCGGATATCTTTTGGAAGGCCAAACAAATTAGTTTCACTTTCACAACGAAACACACAGCGCCTTCACGACATGGCGGCGGCGGCGGCAACAATACTACAGCGAGCATAAAAGTTACGCCTTCTTTCTTTGCGTGAACATTTGGGCAGCGTTATGCAAATCTTCCCACACAGTGAGGTAGATATGTGGGGGCGTGTTAGAACGAGCCGTTTTAGGTAGGCGTGGGTGACTCTTAACTTTTATAAAGAATATCTCTTTGGATTTGAGACTTTAGTCTTTGCAACTTTACAGATCTTCTTTATGCACCAAGAGCTTGTAACACTCCAAAGAGAAAGGAAGAATTGAAATCGCATCATATGACCCCTTTAATATCATGGAATCGTGTAGACATGACCAAACAAACACAAAACTGTCATGTTGTTAGCATGGAAAAAATCTGTTGACCCAGATTAATGTTTAATGAATAATGTTTTAAACAAACCATCACAAACAAAAAACACACTGAGATGTTCTTCCATTCTGCCTGTCAGAGCTATTACATCCAGATTGCTCCACATACATTTAATTAATTTATTTTTATTTTAACACTCCTGTCTCTTTTCTACTCATCAGCTCTTCATGATGGATTGTGGAGGAGGTGGAATAAGCAGAATAAGTACCGCTGTTCCTGACAATGGTAAAGCAAGTTACCACAAGTGCATATTTCTTGGTGAAAGTCAAACTGAGGTACAAATTACAGAAAATGTCTTAAAGGGATATTTTACCTCCAAATAATGTCATTCCAAACCTGTATGGCTTTCCTTCTTCTGTGGAACACAAAACAGGTTTTCTAAAGACCATTTTGAATTGTTTAATAGAAGTCAACGGGGTCCACACAGATGAAATGCTCTTAAAATAATATTCTTTTATATTCCTCAGAAGAAAGTAATTCATACAGGTTTGGAACATCATAAAGATGAGTAAATGATGACGGAATTATTTTTAGGTGAACGATCCCTTTAATTTTTGTAAGCACAAGTTGACACATCCTCACTTGGAGAAAATCTTGATGTTTCCTGACTTATTTGTACCTGCATGCATGAAAAGTACAGTCTTCCCACACACATATAGTCTTCTCATGCATTGCAAAAGCTGTTCTCTTCTCTCTCGTTCCTACCCTAGTGGTTTGTGAGTCAGTGGCTGCTCGGAGGATCCTGACCTTAAGACTGAGGTGTCACTCATTTAGAGTGACAGATGACATCTTCCATGAGGTCTGGACCTTGAATGAATGAATGATGCATTTATATAGCGCTTTATTGTGCATTGCTGTACACCCAAAGTGCTTTACAATCATGTGGGGGGTCTCTCCTCAACCACCACCAGTATGCAGCATCCACTTGGATGATGCGACGGCAGCCACAGGACAACGGCACCAGTGCGCTCACCACACACCAGCTACAGATGGATAGGAGAGAGAGTCATAGAGCCAATCATTTATTATTAGGAGGCCATGATAGACAAGGGCCAGTGGCGGCAATTTGGCCAGGACACTGGGGTTACACCCCTACTCTTTACGAGAAGTGCCATGGGATTTTTAATGACCACAGAGCATCAAGACCTCAGTTTAACATCTCATCCGAAGGACGGTGCTTTTTGACAGTATAGTGTCTGTGTCCCCATCACTATACTGGGGCGTTAGGACCCACACAGACCACATGGTGAGCACCCCCTGCTGGCCTCACTAACACCTCTTCCAACAGCAACCTAGTTTCCGAGGAGGTCTCCCATCCAGGTACTGACCAGGCTCAACCCTGCTTAGCTTCAGTGGGTGACCAGTCTTGGGCTGCAGGGTGATATGGCTGTGGCTGTGTATTCTACCTTGATAGGGAGGACCCCACGGGAAGGGTAGACTGGACATGTTTAGCAACCTTTCCAGGAAATCGAGAAGGCCTGAAGCTGGGAATGCGGTGTTGGTCATGGGTTTTTTGTCTCCAGCGCTACAGATACAGTGCTTTGCCCTCTTGACTTTCTAGTGTAATATTAGTACCATTCCAATGTTTGGGATCAGTACGATTTTTTTTATGTTTTTGAAACTCTTAAACAAAAGGTAATACTGACTTTATCTCACAATTCAGACTTTTTTCTCACAACTCAGAATTCTAGAGGAAAAATCCATAATTGCAAGATATAAACCCAGAATTCTTATTTTGTTCTTGCAATTTTAAGTTTACATCTCGCGATTTCGCCTTTTTTGTCATAATTCTGAGTTTACATCTTGCAATTCTGCCTTTTTTTCCCTCAGAATGTCTCATAATATTGACTTTTTGCTCAGAATTTGCTCAGAAAAAGTTTATATCTTAACAGTCTTAATTATGAGATAAAATGACACAATTACCTTTTTTCCTTTTAATTCCATTGCTGAAACAAGGTTCCATTCTTATACTCTCCAAGGCTGAAAACCCCCATCTGTTTTCTAGTTTTAAATATTTTAAAATCTAATTTATTCCTGTAATGGCAAAGCTGAATTGTCAGCAATGCACTTTTCCAGTCTTCAGTGTCACATAATCCTTCATAATCATTCAAACATGCTGAATTTTGGCACAAGAAACATTGCCTATTATTACCCATGCTGAAAACTTTTTTTTTTGTTAAAACTGTGCCTCAAGAACAGAAACTTTCAAAAGAACACCATTTGTTTAAATTATAAACCATTTGTAACATTAAAATGTCCTTACTGTCACTTTTGACCATTTAATTTCCTTATCCTTGCTGAATAAAAGTATTCTCTATTTTTTCCCCAAAAAATATCTTACTGTCTCCTTTTCACTTTTGAATTGTAGTATAATTAGGAGACCTGAGGGCTGGTCTGACAGTGCTAAGCTACATCCATCTACAAAGCAAAGAGTCTCAGCTATTTTCTTTATTGCTCACCTTCTTGCTATATTGACTTCAATCACAAGATATCTCAGCGAGAATCTAGGTCAGTGAATGACTGATTTCTGTATCTCGCAACGGCAAGGTCCAATTACTGTTCTTTGACTAACTTAAAAATATCTCCACGAGAACCTTCTGAATTAATCATGAAAGCAAAACAGAAGCATAACGTGAACCATTTTATTTTATAAAGCCTTTGTTGGTCATATAATTTACTGAATAAAGATCTGTTTATTTTTTGCTGTTTATTTGTGTGTATGATGTAACAGGGAAATCATCTCATCAGAATATTGTAAATAATAAAATATGGATGTGGAAGAGAGAGGGGGGGTTTTGTACAGGGTAAATATCATCCTGCCTTCGATAGAGATTATCTGGGCATCTCATGGCACCCAAGATAAACAGCTTTCAACACAACTGATCATTTACCAACAGAGAACATGCTGATTTGAAAACCAATGGAGAGCTTAGCCTTAAACCCTCAGCTAATCGCGAGATGGAAATCTGCAGTTTCTCATTGGTTTTTTAGGCCACAGTCTACAGTAATGGATAGCAACAAACAGTGATCACTACCAATAAGCCTTCATGTCACTTGAGGATGTCAGTATAATCTCAATTCAAGGGACTTAATGTAACTCTGTGCCTTCTTAACCTGTTAAGACACAGTATTCGTTCCAGTGCACATCCCTTTTTTTACTACAAAGTAATCTTCTAATGAAATTAAGCATTGTGACAGTGCATAAAAATATGGCATATAAAAACTATACAATATAGCTTAAAGCTGCATTCATGTCACTGTTTTGTAATTATTTTTTCTGGATATTCACTGTAATGAACAGTGAAGTCTACATACAAGCAAAAGGCAAAACAGACACGTGACTTCACTTATAATGCGCCTATAATGCATTTTAATGCAATCTTCAATCAATTTGAATCTTAATATTTTCAAACCATACCTGTCAAAAAAAAAAAGTATTCAAAAACAAATGTATGCACTGTGTCACACTCCACTCAGGGAGGATTGGAACGAGGAGACACTGGAGAACACTTTGACATGGCATTTAATAGAATCAGCAATGGAGAACTCATGGAAGATGTTTAACAGCAGACAGGAAACACTGGGAAACACAGGGTTTAAATGAACAGACACCAATGGGACACACCTGGGAGCAAATGAACTAATTAATCAAACACAGCTGGACATAAATGAAACCAATGAAGACAGGACACAGGAAGAACCAAATTAGGGCAAACAGGAACACGTGAGACACTGACACTCAAATTAATAATTCGACCTAACCCAAACTTTTAGTATAAAAACTATAAAACATTATGAACTGATATTTTTATTAATTATAATGTATGCCAGGATTTAGAGTAGAAATAAAGCATGGTCATATTTGTTGTGACCATTGAACTTAGTTCAAGGCTGAAAGGGTTAAATTTGACCCGTGTTTATAATCTGTCGCAGTGACAAACACAAACAAAATATACATTCAAACTATCCACATTAATTATAAAACGCAATTTAAATGTATTATAGCAACACAATCCGTCCTCTGTAATATAAAAGAAGCGGGTTTCAAACTGGTTAGCGTCTTCTAATTAAACACAGTTTTCAAAATCGACGGATTTAAACAACAAACATTGTTTCGCTTTTTTAATAAACGATATGTTAAACATAACCGTGCAATCTATCGTACAGCTTTGCATGTTTTCACATGTCAAAATATTTAATTGAAATTCATAAACGTACATTATATCACATGTGGCTTACTGCGTACTTACATTTACAGCCGGGCAATCGTTTGCATTTCCCAAACGCTTAGAATATCGAATCACTCATCTACATATGTTGTATCGGTTGTACGTCCGAGCCATTTAGTTCTTTGAATGGGAAAAAAACGTGACTTTCAGCGGTTTTCAAGGCGCTGGAGTCCGTCAGTGATGCGCAACTACTTCACAGCAGTCCCTCTAAACTACTGGTTGCATCCCAGACACATTCTGCGCTGTGCTCATAGGAGAAGAACCTATCAGTGATGATTCAGTGGTGATTGGAGGGAACAGGCTTGGAAAGTGGCATCTCACATGTTTGGAAAATATACATTGAATCACAGTGGCATGTAATTATCACATAGGCACATCATACTACTTATCTCCATAGGCTATTTATGCCGTATGTAAGCAACCCCTGTCTGTCATCTCTTTCTTTATATGTCATGTCACTTTGACCAAGAGGTTATTTCCTTTGAGGCATGAAATTGTATTTTCACATGCTCGCCCACTTACCCCTGGCAAATAAGAAATGTTTGACATTGCATCATTTATGGATTATACCAGAGCACTCTAGGGAATAATGCGGTATTGCATTCACTTCTTCTAGTGGGTTGTTAGAGGTTGGATGCTGCAATTTTGGGGGAAGCTCCAGTTCTAGCACCCACAGAACTGGCAGGTCTTCATAATAAACCCACTTACTACTGCTCTCCAACATCTAACTGCCAATAGGCACATATATCTGATTGTAAGAGATTTCCTTTTGAAACTGATGGATGTTTTCATGGTATATTTCAGAGCTGAAAATGTGTGCAGATCATTGTACGTTTGGCTGTAGGCTATTGAAGTTCTGAGAAGGTAACTTAACTAGCTATATTAAAAAAAAGCCCAGAACTTATTTGTGGTTGAAAACAGCATATCTTCTCTGATCTATCTTCATCAAACACCTGCAAGTCCGTTGGTGCCAAAGCTAATTGACTGCAAATCTATGCACATCAGCATGTTGCCTGTCGGATCAAACATTACACAAGATGCATTCAAATAGGATCCTCCCACAATGTTGCAGAATGAAAAATTGTTTCAGGGTTGCATGCCAAACGCTATGCTGTTCCTGTCCAAAAAGTTCTCTGCTCGCTCATGCAAATACAAGCAGTGAAGGCTTCCCGCAACACTCCCACTCAAGACATTTATATATGTCCTTTAGTATATCACCCCATGAGAACAGAACAGAGAAGTTCATTATTCAGTATGAAGCGTGACTTGGGACAAAAACTACACCACATTAAAACAGGCAAGACATTAATCGTGTAAATTTAATGGATGGCAAAATAAACAAAGACAATTGCTCTGACGCATTACCATACAGAACAAAATTCACAATCTTATCTATACAGTATAACAGAGAATATATATATATGCATAAATAAAGCTAAATAAAAATATCTCTCCATATAAAATAAAAATATCTCGCTGTACTGCTCTTTCTGGGGAGAGACAAGACGTCAGCTCCACTGGTCAACTCCAAACTTATAAATGTGACTAAAAAAGACATGTACATTAAATGTTTTATTCAAATGCCTCTTGCGTTGCTGCCTGATGTCAGACTACTCACTGCGTTTTGAGTTTTAATTGCCTGCAAGTAGTCCACTGGGACAATTCCTCATTTTGTTTGATAAATCTTTAATTGTAGGAGGCCATGCCTTCTGTTAAGTTGAACCTGAGCCTAATTATAACTAATTATAGCAAGCATGAATAATTTATTTAACATTTTATACAATTATATAAAACATGTAATCACTCAAGTACTTTTTTACTGTTGTTTCAGTGATTGCACTTGAATTGCAGACAATTGTGAATAATTTAGCAGAAGAAAAAGTTTAAGGGCAAGAAGTACCCATTTTAAATTGCCTAAAAATATGCAAATTGTTTAGCTTGTGCAAGAGCTGAGGACATTTCCTGTGAAGACACATATAGGAAATAGGTGGAAAAAGATGAACCACAGTAAAATAAGTGGGGTACAACTGTAATAGCAAAAAGAAACTGAGGCAACAGCTGCATCAATTATTAACTGCCCTAGCTTGAGACATGTCAAGAAGAGAGTGAAGGAGAGGAGGGAAAGAAATGACGTTTAAAACTCTGCCCAGGTTGGCTGACATTGCTCGATCAACACCTACAGCACTCCTAATGCCATCATCTCGACAAGGCAAGACCGGTCTCTAACATTCTAAGCTCACAGGAGGCTTGAAAGTAAGCTGTCAGGCACTTTGCAATCTAGTGCTGCCCACTCTCGTCCTGGCAGCTTCTTGGAAAGCCCGGACACCGTGCCATATACTTGATGCTGTGCCATTCTCTTGACAAAATGTCAGCGGCATCCCTGTTGCTGTCTGTCTGCCCATACCACACAGGGCAGTTTCCTTCATTGTGGGGGACAGGAGTTCCTGTGAAGGTTGAAGTTTTGTAGCGGATAGACTGCGGATAGCGAGAGCACCATATGGTAAAGCCTCAAGCCCAATTCTGACATGTATAGGGTAAAAAAAAACTCAAGACTTACGTAAGGATGTGACAGAGCGAGGGCTCTCGCTTGGGCCTCTGAGTAATGTGAATCAGGAGAGGGCAGGATGTATCAGGACAGTCTGGTTTCGACTGGCAGCAGTGCCCTGAGTGTCCTGAGCTGTGTGCCACCCACTGCTGCCGCAGCGCCTGATAACAGCATGTACGAACCCTGCCTCATTCCCTGGCCAGCTCCCAGGAGGGATGAGCTTATGAAGTGCTTTATATACAACTCTACACTGGCTCCACAAATTCTTTACAACAACAAGGGAAGTTGATGTGATATGTTGTCAGGATCGATGCTTGGAAATGTTTCTCCTCATTCTGTCATTAAACGGCAAGGAACAATGTCTCCAAAGCAGGGGGTGGGGCTGTATAGTTCAGCATAAAAGAAACTCACAGCAAAAGACAGGAAAGCTCAATGACAGGTGACAGCAATTACTGTACAATCTAAAAAAATCACATAATGTGGATGCTCTCCTATACTCTCGCTTACAACAAAAGGGTTTTAGAATGATCAAACAGCTTCAATAAACATCAACAGCACCTTATTTTTTTAAAGTTCATCACTAGTCCATACAATACAAGGATAGCTAAAGATATTTGTTGTGAATGAGAAAAAGATAAACAACTGATTACATGTTTTTCAGTTACTGAAATGATTAGTTCTATATATACCCTTGCAAAAAAAAAAGTCTATTATGACCAAAATGTATATGACAAATACAGTAAAAACAGTAATATTGTGAAATATTACTGTAATTTAAAAGGGTTAAAGGTTTTCTGTTTTAATATCTTTTAAAATGTAATTTATTCCTGTGATGGTAAAGCTGAATTTCTAGCAGCCATTACCATAGTATTCACATGATTGCTCAGAAATGCTGATTTGCTGCTCTAAAAACATTTTGTATTATTACCAATATTGACAGTCATGCTGTTTAATATTTTTGTGTAAACCATGACACACTTTTCAGGATGCTATGATGAATAGAAAGTTCAGAAGAACAGCATTTATTTAAAATATAAATCTTTTGTTATGTTATAAACGTCTTGACTGTCATTTTTTATGCATTTTATTTTTCATTTTTTACACCAAAATGTAAACATATTTTTGAAGTATAAAGCTGACTTGATTTAAATTGATCTGATCAATGATTGACTAAATTAATTCATTAATCAATGTTTATGTAAAACTGTCCATTTAAATCAATAAATACATCTCTCTCTCTCTTTAGGGACTGGTGAATCAATCTGGTGTTATTAAAATGTTGTGTGGGATAGAAATCATTCCTCCTTCTCATCTGACCACAAGCAGAACTGCTGTAAGAAACACAAACATTCACAGCACTCATTCCAACAGATACAGCAAAGCTTGCCAGACGTCATGATAGAGAGACAGATAAACACTATTTTGGAGTGCATTCTAGAAATAATTTAATAGTTTAAGAAATAATAGAAATGTTTAAGTGACTTGGGAAAAAGTGGGTAGGGGACCTAAGCTCATAATCACTTATGACCCTAGGCCCTGCAAAAGCTAAAAACTAATTTAGCTAATCAGAAAACTTAAATCAGAAATATTCTGTGAATCTTTTTGATTGATTGGTTTTAAGAAATGTCCTGTGATATCAAACATGGACAAGGAAAAACATAATAAAGTTAAATAAATAAATAAATAAAATAAAAAACATAAAAGACTGGTAAAGCACCTACTATAATAAAATACTTGTGAGTCATATTCTGACTTCATCAGAATACATGGCTATTTTTGAATGACTGTCAATAGAGAATGTCCTGTACTGTTGTACTAACCAGCCAAACCTTGTCCTGCAGAGTTTAGCTCCCAGGAGGGGGTTGAAGACTTCGCCTTAGGGTTTACTGATATTTCTGTGGAATCATGATTCAAAAGAGTGAACACTTTCAGGCCAGATTTCCCAATGGCAGATTTACCTTTTGCCTGGCCCATTAACTTCTTAAGTCCTGGGTTGAGTTTAGCCTGTTCATAGGCTTTAAATTAGCAAAAGAAAAGTTATCACTTTCAGATCAGTGGTTTCCACAGAGCTAATGGGCCCTACTTCATTCTAAGCTGTCGAGTCAGCATTCCCTCCCTCATACTTCCTATGTGATAACCTGAGTTTAATGCTAAAGGGCAATGATTGCTTTCACAACCTATTATAGTGTAGCGGAGCATTTCTTGATGATGATTTCACAGCGCAGTGCATTTTCTTCTGAGAGAGATGAAGTTTACATCAGCCACAGGGTGAGATATATCCAGTCTCACATCTACTGTGTCATCACTTTTCACACCTCTTATTGCTGAAGACATTTCGATGGCCCCAAGAACAGAGGTTTGTAAGAGCTGAAGTGTGTAATTTTTTCGATGTTAAAATATTTTCTCCTATGTCAGCTTAATAGGCAGAGACAGCTATAAGTAAGCCATTTATAGGTTGTTTTCTCCGAAAAGACAGTGTAAACACTGTGTCTCTGTGACTTTATCGTGACATGTGACATCACAACTGTTTGTGAAGCATCAAGACCCACCTAACCTAGCAACATAAGTTTAACCAATGGCGTAAGCCCGAGGCGGTACTATCTTTTTGTCTGACCAATGGCAGATGAAGGGGAAAACCTGTTTGAAATAGGCCTTACTACAGTCTGTGGATTTATGTGCACAGTAAAGGTTTTTGCACAACAATTCTGTTGGGTTTATAACAAGAAGTGCTGATACACAGATAATTTTGTACTTACCTTTGTTCTAATGTTGATGTTGATGTTAATCTGGACTATTCTAAATGACTGAGCGTGTGTTTGTGACTAGTCAAACTATGCCTATAAATCAGAATTTTCTGTGCACTTATTTACATCTTTACAACATACCTTTTTTTTTTTATAATGTACATGTCATTTTTATTTTATTCTTAGGCCTATTTGGAAATAATTAATACTTTTGTATAAATATGTATGTTGTGTGAAATGAGGAGGCAAAGTCCTCAAAGATTTTTTTAATCAAATGTAAATTTCATGCATCACATTTTCTTGGTTAAACAAACATTACTTACACTATCAGAAAAAGAAAGAAAGAAAGAAAAACAGTTCTATTTTATATATTTACATTAACAATGGAATCAATATTCTATTTATTAAAGCTAATTATGAGTCAAGTTAGTGTTTTTAAGCATTTTACATTTATTCCAGAATACTCAAAAGCAACAATTTAAACAATATATTTTATTCAGGAACTTATGTTCAGCTATTCTTTTTAATAGTTAACTTTTAACTATTTTTGAGTTTTTCGGACCATCAGTAATCAAAGCTCCGTAAATATTGGTTACAGACACAGAGATTTACAGTAATTTTCACCAAGCTGTTTACTCACTAAAAACTCCCACAGATCAAGTTTTCAGGCCATTTCAAGCCTTATTTTGATGTAACAATGTAGTTATATCTAAGTGTGTGCCTTGTTTACTTACTTTTTTTAAAATTAGCATTCCCATTAATTCAGACTGATTTGTGAACACGGAACATGCACAAACACAAGAGGCCTGATTATGAACTAATCACAGACAAACTAACCTGTCACATCCAATAATATCGTGGTGGAGGCGCTGCCTCTTCTCACATGACTGTTCCCCATTCATTCTCAATTACTCCCCAACTAAACTCACTGCAAGATTTAGGGGGGGTCTGTTAAAACTCAATGGGCTCAGGGGAGTCAAGAGAGACACAGACTCCCGCTGTAACTTTACCTGCTAGTGTCACTGTTGGACAGTGTTTCTTTAGAAAAACAAGTGATTTATACACTTTCAATGTTATATTATTGTAATATTTGCGTTGTTTTGTAATTTATTGCGTTGTTTATTTTTGTTCTACAATTTTTTTTCATCCAATTTTTGGTGGAGGCACTGCCTCCATCGCCTCCTCGGAGGAAACGCCCCTGATATATGTATATATGTATATCCTTTAAGCCTAGTTTTAGGTTTTGATCAGTGCGTTAACAATTTTTTATTAGAGCACTGTGAACCAGCCTGTAGGTGAATAGTCTTCTCAACAATTACATGTCTAATGAGACCATCAGCGCAATAGCGTGCTTTGGCACCCATCCAAGCCTCTTGATTTAATTTCAAACAGATTTATGCATCTGCTCAGAATTTTTATAGGGAGGGATCTCATTGAACTGGTATAACATCTCTGTTATATCAGCTTGGCAAATCATAAATTCAGGCATTCACTAATGCTTTTAGAAGTATTTTTATGAGGGAATTAGTGTAATCGGATTAGCTGGTAATCAGTTAGAAAAACAGACACTTTAAATTGTTTGTGGAGTCAATTTAGCTTTGATAGATGAATAACATTTTATGAACATCTAATGTAACGAATAAGCAGAATAAATGGTTTGTTCTGGATATAGTGCTCGATTAAAAGCATGCAATAATTCTTTCACAGTTAGACTGTTAAGATTGTCTGTAGAAATGCAGGAGATTCGTCACACTGCAGTAAAGTTTCACCTCATTCTTATTCCAGACCATAAACCACGTTTCCATCAGGAACATATCTGGTCAAACTAAATCTGCTGTTGACCAGATTTTTTAATGTAGCTAATAAAGAGGTTCATAAATATGAACCACGCCACTTTCAAAAAGTGCTACAGATCAAAGCATTAGCAAATTGTTATAGATGTAATGTTACTGTCTCAACACCAGAGGTCATTATCACTGTACTATTGAGATTTGGAGTCATGACAGGCTTAATGATCTCAACCTGTTCCCAATTATGTGATATTTGTATATGTTTGTTTGCTGTATACAGTTTCTGCTAGTTCTCGTCCTCCTCATTACATCCTCAAGCCATTTTTTTCCCATTCCCAGTGGAAAACTTCAGACCTTTTCTTCTGATAAGGCTAATGTGTTCAGACACGACTGATGTCTATGCTTACTCCCACCTCATAAAATGATTCCTCATGCTGTCTGTTCCTACCATCTAGGGTTTTTATCTAAAACTGTGGGCCACATTCTTCCAGTGCAGTAAAGAGGATGTCTCATAAATCTGGATAATCCGCATGCGGTGTGACTTGGCCTGTCTAAGTGCCATTTCAGGAAACATGATTATGATCCGCTCAAGCAGCCGGCAGTGCTCTCTGCTAGTTACAGCACACCTATCAGGTCTTAAGTGGATTTAGATTTTTTTTTGCTACATTAAAAAGTGAAGGAAGTATTGTGTCAAGTAAACTCATTATTTGCTATAAATGAAAATGTCCCGTGGAAAAAAGTTGCTGTTATAGGTGCTAAAACCAGGTGTTTTCGTTTTTCCTGGTAATGTAGCAAGCCTGTGTTAAAAAGCCTGCACACAAACATAGACAGATCTCATTACAGCAGACATGAAAAAAAGCAGTAGACAGTGTTTCCTATCCTTTTTTGACTCCTTTGAAATGTTTAAATGGATATTACTAAATTACTAATTTTTATAATTTGGAGAAATGTATATAAATTATATATATATTCACCAGGTGTATACACTCTAAAAAATGCTGGGTTGTTTCAACCCAATGTTGGGTCAAATATGGACTAACCAAACTGTTGGGTTAAAAAGCTAATTTAAAAATGTAACCAAAATTTAACCCAACAGTTGGGTTAGTCCATATTTGACCCAACATTGGGTTGAAACAACCCAGCATTTTTTAGAGTGTACCCTACACACTGTAAATTATATATTTATTTTATGAAGATGATGACTGCCTCAGCATTTCATGGTTTTTTTTCAGTAAAGGAGTTAAAGCAGGAAAATATAAATGTCTTCTAATTAGACCGTTTCTAAGCCCACCACATTAAAGGGATACAACAGAATAAACCATACAATCTAAGTGCAATTTGTGATCATTCTGCTCAAATGAGCATGTGATTGTCTTTAAATGTGACTCTACCTGTCTTCTTAAGTGCTGTTGCACTTAATGAACATTATTAACAGCTTGCAGCACTTTGCTGCTACTGTCTGCACGAATCACGTTTTTAATATAACACCAATAAAGTTTGAAAACTTCCTGACAGTCACTTTATCAGTGTTTGTTTGGATCAATTATGTCAGCAATATCATGGTATTATGGTATTATAAAAATCCCATGGTTTCATGCTACGCTACTAAATTACATATTTTGCAGGTAGAAAAAAAATGTTAAGCATTATAATACCTCAAGGCAAGTCTGTGGGCTGAACAACTATATTTTGTGTTGACATGCTGTAATTGGAATCAATCCGTATTGTAATTTTGCCAAAAGCTTTAAAAATGTGACATGAAAGTATGTTTTGCTTAACCTGCATAAAACCATTCAATTAGTGTAGAAACAATTCTGGTACTGGGTAACAGCTTTACGCTATGCATTAAAACTACAACTGCTTAGTAGTTGTGAAGTTTATGTGAACCATGAGGGACATGTTTGGTCATCTGCACCATGTGACCCTGCAGCACATTGGCTTATGAACGAGCTGAGCACAGATAAAGCAGCACCACAGAGGCGTGAGAGGCCGTTCTATCGCTGAGGGCTCAGCGTTTTGACTCAAAGCCATGAATCTTATGCCTGTGTCGCCCCCGCCACCCACCCGTTCTCCATTTTCACTTTCACACAAACACACAAACTACACAGACAAGGCGTACTGAAAACCTAGTATACCCACACTACATAGGGCCTGCACATCCTTTGATTTGAGGGTAAGCACATGGGTATGTCCTGCATGACAAGATGCGCTACGAATATGTTTTCATCACAAACATGTAAAGATGACAGTTTGTAACTGCTGGTATCTTGAGCAGGTAGGTCAGATTTTCAAAACAGGTGAAACAGACACTCTAACCCACTGAGAAAAGCTTCTCTTTACTCTGTTAATACTTACTGTCAGAATCTGTTCATGTTCATTTATGGCATCAAAGTACAGTCTTTGATTCTAATCTGTGAATTATTTATCACAGTAGTGTTAGATTGTTAGATGTAAAATGCTGTTGGATTTTCTCGCTTTTTCATTACGTGCCAAATATACACTTGAGCACTGCCTTTTCAGCAGTGCTTTTTCAAAAAAGAAGGTAGAAAAGAAATGTAAATGGTAACTGCAGCTGAGTCTCACGGTGAGCGTGGTGAGGTACTGAGCAAGCCTTTCCTCTGCAGGCAGTGAAATGCTTTGATTTCATGATTCAGTGACTCATGATGCATTCATTATACAGCAGGAGTCAGCGTGTGGTTATTGAAATTGAAAATGTTATGCTTTGTGTGCAAACATGTAACGGCCAATTGTCTGAGGCAAATAGGAGCAAGAGATCTGTAATTTTTAATTCAATTTCGAGACGATAGTCAGTGAAACTATGACATGCTGCAGAATGAAGCTGAAACAAATGCAGTGAGTGTGATGTAACAGTGCTCTCTAGTGGACTCAAAAGAAGTGAAACAAGAAAAAGGCCACATTCACGCACCCTTAAATTAATTTAATATATTACTTAGCAATTCTGAATACTAACATTAATACTAAATATGATGGTTTTTAATCATTATAATCAAATGTTTTGTTGAGATGAATCCCACGAAGAACTATTTGTGAATGATTTATCTTCAAACAGCCTTAATTAAAAATCCTTTTACTTGCCACTATTACTATTATTGTTGTTGTTGTTGTTAGATGTAATAATCTAATTATTAAATAATAACTATTATTATTATATTTCACAATAATATAATCAACATTATAATCAAAAGTATTGTAATAGTAAATACAAATCAATTATTTGATGAAGTTTTTTTTTTATCAATCCCATAAAGCACTATTTTTGGCACTAATATTAAATGACAATTAGAACTAACCAAAACTAAACATAATAATAAATGTTGCATTGAAACAATGACATAAATGCAAAAATACAATTAAATGGAAAAATGCTTTTTATTTGTCTTTTTGCTTTATGCATTTAGGTTTTTACTCTAATGCCTAATATGAAGCTTTGTAGCTAAATCTGTTGCTTAGGATGTCAGAAACATATTTACACAAATTTGATGTATGGTGAAATATCTTTTAGCTGTCTGTGTCTTATATGGCTTTGTGAGTTTATGACGTCAGTTTGACTGATAAAACAGTCTGATGAAATGCTTTCTAAGAATCTTTTGTTGAGGTAAAGAATACAATTTTAACCTCTTTGGTCTCTAGAAGTCCAATCAGATTGGTTGACAACCAGAATTACTGGGGTTATAGATATTCTAAATGAACCACAGACTTTCCAGGAAAAGACATGCATCATTATAAATCAAAAGTGAATGGTAGAATTTGCAATTATGTAAGGACTGGGCAGGCAGAGAGTAATAAACAGACCTTATATGAAGTTATCTTTTGGTCCCAGACTAATTTCCTCGACCCAACACACTTTGATGGATTAGCTTTGATCCCACTGGTGTTTGTTGTTCTCTCACCCTTTGGTCTGCCACTGACTTTCAAATACTACAAACAAGTTGCCAAATCACCGATGCCAGGTCAGGAAACATACAGAAATGTCAACCTTGACTTTAGATGTCCGCACCTTAAGGGTATTTTTATAAATCTTTATTTTATTTATTTATGAGCCGTTTTTGAAGCCAAGACTATCTTTTGACCTCTTCAGTGATGATGATGTTGATATAGGCTATGCACCATCACCACCACAGGCTCATGTCGACATTCATTCACAGATCTCTGCATGCCAATGCTGATTCACGTCCCAGCTAACCTCATTACAATGCCTGCTTGTATCTCCACGGGATTCTCATCCCATTTCTTTCTACATTTTTAAAGTCCACAATTTGGCACTAATTATCCCGCAGTGGAATGGCCAGATTGTGAGTAGGAGGGGGAGATTTTGTGTAGGAAAGACCAACAGAGGATTGCACAGAGAATATCAAAACACCAGCTATGTAAATTATATTCCTTTTGAAGCAGAGGATGGATTCATTATTGAGTAAATCATGTAAAAAAAATAATAAAAAAAATAACATGCTGGTGTCAGTATGCATTACTTTCTTATCACATCATCATCCATTTGGGTCACATTTCAACACGTACTGTCATTATTGGATTAATTAGCCTATTCTCACCGTGTGTCTTTCTTTCTTTTTTTAGCTATGATGAGAGGTAATTGAGTTGACGGCACTAACAATGTCCTCTGTGACTTCCTCAGCAAAGTTCAATGAGAAGTTAAAACAGGAAATTTACATGAGCCACTCCTCATTAATCTACCTCAGAATCCTTTTTATGTGATTCTTAATTTATCACTGATTGTTTTGAGTGTTATCTAATTAGCCTGCATTTCAGCTGTTGGACAAATGCAGATTGGGGTGAGGTGAAGATCAACTAGTGCCTGCTCTCATTGTTCTGTATAGTGAACTTGGAACCTTTATCTGAGATGTTCATTAGTAGGCTATGAATCTTCACAATTCAAGCAGAAACCATAATCTAACAGAGAAGAGCAGATAATAATGGATGGTCAATTATACGGTAAACATTTAATTTAATATCTTCTCAGGAATGGAACATTATACGTTATCACATGGCTCTATGGAATAAGCTACTTGATTCTGATTGGTCACCTGAGGCGTTTGATGTTCAGATATTTCCTAATATTAAAGTCTTTCTATAATACACCAGGATAGACGAGGATGAAAACGGGGCTGTGAAGGATATACTTGCATTCTTTACAATGGCACGCACTGTAGAAGGATTCTATAACCCATATTTTTCATAACTCATAATAACACAAAACTATGTTTCTGAGTTTTTTTTCAGAAAGATGTTTCATTAGTTGAACAATAGGTGTTGTTTAACAACAGTACGATCCATTGAACGCACTGCACTTCTATCTCTCTTAGCCTCATTTTCATTTCTGTCAAAAAGTAAATATGGTGCTATACCCTGAATAAGGTCAAAACTCACCATCGTCCATGGCAACACTGTATCTTGTGGAATTCACGACAGTTTTCAACTAAATATGGAAAAAAAATGTATGCATTTTGCCTGTTTATTCACATGACAATAGCGTTTTGGGGGCCTGAAAAGGCAAACATTTGAAAACAAGTTTAAAGTTTTTAGAAATGATACCATTCTAATATCTGTGTAAACTACAAAAACACACTTTTAATTTTAAACTAACTTATGTGCATGTACTATAGAATATTTCAGGAATATTAAGTTTGGCTAAATGCTGCTGACTCCTCTATGTTTTATGGATTGGAATTGCCATATATCTGTGCACATCTGAAGTTTAATTTTACCTCATATAAGACATTCCTGCACAGATTTAAAAGTGTGTTTATATAGGACAGATGTGCTTTTCCTCATATGGGGACCCCAAGGGCTGTTTCTGTGCATACAAGATGTTCTTAGTCTACCATAAAGAAAAAAAATAAATCAGTCTTTAGTTTTAAATATCTTATTTGTTCTGCTTTGAGAGCTGATTACATGCTAAGACTACAAATCCCATTCCCATTTAATTGCTTATTAGGCAAAACAGTTTTGTTTAATTTAATAAAGCAGCAATATAGTCTGACGTATCATGTAAAATGCTATCTAGACTGTTAACAGACATTTATAATTTTTGCAAGTCGCAAATTAGAATTCCCGGCAACACTGTTTTCTTTTTACTGATGATTTCACAAATTAGATACTGTGTGTTAAATGGCATGAAAAATACACACATGACATTCCAAATGAAATGATCTCCTTCAAATGAAAGAGAAAATTGCAGATAGTAATTCATTTCAAGTGAGCCCTACAGTCACCTCATTGCTGTTTGTATAAACAGGCATGTTGGCCTCGTGACCAAGCTAAGCCTGTTCTTATCACATTGCTTTGGAGATTTCCTATTAGTTGTTCCCACCAAAAAAGTTCAGCATGCCCGATGAATTGTAACTGCAGAGCACCTCAGGCACTGCACATTTCTATAGCAAGAAATCTTGAAATTCATATCAATCTGAAACCTTCACAGAAGAATACAAGCTCAGAAAATTAACATAGAAATGAGACAAAGACATGGTCAAAATTCAACATTTCAAGACAAAATAATAATGTAAAACCAAAATACCAAAAGATTTTGTAGCCATGTACAGTATTTCCATGCATATTTAGGTGGTTTGCGTAATATTCTAACAAAGGGAACTGCATCACTGGGTCATCATTCAACTGTAACAAGCAATTTATCAACTGTAACAAGCAAAAATTTATTAAAAACAATTAAAGCAATTAAAGAATTATTTTATGCTTGTAAAGATGCAATGAAAATCCAACCATATATGTTTCATTTCTTGTTTTGCCAGGCACGTTTATACGTGTGACTAAATCTATAGATATTTCAGTGTGAAAACCTGTTGTATTATGGGTACGCTTATAAGTTCGAAGTGATAAGATCTGACCTAATGTTCGTGTTATAGCACAGCATTATTTTTTTTTTAAACTAGGTGGATATATATATCTTCTGTCTCTTTCTATTAATGTTTAACACACACACACAAACTATCCCCTGAGGATAGTAACATGAATGTTTATGATGTATATGTCACATAAAAAATGTATATGCTATAGGGCATGATGTATTCACACTGTTTTAATGACTATATCACTGATACACATCAAGGGCTCAAAAGCACTGCAAAAATGTCATCTTTTAAACCCATCTACTTTAATCTTGAGGTCTTTGTAATTGTCATTGATCACACAGAATTGTGTGACATACTAGGAATAATATTTGAAATTCATAAGTCCGATCAAATGCCTTGGAATGTCTGCTAATGCTTTAGGGGAAAGGTACCTTTGTTCAGAAGACATCTTTGTTCATGCCCATTGCTGAGGCCACTTTCATCTGCTGTATGATGTATTTACCATAAGCTCTGAGTTTGAAGAAAACATTGTTGTCTTTGTTGCTGATATAGGTGACATAGGATTTATAGGAATAGTTTACCCAAAATCTGCTGGAAATTTAATCACCCTCAGGCCAATGAAGCCATCCAATATATGACTTGAAACAGATTTGAAAAACATTTAGTATTACAGCAGTGGATCCTCTGCAGTAAATGGGTGCCATCAGAACAGCTGAGGTTCAAACAGCTGATAAAAACATTACAATAATCCACAAGTAATCTATATGACTCAAGTCCATCAATTAACAGCTACGTGTTTGTAATTAACAAATCCATTATTAAGGGGTTTTTAACTTCAAACTGTTGCTTCTGCCTAAATATGATTCCTCTAATCATTGCTTTCTCCAGTGAAAAAGTTGTCTCGTCTGAATCAGAAGAGAAAAATGCATGGATCAAACAGTCCAAAACAGTGCTGAACAACTATGTATGTGGATTTTGATGTGATAGGACAACAGGGGATGGAATTTTTTTTTTTTTTGAGGAGGAATTTTTTTTATATATATACTGGAATTTTGGCCAGAAGTGACAGTTTGACATTAAAATTATGGATTTTGTTTATTACAAACATGCAGCTTTTCACTTCAAAAGAAGTTAATAATGGACTGGAGCTGTGTGGATTACTTGTGGATTATTGTGATGTTTTTATCAACCGTCTGGACTCTCATTCTGACGGCACCCATTCACTGCAGATGATCCATTGGTGTGCAAGTGATGTAATGCTAAACATATTTGATGGCCTGAGGGTACGTTTTCAGCATTTTTTTTTGTTTTTTTTTTTGGAATCTATTCCTTTAAGATTCCAGGCCAAAATTGTTCACCTCCTCTGACTTTTTACTTCATGAGTGAGAACAAGCATGGTGGCCCTCTGTTGATAAATCTTCTTCTGTGCTCTGATACTTGGTTACTCTCACTACCCAGGGTGATAACAAACCGTGGCCAGGAGAAATTGAATTCAGATGTTTTCATTCACCAGTCTGATGTTGAAAGAGTGCTTCTGAGCTTAAGGGAGCCTACAGCACTCAAAACTCATCTCAAAGATTCTGTGTTATTTCAGGTTTCTTTGTGTGATATAAAAATATGAATAAACACATTGGATTTGCAGTGAAAAATTTAAGGGGGTCTGAATACTTTCCGTACCCACTGTATATTCATTACTGATTCACAATGTGCCTCTGTGTTGAACTATAATAAGTAGTGACCATTCTGGAAAGTTATTGCAAGTTGTTTTATTAGTGTTCAACAACACTGACATGTTTTAAAAAATAAATTTGAAAAATCATTAATTGAAATACGACACCAAATCTAAATGACTCCAAGACATTGAAAAACAATACACAAGTAAAACTTGGCATGCCGCAGACAAACATCAATTATCAATATTCAGTTTGGACAGAAATTGTGAGCAAACAACGCACATTATGGCCTAATAAGACATTCAGACAGTTCATTCAACTCACAAGCAATAATACACCAAAGTGTACAAAGGCTACTAAATAAATACAATTTGATAAACACTCTTGCGTCATTAAACCTTTCAAAACAAGACTGCAAATTCAACAATAGACAAGAAACTGAATTGTCAGATGAGGATGTTAATTGCATGGTTTATTACTATATTGCAAAGCAGATACCCTGCCAAACCTGTTTGACCCGTTAGTTCACTAAATTAATTGTTATATCAAACAGCAGTTTGTGTAAGATTCTGAGATGTGTAGATGAGCTTTTATTGTTTTGTTTTTTTCTATGTAAACATGCACTAGAATGACCGTCTTTGGTCAGGTTTAGATTTTGTTATACAGAGCAGCTCATTAATGTCCGTTTTAAAACAGCGGTCCAACCAGAAGAAGCCGGGAGAGGAGCAAATATCACAAGCTGAGTGATAGTTTAATAGTCCCGATTTATCTCAACAACGAAGGATCACTTTCTCCTTTGGTTTTTGAACCAATATCTTTTTTAAGTAGACTATTAATGAATATAAAATGAAAGTCAGCATTCTGACCTGAAAGCTATTGCAATACTATGTTCTTTCATTTCAGTTGCCATTAAAACATACAAACAAAACATCCCCACTGGTACTAGTGTGCAATCAGAAATATACCGTAGTGAGAGGAGACCGATCAGAAAAACAAATAGCGTTCATTCAGAGGACAGTATGGAAATGTATTGCCTGCCTCCTTCATGTTTATGTAAGGTAATATCGCAATACCGACAAGTACACAGTACACCAAGACTGCAAATCGCCACAACATAAAGAAATACGAACAACAAACAAGGAACGTGTGAAAACGCAAACAATACATTCTAACATATGCATTCCAATAGAGGTAACAACTGTAGGATTTATGCTTTAGTTAGACAACAGGTAAGATTAAAGGTATACATTTATTCAGACAGACTAGTCCTTCTCTACAAAGGACACACTCGACTATCCGATAAAGGGAGCTGCTTTGGACCTTCATTCCCGCTTTGCTCTGACTCTTCCCCTTCATCCTCACTCTTCTCCATGTTGCACATGGACATAGGCACGCGAGCTGCAATGGTGGACATCTCTCCAAGGTGACTCTCTGCTGTGGCAGTGATGGCCCCTTTGTCTGATGTCTGGTTCAGATTGGTGGAGTCCAGATTGGTGACATTTCCTTTAAACATCTGGATCAGGCACTTCCTGAACTGAGAGAAAGAATGTTGGATTCAATGTAAATAAGGATCATGGTCTTTCCATATCAAAGAAATGACACACACATACAAAGAAATTGCGCAATTTTAATTATGCTATTAATTATGCTTCTTATGAACTCAAAAGAAACGCTTTGATTAATATTTCCAGTCTCTGTGCCGCCATGTAGAAATTTGTTTTCAGTAGTTAGACCTTTGCACAACTTCTGCATTGAAACGAGGAAAAGGTCATTAAGCAAGATGTATTCTATGTAAAAACAAGGACATTTTGACCTTAATTAAAGCAGATAAGGTCATGAGAAGTAAATATATTCATTTCCTCAAGGTTTTGGTTGGACTGGATGAAAATTAGGTACCATGGGTAATTATAATACCAGCTACTCTCTTGGTCAAATTTGTAATGCAGAGAAACACTACGGTCGGTATACATTTACAGAATAATACAAGCAGAAGGTACAAAGACAAACTGCACTGATCTGAAATGGAAAGTCACAGAAAACTTTAACTGCTTATACAACAACATAAGCTGTTAAAATGTTAGATTAAGCACGATAACACTTTACAATAATGTTCATTTTGTTATGAACTAAAAATGAGCAAAGCATCTACAGTATTTATTAGTCTAAGTTCATATACTTTTACAGCTAATACCTTTTAATATTTCATTTAATATTACAATTTGTACATAAATTAACAGTAATATATTATAAACAAATATGAACAATTGTATATTCATGAATTAACATTAAAATAGATGAATAAATACTAAAAAAATATTATTCATTGTTAGTTCATGTTACCTAATGCATAATAACTAACACTTGATTATACCAGGACAACTGAAAAAGACAATAAAATCTAGCCGTATTATATTTCGAATCTATCAACTCTATATATGATCCATGTCAGAAAAGACTGACAATCAACTTTGCATTCTTATTGAATACACCAAATAACAGCAAACCTCAATAAAAAAGCCTATATATGATATGTTCAATTTTTGTAGGATTCTCCATATGCTCAAGAGCTCTTGAAATATCAAAACAAACACAATGCAGCATTACCGATGCTATATAAACCATCCCTATTCTCACTCTTGAGTGTTTGTTCTCGTGTCTCCATAATATAGTCTGTCTCTCTCTCTCTCTCAAATCAGAGAAATTTGCGACCCTGTGACCCTTGACCTGAATATATTCTGGGAACAGCTGGGAAGGAATTGGGTTAGTTCTGGAAGATGTCCACAGCTCAGGGGGTCCAGCAGCCTACGCTCCAAACCACCTGGGACCCACATCCTAGGGGTGGTCATCAGAGTCACATGACTACAAAAGATCACTGCTTCGCCCTTTACATCAAATGGCACACTACAGGGACACTGAGGAGAAATCTTCCTACGAGCTTAATGTATATGTAAAAAAAAAAAAAAAAAAAGATATCATGGAGCAACTGTGCCGACTGTATCACTCATAATATGCAACTCCTCTGAGAATACAGAACATCTTTAAAATGGTAATAGTCAGAGGTTTAAACCAGGCCCAGGACAACAAAGCAATTGAAGCAATTGAATTGTGGGACCTAAGACCTCCCCTTTGAAAAGCTATAGCACCCAAACATTTCCTGAGGTGGATTTATAACTCGAGAGATTATTTATCGGCTTTAAGATATCGGCCAAATTTTCTTATCAGGCCGATACCGATAACAGAAAAAATTAGCATTTATCGGCCGATACCGATATGGTGGCCGATATATCGTGCATCCCTACTCGAGAGATATACAACACTTTTCAATGGGAATATATGGAACATAATACATCTGTGAATTTTAACATTAAATTTGAATATATAATACACCTTTGAACTAAGAAAAATGGAATCTCCTCAACCAAAACTGTCAGAGTAAAGAGCATCAGATGTCTGTGATTTGTTGCTGACATATGATGAAAGAAAAAAAGTTCAGACCACCTGCTCATGCAATGGCTTTTCTAGTAAAGCATAGTCAATTCTGACAAGACAGCTAAAATAACCCCAAAAAAAAGAAAAGAAAAAAAGATATACTCATATACATGTTTTTATACATATTGTATATTCATATTTTATTTTAAAAAAATAATACTTATGTGTTTAGCTGTCACATGGTGATTTTGCTGTTTAATTTTGTACCTTATATATGCCATGTAAGATTTACTGTCTTTGCTCCTTGTTGCTTTTCTGTCTTTTATTGATTGATGGCATAAAAACATAAAAACACTACAAATCGATTCTTAATATATAAAATACAAAAGCCTCTCTTCAGATTTTTTCTCAGCGTGGCACCCTAAACTTTTTTAATAAAATGTGTAAGTGATCCGAAAATGCCAGATAAGGATGACAAATGGCAAAGACATACCTGCTTATTCATGAAGACATAGATGATGGGATTGTACACAGCTGCAGTCTTTGAGAAGAAGGCCGGTATTGAGCCCAGGCGAGGATCAATATGAATTGTGGGACAGGCTGTGACAGTAATTGAGAATGCTGCATATGGTGTCCATCCAACCATGAACGCAACTATCATTACAATGACCATCCTCGCCACCTCTCGGTCAGGCTTACGCGCATTACCCAGCCTTCCATGAGTGTTCGACACCTATTAAACATATTAGAGTTCTAAGATTAAATGCAGTCCAAGAGTAAGTTAATGTTAATGTGCATTAGGCACTCCAGACAGAACCTCAAAAGCTTCTCTGTTGTTTTGCCAGTTTTATTCCGTTTTTGGTAATACTGTACAATAGGGTTCAATTTTTTTACTACATTTAATGCATTAACTCACATTAACTAACAACGAGCAATATATTGTTACAGTATTTATTCATTTTTAACGTTTCACTGTTAGTCCTGTCAGCTCAGGTCCATTAAATAACATTAATAGGTAGGCCTACAACTCTTGATTTTAAAAATGTATTAGTAAATGTTGGAATGAAAAAAAAATGCTTTAGAAAAAATTTTCATTGTTAGATTATGTTAGTTACTAAATGTTAACGAATGAAAAGCTTATTGTAAAGTGTTACCAAGTTTTTTTCCTCTTTATTCATTTATATCTGCTATGAAACAAAAAATGAAAATCAACATAAGAGTATATTACCAACCTTTCTGAGTTTCTGCATAAGTTTGCCATAGGAGATAATGATCACACCAAGAGGAAGGATAAAACACGTAACGAAAAAGGTGATGATGTAGGTGTGGTCGTAGTAATCAGTTGAGTACCTTAAAAAAACAGAGACTTTAGACCTCCTCAATTTTTCCTAAATGTCATCTAGCAGGTACTTTTGGTGTGTTCAAGTCATGTCAGAAAAAGACCATATTTACGAGTTGAATGCAAATGAATGGCACCACAAAGTTGTAATTACAAGAGGAAAATATTTCTTTAAACCCCAAGTTTCCGAGTTGAGGTCGTGTCAGTGAGAAAATATGTGCAATGGAAGCAGTCTGTATTTATGGTAACTTTGTTCAAATTATGTTTTTGGTTTTTTTTACAATAAAACTAGCATAATTGGATGTACAAAATATGATAGCATCATGCAGCATCTTCATAAATTAAATCAAAAGATTTTTTTTTAAAAAGCAAAAACACACCTTATGCACATTCTTACATTCTTTTATATCACTTTTTTAAAGTAGAGTTAATTTTTTAGAGTTTAAAGGTGATTTTTTTTTAAGTACATGTACATCACCATCTTGCTCCGACTAAAGTGACTCGAATGCACTTGACTTCATAATTATGACATCCCAACTGATAAATACAAACTTCCCAGGAGGACTTGAACACACCATTTGAGCACAAACATTAGCGTGGATAATAATGAGTTGTGCACAAATCTTTAACATTAAGAGCACATGTACATGTTTTACAATTGCATAATATGCTTAGTGTGCTTTGTGAAGTGCTTTGTTTGGTCCAAACAAACATTGCAACATAATTGAGTAATAAGCACCTGCAAGCTCAAGGCAGTGTCAAAATTTGGATCACTGAGACTGAATAGAAACCAACATTTACAAACTTACATTTACTGTTTAGCTGTCAGAGCTCTCACCTGCAGAAACTACACTACTCTATTGAACATCAACATGGATGTAACTATGCCCCACAATGGTAAAAATATTCCCCATCCTTGGTCTTCTCTGTGTCAGTGTGCATTCCCTATTCAATTGTTTGTGCACTGTTTGCGTTCCAAGGCCAAGGCCAAACCATAGCCACAGCCACAAATGTTTTGTACCAGTCTCTTGAAAGCAATTTTTCAACTGATGGCTGCATGGAATCAGCCTTGGGCTTATAAGTGGTTTCTTTTTTTTCTGTCACAATATAACACACAGGAAGAAGCCTTGACTTTAACTCCTTGTCTGAATCCAAATGATGTCACTTTAAGGAACATGTGCAAGGCACATTAGTATTCATCAATAACATCATATTGTGGATGTTGTTCTCTTCATACATGGCCATGACAGACAAACACAGACAGAGATTGAAAGACTATGAGCAAGAGAGGAACAAATAATAGGTAAACAGAGTGAGTGAATAAAGGAATGAAGGTAGGCAGATTCAGTGAAACAGTATTTTGAGCTCACCAGTTGGGTTCACAGGTGGTACCAATTTTGCTGACTGTATAACTGCTCCAGCCAAAAACTGGCGGGATTGTCCAGATGAAGGAGAAGGTCCAAACGAAAACAAGACCCATAGCTGCATGCTTGACTCCCAGCCGGACATTTTTCAGAGGACGACAGATCACAAAATAACGCTCAAATGCCAAGATTGCTAAAGACCACAAAGCCACAATTCCTAGAAACCAAGAAAGTACACCCATTATTACTGTGCTGAGTCAGTAATATAATATGTACCTGTACTGACATTTAACAAGACATGAAAACAGAAGGTCTGTGTAATTATGACTGTTAAAATGAATTCATAAGATTCCAGCTCGCAATTATTTTACATAAAAAGGTATGAGCATGGGATACAAGAACAACTAATGGCTTTTTACTGCAGGGAGGGGCAACCCCTCAATTTCAAACAAGACCCTGATTACCTGATTGCATATGGAAGCCATTAAGCCACCACATAAGAAAAAAAATCATGCTTTGGTGAAGATAAAAAGTCTAAATGATGAGATAAAAAAGCTGACTTTTGTCATAATTTCAACTTTATATCTCACAAGTATGATATTGCATTTCATAATTTCTACTTTTTATGCCATAATTATAATTTAGTAAAGCAAAAAATTTTCTTACGTAGAAGAAATGTGCTGATTAGTAAAACAAAGACAATATGCATGAAATCAGGGCTTTGTTTTAACATTCATCAGTAAAACTAGATAGTATCTTTTTTAGGTTACTAGTACTCTTTAATTACCTTTTAATTATTAAAATTTAATTGCCTAGTACACTTATGACAATTCACCACTGGCCATCTGTCCAGGGTGTTTCCCTGACTATGGCCTAAAATGCTGGGATGGGCTCCAGTATAACTAAAACCCTGCGGTTTGGAAAATGAACGGATGGATGAAAATAGATGAAAAATGATCATGGTCTATCTACTACAATAACTATAGTTACCACACATTTACCATTGTTTTACTATAGTAACCCAATTTGAACCATTATATTTGTTGTAAAAAAAAATTTTAAAAAGAGAGAGAGAGAAATTATAAATAATCTGCCAAAAAATAAATAACAAAGAAAGAAAGTAATCCAACTGTATCTATTCAGTTAGTCGCTAGTAGTTTTTTTTTTTTACTAATTTTTCCTTTGTTACTTAGTCACTATCCCAAGTATTTTAAGAATAAAACTATAAAAGACACCAGCAACAAGTGGAATACATACCACAGCAAAACAGAATGGCAAAAATATGCAATTTGTTGCCAATAAGAATAGAATTGTCACTAGGAGTGGCTAGTAGCAAAGGAATGAGTACTAATAAATAAATACAATACATTGTATTATTAGCATAACATGTACTATTTCGTTTAAAGTAATAAATGTTACACGTCTCGGTATTGTTATATAATAACTCACCGAAAAAAGTGACAGCGAATCCCTCCAGCACACACGCCCAGACGCCCAGGAAGAAGTAACCTCGTGCATTAGTTAGAAAACTTATAGTGCCTCCTGTCAGCGAAACTAGAAAATCAGCAACAGATAAATTAACAACGATGTAATTCAACGGTTTCCTTAACTGTTTGAATCTAAAGGTCACAAGCATAACGGCGAAGTTCTCTGTTATAGACAGTGAAGTCACTATGAACATCAGACAGGCGAGGAAAGTGTAATTCCAGGGCGCAACAGACTTGAGGGGACCCGAGAACGGATCGTCCGGTGTGGTGATGTCGGTAGACTCGGTGACCGAAGACCCAAACGATTCCATGACAGCGATTAGTGCGGACATTGGGATGAAAAAGATAAGGAAAAATTCATCAAATCATCACTAGGGAGCTTCTTGAAAATCCAAGACAGGTGTTTTTATACTAACAGACACAAAATGTGCAGACTGCAAAAATAATTAGATTAATATAAACACACACACACACACACACATAAATAAGTGTAAAATTAATGTGTGCTGTATACGTTTACTTATTATTTATTTATTTTTAATTTCCGAAATATTCCAATCTTTTCTAGTAAAGCAATCCACTTGAGGAGGCAGTCCAGAAGAGCGCCTTTGCGTAAAGGTTGCAATTAAATGCCACAGGTCCGCGCGCTTTGCTTCCACAGTTGAGCATAAGCATGTTCATGCTGTTCTCCTTTATATATGCAGCCTGTCAGCATGGCCATCTCAATCCCTCGAGGTAATGAGAAAAGTCATTTTCCAAGTTTACCGAGACATTTCAGTGGGGCGTCACGCGCTTTGCTCTCTTAAAGGTGCACGCAGTCGTTTTGCTAATGAGAAAGTTTTATACATACAGTACCTTTGAAAAACTCAACCTGAGATGACGTTTCCAGGCATATCACTCTTCTAGAAAAATATTTTTTTTAAATAAATAAATTTTAAAAAACGTCTTGGGTTACTTATGTAACCATGGTTCCCTGAGTAGGGAACGAGACACTGCGTCCTCTAGGTTTCTTGCCATGCTGCGGACGCAAGCTTCAGACGAAGAAGTGAATGATGTGTAGCTCCCGGCACCGATTTATACTGTAGTCGCACCGGTAGTGACGTCATGGCTGTCGCCGGCCAACGAGTTGGTGTTTTTTTCAATGTATGCTTCAGATACGAGTCACGACGAGGCGTTCCCCATAGCGACCCCTAGAGGACGCAGTTCGAAGTTCCCATGAAAGGGAACGTCTCGGGTTACTTATGTAACCATGGTTCCCTGAGTAGGGAACGAGACACTGCGTCCTCTAGGTTTCTTGCCATGCTGCGGACGCAAGCTTCAGACGAAGAAGTGAATGATGTGTAGCTCCCGGCACCGATTTATACTGTAGTCGCACCGGTAGTGACGTCATGGCTGTCGCCGGCCAACGAGTTGGTGTTTTTTTCAATGTATGCTTCAGATACGAGTCACGACGAGGCGTTCCCCATAGCGACCCCTAGAGGACGCAGTTCGAAGTTCCCATGAAAGGGAACGTCTCGGGTTACTTATGTAACCATGGTTCCCTGAGTAGGGAACGAGACACTGCGTCCTCTAGGTTTCTTGCCATGCTGCGGACGCAAGCTTCAGACGAAGAAGTGAATGATGTGTAGCTCCCGGCACCGATTTATACTGTAGTCGCACCGGTAGTGACGTCATGGCTGTCGCCGGCCAACGAGTTGGTGTTTTTTTCAATGTATGCTTCAGATACGAGTCACGACGAGGCGTTCCCCATAGCGACCCCTAGAGGACGCAGTTCGAAGTTCCCATGAAAGGGAACGTCTCGGGTTACTTATGTAACCATGGTTCCCTGAGTAGGGAACGAGACACTGCGTCCTCTAGGTTTCTTGCCATGCTGCGGACGCAAGCTTCAGACGAAGAAGTGAATGATGTGTAGCTCCCGGCACCGATTTATACTGTAGTCGCACCGGTAGTGACGTCATGGCTGTCGCCGGCCAACGAGTTGGTGTTTTTTTCAATGTATGCTTCAGATACGAGTCACGACGAGGCGTTCCCCATAGCGACCCCTAGAGGACGCAGTTCGAAGTTCCCATGAAAGGGAACGTCTCGGGTTACTTATGTAACCATGGTTCCCTGAGTAGGGAACGAGACACTGCGTCCTCTAGGTTTCTTGCCATGCTGCGGACGCAAGCTTCAGACGAAGAAGTGAATGATGTGTAGCTCCCGGCACCGATTTATACTGTAGTCGCACCGGTAGTGACGTCATGGCTGTCGCCGGCCAACGAGTTGGTGTTTTTTTCAATGTATGCTTCAGATACGAGTCACGACGAGGCGTTCCCCATAGCGACCCCTAGAGGACGCAGTTCGAAGTTCCCATGAAAGGGAACGTCTCGGGTTACTTATGTAACCATGGTTCCCTGAGTAGGGAACGAGACACTGCGTCCTCTAGGTTTCTTGCCATGCTGCGGACGCAAGCTTCAGACGAAGAAGTGAATGATGTGTAGCTCCCGGCACCGATTTATACTGTAGTCGCACCGGTAGTGACGTCATGGCTGTCGCCGGCCAACGAGTTGGTGTTTTTTTCAATGTATGCTTCAGATACGAGTCACGACGAGGCGTTCCCCATAGCGACCCCTAGAGGACGCAGTTCGAAGTTCCCATGAAAGGGAACGTCTCGGGTTACTTATGTAACCATGGTTCCCTGAGTAGGGAACGAGACACTGCGTCCTCTAGGTTTCTTGCCATGCTGCGGACGCAAGCTTCAGACGAAGAAGTGAATGATGTGTAGCTCCCGGCACCGATTTATACTGTAGTCGCACCGGTAGTGACGTCATGGCTGTCGCCGGCCAACGAGTTGGTGTTTTTTTCAATGTATGCTTCAGATACGAGTCACGACGAGGCGTTCCCCATAGCGACCCCTAGAGGACGCAGTTCGAAGTTCCCATGAAAGGGAACGTCTCGGGTTACTTATGTAACCATGGTTCCCTGAGTAGGGAACGAGACACTGCGTCCTCTAGGTTTCTTGCCATGCTGCGGACGCAAGCTTCAGACGAAGAAGTGAATGATGTGTAGCTCCCGGCACCGATTTATACTGTAGTCGCACCGGTAGTGACGTCATGGCTGTCGCCGGCCAACGAGTTGGTGTTTTTTTCAATGTATGCTTCAGATACGAGTCACGACGAGGCGTTCCCCATAGCGACCCCTAGAGGACGCAGTTCGAAGTTCCCATGAAAGGGAACGTCTCGGGTTACTTATGTAACCATGGTTCCCTGAGTAGGGAACGAGACACTGCGTCCTCTAGGTTTCTTGCCATGCTGCGGACGCAAGCTTCAGACGAAGAAGTGAATGATGTGTAGCTCCCGGCACCGATTTATACTGTAGTCGCACCGGTAGTGACGTCATGGCTGTCGCCGGCCAACGAGTTGGTGTTTTTTTCAATGTATGCTTCAGATACGAGTCACGACGAGGCGTTCCCCATAGCGACCCCTAGAGGACGCAGTTCGAAGTTCCCATGAAAGGGAACGTCTCGGGTTACTTATGTAACCATGGTTCCCTGAGTAGGGAACGAGACACTGCGTCCTCTAGGTTTCTTGCCATGCTGCGGACGCAAGCTTCAGACGAAGAAGTGAATGATGTGTAGCTCCCGGCACCGATTTATACTGTAGTCGCACCGGTAGTGACGTCATGGCTGTCGCCGGCCAACGAGTTGGTGTTTTTTTCAATGTATGCTTCAGATACGAGTCACGACGAGGCGTTCCCCATAGCGACCCCTAGAGGACGCAGTTCGAAGTTCCCATGAAAGGGAACGTCTCGGGTTACTTATGTAACCATGGTTCCCTGAGTAGGGAACGAGACACTGCGTCCTCTAGGTTTCTTGCCATGCTGCGGACGCAAGCTTCAGACGAAGAAGTGAATGATGTGTAGCTCCCGGCACCGATTTATACTGTAGTCGCACCGGTAGTGACGTCATGGCTGTCGCCGGCCAACGAGTTGGTGTTTTTTTCAATGTATGCTTCAGATACGAGTCACGACGAGGCGTTCCCCATAGCGACCCCTAGAGGACGCAGTTCGAAGTTCCCATGAAAGGGAACGTCTCGGGTTACTTATGTAACCATGGTTCCCTGAGTAGGGAACGAGACACTGCGTCCTCTAGGTTTCTTGCCATGCTGCGGACGCAAGCTTCAGACGAAGAAGTGAATGATGTGTAGCTCCCGGCACCGATTTATACTGTAGTCGCACCGGTAGTGACGTCATGGCTGTCGCCGGCCAACGAGTTGGTGTTTTTTTCAATGTATGCTTCAGATACGAGTCACGACGAGGCGTTCCCCATAGCGACCCCTAGAGGACGCAGTTCGAAGTTCCCATGAAAGGGAACGTCTCGGGTTACTTATGTAACCATGGTTCCCTGAGTAGGGAACGAGACACTGCGTCCTCTAGGTTTCTTGCCATGCTGCGGACGCAAGCTTCAGACGAAGAAGTGAATGATGTGTAGCTCCCGGCACCGATTTATACTGTAGTCGCACCGGTAGTGACGTCATGGCTGTCGCCGGCCAACGAGTTGGTGTTTTTTTCAATGTATGCTTCAGATACGAGTCACGACGAGGCGTTCCCCATAGCGACCCCTAGAGGACGCAGTTCGAAGTTCCCATGAAAGGGAACGTCTCGGGTTACTTATGTAACCATGGTTCCCTGAGTAGGGAACGAGACACTGCGTCCTCTAGGTTTCTTGCCATGCTGCGGACGCAAGCTTCAGACGAAGAAGTGAATGATGTGTAGCTCCCGGCACCGATTTATACTGTAGTCGCACCGGTAGTGACGTCATGGCTGTCGCCGGCCAACGAGTTGGTGTTTTTTTCAATGTATGCTTCAGATACGAGTCACGACGAGGCGTTCCCCATAGCGACCCCTAGAGGACGCAGTTCGAAGTTCCCATGAAAGGGAACGTCTCGGGTTACTTATGTAACCATGGTTCCCTGAGTAGGGAACGAGACACTGCGTCCTCTAGGTTTCTTGCCATGCTGCGGACGCAAGCTTCAGACGAAGAAGTGAATGATGTGTAGCTCCCGGCACCGATTTATACTGTAGTCGCACCGGTAGTGACGTCATGGCTGTCGCCGGCCAACGAGTTGGTGTTTTTTTCAATGTATGCTTCAGATACGAGTCACGACGAGGCGTTCCCCATAGCGACCCCTAGAGGACGCAGTTCGAAGTTCCCATGAAAGGGAAGCTATTTTATTCTACATGGAGCGGGTTGCCCCCTCACGGGCATCGTCATATTTATATCACATGACCAGTTGTGTCATTACAACCAAAGATGCACCTCATAGGAGTGCAAGTGCAACTCAAAATCAATCCAACAGGGGCATCGGACAGCAGGCTCCTGTTCTGTCTACAAAACAGTATAGAGTTCTTCCTTATCATTGATTATAGTTTTAAAAGAATAGTTCACTCAAATATTAAAAACAATTTACTCACCCTCAGGCCATTTAAGATGCAGATGAGTTTGTTTCTTCATCAGAATAGATTTGGAGACATTTAGCATTACTATGATACTGAGCACAAGCTCACCAATGGATCCTCTGCAGTGACTGGGTGCCGTCAAAATGAGAGTCTAAACAGATGATAAAAACATTACAATAATCCTTAAGTAATCCACATGACTGCATTTCATCAATTAACGCTGTGTGAAGTCAAATGCTGCATGTAAGAAACAAATCCATCATTAAGGTGTTTTAAGTTTAAACCATAGTTTCTGGCCAAAATGCAAGTCCATTCTCCATAATAATGCTTCCTCCGGTGAAAAAGTCCATCCCATGTTGTCCACACATCAAAATCTACCAACTTTTTTAGAATGGTTTTAGTCGTTTTCACTTGTAAATGGTACTTGTTCTATGCTTTTTTCTCTGCTGATTCAGACAAGACTTTTTCACTGGAGATATACGTTTTCACTGCAATATTATTGACTGAGGTCAATATTCATCTGAAAGCAAATGTTTGAAATGTCTTAATAATGGATTTGTTTCTTACAAACATGCATCTTTTCACTTCACGAGATGTTAACTGATGGTCTGGAGTTGTGTGGATTACTTGTGGATTATTGTGATTGTGTTTATCAGCTGTTTGAACTCTCATTCTGACGGCACCCATTCACTGCAGAGGATCCACTGGTTAGCAAGTGATGTAATGCTAAATTTCTCCAAATCTGTTTTGATGAAGAAACCCATCTACATCTTGGATGGCCTGAGAGTGAGTAAATGTTCAATAAATTTTAATTTTGTGCAAAGTTTGCTTTAGTAAAAAAAATATCAGTTTTAAAAATTAACAATTTTTGATCTTCTGAATATTTTGACATGAGAGATTATTTGATGATAGTATGTCAAAATGATCTTCTACCATAGATAATGTCTGAAATGCCTCCTTTTCCTGCCTCAAACTGACAAGAGGGAAATTGCCAGGAGTGATTTATCTGCTACAAAATTAAACCGCATAATTAGCTGTGCAGATTTCCTAGAAAGAAATAATTAAGGAAAGTAGGAAAATGCAAGAAACTGAGATAATATCCAATACACAAGTGTCTTAAATGTCTGTAACATTTCTTACTGTCATTCCTATTCAGATGCTTAGAAACACATTGCCACAGCCCTTGCATATGTAAGCAATTTATGCATCCTATGAGGATTTATCAACACTATAGCATGTGAAATTGATTTACTTGCAACCACAGGCATGACAGGAAAATAAAAGTGTTCAATTGTTTTGACTAATTGCTATTTTACTGTGTAAGGTGAGTAAGGTTCTTCTAAGTAGTGCAAGGTTGCTTTGAGTATGTATCTTTTTCTTTGAGGATAGATTATGTTTGTGTGTGTGTGTGTGTGTGTGTGTGTGCCACAGTCATTGACTTTTTTGATTTCCAGTGATACTAATTTCAGTCCGTGCCTAGTCGCTTAGTGACGTGCCCAACTGAGTCATACGGGCCTCTGGACCTTTTAACACATAATGGGACACGTCAAGAAAGCTGTTTGATTTTTTTTTTGCATGGTTGCAGATTCTTGGTAACGGTGGCATTAAAATGACTCTAGTCCTGCTGAGCAGTTAAACATTCTCATTTACCTTGGACCCTCTTATCAGTATTCTGACTCTGGCTCACCGTAGTAGATGACAGGCTGTCCATCATATAAGCACAACCTAATTAATACCAGCACTTTTAAATCGTGGCATTAACGTGATGCTCTGGTTAATAGATTATTGCGATGTCTGGAATTGATTTACTCACTTCTTTTCTTTTATGTTTTCATCTTTTTTGTGGTGGCATTTATGTGACAAGAGGTCTGCTACATTTATTGCTTTGCACTTGTCACGTAAAACAAACAAAACAATTGTAGCTTAATGGTACTGCACAAGTCTAATGTAACCTTTACAAATCCAAGCGACATTTATTGAGCAGAAGCCGTATTGGAGCCATGAGCAAGCTGAGTGCAAGAATTTCTGTAAACATAGTGATTGTCAGTCAACCTTTTCCACTACAGAATCATTACACATACAATCCACAGTCAGTTGGCCTTTCTGCCATGAAGATGAAAAATGTCAACCCATCTTCCAGGAAGACGATTGATTGAAATCTTATTATCTTGTGAATTCCTGTTGACTTAATAAACGGATACAAACCAATCACGAAAGCGATTATTTCTTTGACTGGATGGTGTGATACAAGGTGCTATTTTAGAAAACTCCATTCATGATGAGCAGTTCAGACTGAGGATAAACGGATTGATAGGATATATTTAGCACAGATGCAATGTTTGAAATAGTTCTTGGAAAAATGTTAAGAGCTCAGATGTTGTTATAATCGCCATGCGGAACTAGGCAGCCATCCTTCCAGGGACCTCATGTGCCCCCCAAGACCTAAATCGCCCCTTTCCATCTGCCTCATTATGCCCCCAGCTTTCTTCCGATGTCTCTGGGTATCTAGACAACCAAGTTAACTTCAGAATTGGCTGAACCTAATTTAATCATAATAATACACAATACACATTACAGTCTGTGAAACACTTGGTAGTGTTGGTTTTTCACTTTGGTGTTCTGCATCTACATCTATTTTTACCAGTATTTATTCTTTTAAGTATTATACTGTACATGGAGTTTTACCTCATATTATTTGAGAGATTCATACTTTTAAAAAGTTATTTACACCACACTACATTTTTAAAATAAAACTAAAGACAATATTGTGACCAGTGTTGGGGGTAACGTATTACAAGTAATGCGAGACAGAGGCACTTCCTTCAGCCTGAGGCTTATTCATTTAACTTTTGGTGTGAAAGGGTCTTTACAGTTACCAAAAATATTACTTTTGGGTTTTTTATTATTAAATATAAATAAGCAAGCCTGGTTTGGGTGACAAAAAGTAAGGCAAAAGTAACATAACACATTACTTTCCATAATATAATGTCATATGATGTTGCTAAAAAGAACATTATTTGGTGTAATGAAATGTGTTTATGCGGTTTAAAGTTAAAAAAACACATGATTTCCCCCTACTGTACATTATTGCTTCTCCTCTATGCCCCGCCTTTCTGAAACGCCTAGATTTTTACAAAGCTCATCAGTCTGAAAAACTAGGTGTGTTGTGATTGGCCAGCTATCCAGTGCTTTGTGATTAGCCGAATACCTTAAGAGTGTGACGGAAATGTTACGCCCCTGACCATACTGTGATGCCCTGTCTGGCCAGAGCCACGATTCAAAAACATGAAAACCCATTACAAACGAGGCATTTGTTGCATCCAGTGGGGACATAATTACGGATTAAAATTACTTATACTGTCTTTTTACGCGTTGCATTGCATCACGCCGCGTAAACATAAAATCATGTCTGCATTTGTGATCAGAGAAATGACAAACAAGCGCTACTCTACACTGCTCAAAACTCGTGTTTGAATCATCAGTGGCAAATTCTTTAAATGAAAACGTACTGTCTGTGAGTCAGAACAGCCGGCATTGTAGTCTACTCTACCAGGATCAGGAAACAGTCCTCCATAAAATGCGCTGCACACATCTGAATATTTGGGTTGAACTGTTCTGGAACAGTGTTGTAAATACAACTTAACCACTGATTTCGAGTCATGTCCTCTTTTGGAAGACCAAACAAAGTAGTTTCGCTTTCACAATGAAACACACGGCGGGCTTGAGTGAGGGGAGGCCGGCGACCACATGTGACGACCCCGTGCTGGACTCCACTTCGTCCACGGTGAAAGCCGATCTGGTGATCTACAGCGAGAAGTTGATGTATTCCCTCAGCGACCAGCACGGATCAGCTCTAGGCATGACGAAGCGGATATAGTCCTCTTTTGGAAGACCAAACAAAGTAGTTTCGCTTTC
>NW_015505205.1:410357-421711 GCF_001515645.1 Sinocyclocheilus grahami | reverse complement strand
AAACACAGCGTCTTCACGACATGGGGGCGACGGCAACAACAATAATAGAGCGAGAATAAAAGTTACGCCTTCCGTGAACATTTGGGCGGTGTAATGCAAATCTTCCCACATCGTGATGTAGATATGTGGGGGCATGTTAGAACGAGCTGTTTTAGGTAGGCGTGGTTGACTTAACTTTTATAAAGAATATCTCTTTGGATTTGAGACTTTAGTCTTTGCAACTTTACAGATCTTCTTTATGCACCAAGAGCTTGTAACACTCCAAAGAGAAAGGAAAAATTGAAATCGCTTCATATTACACATTTGGCTGCTTTTAGCCTTACCCTGGAGTTGGTTCACCCTCCGCCTATTTTAACCTAAAATTTAGATTTTGCTAAAAAAAAAAATATGGATTCGTTATACGTCAATTACTTCAGAGTATTGTGGGGCACAAAACATGTATCAACTTATACATATTGATGTACTCATATTCGGCATTCCTCATTTAGATTAATTGGGTTATCTGGACTATTTGGTTTTAATTTAGATTATTGTCTTGTTAGACAATGAATTATCTCAAACAGTGGAGCATGATCAGTAAGTGGTAAAGCATAAATGTTCCTTCTCAACTGTCTTTGTCTGGCTGTTGGAAGAGCAAAGGTCAGCAGATTCCAGGGTCACATGTTTTCCCCAACCTGTCTCAGCAGCAGTGTTTTGGTATTTCTAGTAAAGAGTTTTACATTTTCAAAAGATTTAGACCATAAATAATTTAATTTATATTTTATATTTGTTAATTTGTATTTATTATTACAAACCTTTTTGCTTATGTCCGAGTCTTCTGTGAACCCTAAATAAACTTATGTCATCAACACAGCATCGTTTTAAAATGATGGCGTTTCCTCCATCTACCAATAGATGGCGCCATATGTTAAATCTTTGCTCCTCATTACATAATAGTCCAAAACACCCTGATCGCTCTGGACGCATTGGTAATCAAGAAATCTGCTATGAAATGAATCTCAATTTTGTTAGACTACAGTGCATATTCACTGTAGCCATATATACTTTCACCATTTTGGTCATATTTTTTAAATTATTCTGTTACTGTGTTAGTAATACAAAATTGCTTTTAGAATTCGCAGGTTATTATTTTTGAAATGCATTTAAAATGTGTATTTGTAAATGGCAATAGTGAAATCGCCAAGTTTTCACCTCTGACTCAACAAAATTCTGCACCCTGATTACCTCAGTTTCCTTTTTATATTGAATAAACGTAAAAGGGTTTTTAAAACATTTGTCATGAAGGGCTTTATTTGAACTCTGAAGCAGAAAATTATGCACCAACAATGGTTGAATAATAAAGTGGAGAGATGAGTCAAATCTGCATGATTCATGGGATATTAATGTACGCATCATTAAACTGCATGTTAATGCAATTTTAAATAATGAATAAAAGGATCAAATGCAAAACAGTATTAGAGGGCAACTGATATTTTGTTATTGCTTCATATGGCCAC
Organism: Sinocyclocheilus grahami; assembly: GCF_001515645.1. NCBI lineage: Eukaryota > Metazoa > Chordata > Actinopteri > Cypriniformes > Cyprinidae > Sinocyclocheilus > Sinocyclocheilus grahami. The sequence goes on along the minus strand of NW_015505205.1, from coordinate 420,215 downwards.
TCATTAAAGAGCCACTGAAATCTTCAGTCATTCCCATTTCTGAAAGAGAAAAATAGTACTTTTACTTGCATGCCAAGAATCGCATACATTTCAGGTACTAGAAATGTAATGAAACAAATCAAATATTATGTAATTCACCTTTTAATCGCAGATATGCAAGATGACCCAGCAGTGAGAGAAGATAGGAATCATCTGTGGAATATGAAAATAGACTACTTTAGAAAAAATATATTTATTTAAAATACTAGACAAAAACTAACAACCTGAATAACCAAGAAAGAATAATATTTTAGAAGGGGACAAAATATTAATGTACTAACATCTCAGATTATTCCTTAATATCAATAAGGTTTAAGGTTTTCTATAATAGTAAGAAGAAGATGAAGAAGAAAATTCATTTAAAAAGCTTTAAGAACTGACTGTATGAAGATGCTGGTAAGCTTGAACTTTCATTCCACATGTCTCTTTTGCCCATAGCTCTGTGTCTTACATTAATACTTCTGTGAGCATCTGCAAGAGGACAGTCACACAATTATCACAATAAAACCAATATTAAATGTACTTAAAATACAAACTTACACAATATTTTCAAGTTTGTCTAATTATTTGAATACAATGAACTTACAAGGTCCTAGTAGGTACCCAGCACTGTTCAGAGTCCATCCCTTTTTCTCTGGATTCTGTGGGATTAACAAAGAGACTCATAAAAGAGATGACGAAAAAACAATCATCTTGTTGAGCTTCAGAAGAGGTAATAGAAGGTGTACCGTGAGGGTCATGCCATGGATCCCTGACAGATGTGCAGTAAAGACAAAGAGCGAGATACAGAGTAAAGCACAACTCGTCTGCATCTGTGAAAAAGACAGTAGACTATATGTAACATATACATCCATATCTATGCACTGTAACGGAAACAATATTAATTTAAAAACAATCCTTATTCATTCTTTATTATTATTGCTGTTGTATTTATAGGTTGTGTTAGGTGTTTACCAAATCACATTAATCCTAAAGGATGACATTAGAAATGAATCAGTATTTATAAATAAATATGTAAAACTCACCAATATGAAACAGCAAGACTGAGATTACTTTTTATTTAAATAAAAGATCAAGATTTTGTGTCACAGTTTTTTTCTTTCCAAAATTGTTAAAAGCCATTTAATCTGAAATATCCTTTTTGTTAGCCTTTTCCTCCCCGGGTTTCAATAAACCATCAGTGAATTATAATAATATTCAACAAATATGATAAAGACATTTGTACACTCCTAAAAAATAAAGTTTTCTTTTGTATATATGGTTCCATGGAAATACTTTAGCATCCATGGTATCTTTCCATTGCACAAAAGATTCTTTAGTGAAAAGAAGCTTCTTCAAATTATTAAAATGTTCTTCATGCTAAGAAAAGAACAGATCTTTGGGAAGCCCAAAATGGTTCTTCTATGGCACTGCTGCAAAAACATCGTTTTGGAACCTTTATTTTTTAGAGTGTATGCATATTTGTATTGTTATCATTTAATTTAATAAATTGTATCTTTGATGTTTTGCCTCAAGCTGTAACTTCACAGACACAATTCTAAAAATGTTAAAGTGGATAAAGCATTAAACACAACACAGATAATACTTACCTTATAAGAGAACAGTTGCTGTTATATATTTATAAAAAAAAAACGGATTCCAGAAAAAAATAGACAATCAGTAACCTTCAAACAACAGATTTGCTGCAGGTGTGTGTCTGAATGAGGGACAGTCTGTCTTTTATACACCCAGCGGCATACAGCATATTAACATAATGAAACTCTATTAGTACGACATTCATTTGTTCATTTCTCATAATTACTGGTGCTGTTTACAGAGACGGGAGAGAGAGGAAGGACAGGGAACGATGAGACAGAATTAATCAGACAGTAAGCAAGGTTACGCAGTACAGGAGGAATAGTGTCAAAAACAACAAAAACAGATATAGTGTAGATCTATCTATCTATCTATCTATCTATCTATCTATCTATCTATCTATCTATCTATCTATCTATCTATCTATCTGTCTGTCTGTCTGTCTGTCTGTCTGTCTATCCGTCCGTCCATCCATCCATCCATCCATCCATCCATCTATCTATCTATCTATCTATCTATCTAGCTAGCTAGCTATCTATCTATCTAGCTATCTAGCGATCTATCTATCTATCTGTCCATTTGTCTGCCTGTCTTTCCATCTGTCTATTTATCTATCTGTCTGTTCATCCATCCATCCATCTGCTGGACCGACGTCTACCTATCTATCCATCTATCCATTTGTCCCTCTGCCTGTCTGTCATTCTCTCTCTCTCTCTCTCTCTCTCTCTCTCGCTCTCTCTCTCTATCTATCTATCTCTCTCTCTATCTATCTATCTATCTATCTATCTGTCCATCCGTCCGTCTGCCTGTCCGTCCGTCCATCCATCCATCCATCCATACATCTGTCCATCTGTTGGACCGATGTCTACCTATCTATCTATCCATTTGTTTGCTAGTCTTTTCATCTGTCTATTTATCTATCTGTCTGTTCATCCATCCATCCATCCTTCCATCTATCCATTCGCCCTCTGCCTACCTATCTATCTATCTATCTATCTATCTATCTATCTATCTATCCATCCATTTATCCATCTGCCTGTCTGTCCTTCTCTCTCTATCTATCTATCTATCTATCTATCTATCTATCTATCTATCCATTGGATTCATACAAGGCAATACTGAAATCCATTTCAATCCATGATGCTTTTCTCCATTTAATAACAGCACTTTGCCCTAGATATAATTACAGCACCTACTGCTCCTTTCTATCCATTAACAGGGAAGCCCTAAAACATTCCACCTAATTATCTACAACTAATTGTGCTAAAGCTGCATTTGTGGCGGGGGTGGGGGGAACAGGCCGACAAGGAAGCGTGTTGAAACAAGGAATGAGAGCTGAAATTTCAGTCTCCTGTGGGAGGCATAATAGTGACCTTAGATGAATTAACCCTGATCTCTGCCCCTGTGTTTCATTTTTATGCACCTGTCTTCTGCTAAGAGCAGGTCAGCTCTTATACCTGATGTAATTTCTTTTGTCCCCTCTCAGAAATCGATATCCTGAGGTTTTGGGCAGCAGTTGAAATCATATGCATTGTGGAAATAGTTAGATAAAAACAGATTAAACAATTTAGTGTTTTTTATATAAATGTCAAATCTATGAATTGTTCTAAATCTTGCAGCCTGTGAAAAACATGAAAACATCACAAAATGTCATATCATGACACATAATAATTTACTTGTATTTCAAATTAAATGCTGCTAATTCGGAGATGTAAGAGGGGAGTATATGGGTCTAAAAGCTGTAAGAGTCTATGACTATAGGGCTGATATTTTATTTATGGTGGGTGTTCTGTACACTTGCTTTCCGCTGAAGTATAGTCAAAGATGCTTTGCTTACAGACAGGAACTCTCTAGCAATACAACGAATCAGAATTCATTTTATATATGCAAACTTTAGTTTTACATGATCTCATGTGAAGCCACCACGGTTCATTTACCCTCCGTGTAACCTTACCGACTTTGCCCAGTTTAAGGTAAGTTTATCATCTTTATTTCTTTTTTAAAACAATTGATTCTAGAAAACATTATAAGGAATCAGTCAAAATTGTATTAATTAAACATATAAATTAAAATGTTCTGAGAAATGCCAGTTAGATGTTGATTATATAGAAACATTGTTTATCTGAGACACCATTTCCTGAAAAGCCAGTTGCATAAATGTTAAATGTTATAAAAAAAGTTACATTATAGAAGGGAAAAAAACAGTTTTAACCATCATACAGAATGTAAGCCCTAAAAACAAATCTCAATTTACGTAATCACCAAAGGATGTATTCACAAATTTTCATAACAGCAAACAAAGCATTTTTGTCCCATGTGCTAGTACTTGAATAGTTAATGACATCCATGTGTAAGATGATAGCTTTGGTTTCATTACCATAGGCAAGGAAATACGAGAATACAAGACACTTCCTGTACCCTGTTCTGTTTTTGTGCTTGAGAAAAGGAGCGGGGGTTATTTTGTAGTATCTTTCTGGGCAGCAAATCCATATAAACACATACGAAAACAAATGTAGCACACATGCTATTCTTAAAGAAAAACTGTGAAACCAGCTTGGTTCTGTGAACACTTAAAGTTGCACAATATGGTATATTTTCTGCTTCTCAGCCTACTGATAATATAATTGTTTTTTTTGTTGTTTTTTTTAACAATTTTTACTGGTCCTTATGAGATGATTTTAATATTTATTTATTTTGTGCTCACAGATATGGCATCTGAGTGCTGTCTCAGTCTCACCAAATACTTCCTCTTTCTCTTCAACTTGATATTCTTTGTAAGTTGAAAATTAGTCATAAGACACAGTTAACCGATTTATAATATACCAAAAATATAAAATACATACATTACCATTTGGTACATTTAACAGCAATGAGATCATTTTCTTATAGTAATATAACTTTTTGGTCTCAGCAAGGCCCAACGTTTACATTTTATACAATGTACATGTCAGACTGCTGTTGGACTGTGATTTTTCAATAGAAACTGTCTCATTTAGCTCTTAGGATCACTCCTCTTATCTATGGGACTATGGATTCTACTTTCAGAGAACAGAATATTCAGTAAGTGTTACATTTATTTGAGTGCGGAAATCACAGTGCTATTTTGGTTCTTTGTCTATGAATTATTATACATTGTGAACAATTAAAGAATTTGCTCTATATCTTTTGCAGTGCCCTCTCCTCCCTACATTTCCATCTCTCTCTTTTCCTACCTGCTGATAGTCAGTGGCTCTGTGACCATGTCATTAGGCTTCTTAGGATGTCTGGGTTCTCTGAAGACTGTCAAATGCCTGCTGGCAACTGTGAGTTTTCAGAAAGCCAAACCTTTATGGATTTATATGCCATTTATGTGACTGATTTGAGATTTGTGCCATCGGAGATACACTTTAATCCTTATTTGTTAGGAGAACTCTTCAAATATTAAGAGCTTAGTAGTAGTCACCAACCTCTTGGGAATTGTGCATGTGTTTGTAATACATCAGTACGTTTGTCTGCTCCACTGAACTGTAACAGAATGTTAAAATAAGCTTTATTTATCTGCAGTATTTTATCCTGCTCACGGTTCTTCTCGCGGCTCAGATAGTGGGTGGGGTTCTTTTCTACACCCAGAAGACTGAGGTAACTCAAGCGTGAGGATCAGCAGTCCCACCCAGTTAGTGCTGGGCTTTTTAGAACGATCCAGCACATGACTTAATTAATCCTCTTTGGTGTAAAGATTTAAATTGGTTTGATTGATATATATTTTTTTATAAGCTATGTGCCTATAAAGCTTCAGATGCAATCATGACCAAAACATCTTCAACTTGTTTTTTTCCCCCACTCTTAATCAGTTGGCTGGTTCACTAAAGGAGCATACTATTCAACTAATAAACTTATTTGGAAGAAATGATTCCAGTCTCAAGAGTTTTGAAAGGACTCTACAGTACATTCAGAAGGAGGTGAGAGTCACAGCACAGCAAACAAAAGCACACAGCAGTAAACAATAAAAAGAAAGCTAAATATGAAAAAAAACAGCAAGTAAAAATTGCTCAGTCTTTCTTTTACAAGTTATTCCACTTACATTTTCCTAGTAAATTGGACACATAGAATTAAGAAAAATCCACAAATTATCAAAGTACATACTTTTTGATTTTAAGGCAAGTGTTTGCATGCAGTTTCAGTTTAATGCCACAAAAATGATTCATGTAGTTCCAGCACAAATAGATTTGACATATATTTAAATGAGGCTATAAATTAAGTTGCGTTGCTTTAGCTCATTTTAAATGTGAATTGAAAAAGCAGCAACACAGCTAAAAAGCTTAACAATAAAAAGTTAAGAAAAGGTGCTCTTATTTCTGCCAGAGGTGTCCCTTGGTATATGATATCATTAGAATTTGAAAGCAAACTTTGATAGTTACTTTGGAAAGTTTGAAACAGGATATCACCTCCACCATTACATCTCCACAGGCCAAATGCTGTGGTTGGGATGGAAAAGAAGACTGGGGGGACTCTATACCCTGTTCTTGCTACGACAAAGGCAATGCTACTGTCAATGCGACATATGAAATAAAAGATCAAAAATGTTTCAAATGTTTCTCAAATGGTACCCTTTCAAATTACACCTGTGGGATTTATAATCAGGTATGGTTTCAGTTCTGCCCTGTAATTATTTTTGGGTAAATTGTGTTACAACATCACACATTACACTCTTTTCTCTCACTCAAAGGGTTGCAGTGAGAATATAAAGCAATGGCTGGATGAAAATCTTCTCATAATTTCCGTGATTATTTTGGCCATTTCTGTGGTGGAGGTAAGCAAGTTCTCACCAAACACTTTAGACCTGATTCAGACAATCCAAATAACTATAACCCTTTACTGTCCTAACTTAGAGTTAATGAGAATAAACAAAGTAAAATGGTGTTCTGTCTCATAGTGTCTTCAGTGGATATGCCTTGTATCTTACTGTTGCCTTAATCGCACACACCGTTGCTGCCCTAGAGAGTCACATGGCAGTCATGTTCAGCTGTCCAGGTCTCAGTTTGTGACTAGTGTAGTGTGTCTGAGTGCCTCATTTGTGCATGCTGAAATAATGTCAGTCTTGTATCGTCCTTAAAGGCTGGAATACACTACACAAATTTTAAATCTGAACAGATTTTAAAACACTACATTTGCCAACTTTGTACGGTTACAGAGAAAAACTGGACAACATCATACACTAAATGAATGTGGATCACACACTACCAGAATACAAGACACTACAAACTCAACAAACTGTATTGCAGCCTTAAGGAGCTTATTTTGAAATATTGAGTAGACATTACTTATTACACAGCTCCTCACCAAAAAAATAAATAGTTGGACATGAAATATTGATACAACATTGTTTTATAATCTTATCTGTATATTATCTTAAGTCAATTGCAAACCAGTCGGCCTAGCAGTAAGAAGAACACCACAACAATATTACAATTAAAATTGAGGTTCTCCATTTTTATTACAATCAGCTACTGAGACGTAAGATTAGATTAGTTGCATTTGTTTAAAACAAGAGAGAGCAGTCAAATTAGTGAAATTTCATGGGCCAAAAAAATCCTTTGACTTCTGACTGCTACAATTGACCAATCAGAAGCAAGTATTCTAGAGCAATGTGCAATAAGTAACATTAATGCATGATACTACTTGGTGTGGACAACCATAGTATTGTTTTGCATAATATTGTTTCTCAGATTAGACATTTCGCTGTATTAGCTGTACCTTTTCTTACAATCTTTCTAACTGTGACTGTATTTTTTGTTTTGTGAGCTCGGAGTCACAAAATATGATTGTACAAAGGCCTCAGTGGTTATTTTTAATTATATCTTCCCTCACAGAGATTTCACTGTGGAATACTGGCAAGGTAGATTTATTGTGCTGTTATAATAGTAGCCTAGTGTGTGGTGTGAAGATTCATCCATTGGCTTGGTCCTAAAATTTGAATCTGCATTGTTTGACCAGAATAGTAAATTTAGTACATTGCTAAAGGTAGATTATTAATGGTTAACGGAGGTTGAACCATGGATGATTAATTTATGAAAAATATCTTTCATCCTCTTTGCAGATATGTGGTATGATCCTTTCGATGTGTCTGTATAAAGAGGGTTCTGTGGATTACAACACAATTCTCCACTAAAATGACCAGGATCAGTGAGGGGGGGAAAAAAAGTCAAGTATTTGTTTTCTGTCATTCATATATTTGATGTTTTGCTGATGTGTTTTTTATGAGATTATTATTTTTCTGTATTTGATTGTTTTATACAGATATTGTTTCTTCAAAAGGCAGTCACTTGTTGATTTTCCTTGTTATTCAGATGCTATGTGTTTTTATCTGTTTATGAAAAAGTACAAATAATTTGAACCTGTTCATTTAATATTTAAAGGATATAAACATTTATTTCTTCATTTTCAAAATATGTGCATGTAACTAAGAATGTTCTCATTTGTTCAGTTTAGCCAGTGCGTGAGAAAAACATTAGGGTGGGACAGTATAATATTTCACCATTGTTGTGCACACAAAGCAAATGACCTCAATAGCGAGGCAATGTGTGTGATACTGTTGTATTTTACATGCAAAATATTAAAACTCAAATTGTCCTTAAATATATTTTGTTTTTTTATGTAAGGTGACAACAAGTGGTACAACAAGGCTTTTAAAAATATTTGAATTTAAAGTTATATATAAATTCTTTGAAAAACAGGGTAATTGTAATAAAACTGCTGTTGCTAAATGGAAATAAAACAAAAAATGACATTATAAAGTTGATTTTGTTTATGTCATAACGAATGCATTTATGTGTTTATTTAAACTGAGGATCTAAATGGTACATGGGACATGTAATACCCTGTAGCAAGTTATTGTTAGGGCAGGGAGGAGGACAGTACACTTGTTATCAGGTATCGTATATATACATGCTGTGCTCATCTCCCTCATTAATTCCAGATCAACACTACAGACTAAGAAGGTAAGAAGGATATTGTCAGACTATTTTTACAGTACTTTTAGTCATATATATATCGACACGCACACATTCATTATCATTAATTATTTTTTTATTACTGTCAGTTTGATAAAGACACAAAGATGGTATCCCGCACGTTGGTTCTGATCATGTTTTTAGGTGCCCTCTGTGGTAAGTGGGAAACAATTTCGACTTTTTCAAAAACATTGTCATTACAATAAACTGGGTAATATATATGAGACCCTGGACCACAAAACCAGGCATAAGGGTCAATTTTTTAAAATTGAGATTTATACAACATCTGAAAGCTGAATAAATATTCTTTCCATATGGTTTGTTAGGATAGGACAATATTTGGCCGAGATACAACTATTTGAAAATCTGGAATCTAAGGGTGCAAAAAAATCTATTTAAATTTGTTCAAATGAAGTCCTTAGCAATGCATATTACTAATATTACTCATCAAAAATTAAGTTTTGATATATTTACAGTAGGAAATGTACAAAATATCTTTATGGAACATGATCTTTGCTTAATATCCTAATGATTTTTGGCAGGATAAAATGATCATTTTGACCCATACCATGTATTTTTGGCAATTTGCTACAAATATACCCCAGCGACTTAAGACTGGTTTTGTGGTCTAGGGTCACACACACACACACACACACACACACACACACACACACACACACATATATATATGTGCTGTCAAACGATTAATCGCATCCAAAATCAAAGTTTTTGTTTACATAATATATGTATGAGTACTGTGTATATTTATTATGTATATATAAATACACACATATACAGTATATATTATATATTTTGGCATTACATGCATGTATTTATATATACATAATAAATACCACAAAACCAGGCATAAGGGTCAATTTTTTAAAATTGAGATTTATACAACATCTGAAAGCTGAATAAATATTCTTTCCATATGGTTTGTTAGGATAGGACAATATTTGGCCGAGATACAACTATTTGAAAATCTGGAATCTAAGGGTGCAAAAAAATCTATTTAAATTTGTTCAAATGAAGTCCTTAGCAATGCATATTACTAATATTACTCATCAAAAATTAAGTTTTGATATATTTACAGTAGGAAATGTACAAAATATCTTTATGGAACATGATCTTTGCTTAATATCCTAATGATTTTTGGCAGGATAAAATGATCATTTTGACCCATACCATGTATTTTTGGCAATTTGCTACAAATATACCCCAGCGACTTACGACTGGTTTTGTGGTCTAGGGT
>NW_015505205.1:380969-410100 GCF_001515645.1 Sinocyclocheilus grahami | reverse complement strand
CACACACACACACACACACACACACACACACACACATATATATATATATATATATATATATATATATATATATATATTATAGAGCATTATAATGAATTCAGAACAGAACAGAAACTTGTTTTAATCAAAATTATAACTGATTAGTTGCCCAGGCACTGAGGTGCAACTACTGCCAGAAGATTGACAAAGACCATCCCACCTGTAATGAGATAGAGGAGAAAGAATGCAGCAGTGGATTTGACAATTGCATTACAATCAAAATGCATCATCCAGCCTGTGAGTTGACCATATTCTTTTCCTCATATGTTGAAACTGATAAAAATAGGATAGTTCCTTATTTAAGTTCTATTGCATGTGTAAACTGAGATTTAGTTGCATCAGTTGATGGAGTGCAATCATTTGTTGTGAGTATTATTTAATTTGTGAAAGCTATTCTGCATTTCTTCTTGTAGATGGTGAGGTGCGCAGATGTGCCAAAACTAATGAGTGTGATGCTCAGGTGCCTCCTCAGGTGGAGAAAGTGTGCTGCAACACAGATCTCTGCAACTGATCTGCTTCATCAGCCAAATATATTTTACAATGATCTGTTTTTATCTCATGCTACATAAAATGTTCAAAACATACAGCTATCATTGTTATTAATTGACTTTAATTTAATATATGTAAATGCAAGTAGAGAATAATATAAAGAAATAAACTCTGGCCAGCAAAACAAAAAACAATGATGATTCTTTGTGTTTTCTAAAACATTTTATCTTCTTGTACATTGTCAGAGGTTTGACAAGGACAACAGCTGAACTCTACAACAAAACAGCTCAGTCAGCACAAAAATGCAAACACAGAAACACCACACAGAGCCAAAACGCATCTCCTTAACTATTTTTTGTTCTTGGTTTATTGCAAAAGCACATTTAAGCTTGCAATTTCAATCAGACTGAATTAAAATACAGTTCACAATATTCATCTGTAAGCCATAAAAAAGCATTTAAGAGAAAAAAAAACAATTTATATACAGATGCATTAAAGCTACTTACTATGCTTGTGTTCAATGGAAACCTATTGTTAACCATTACAGAGATAGTGGCCTATTGAGTAGAGACAGAACAGGCCACTTGTTATAATTACCAGGGCAGACATAAACAGTAATGCATAGACAGACATTCTCTTTTCTGCTGCCCCTCGGACCACACATTGCTGCACATTTACCAAACTTTTGTGCATAACAAAGGTATGACTCTTCATTCAGTTTAGGTAGAACCCAGCAGAACAAGACGTACACAAACAAAACCTCCACTGCAATTCGCAGCATGATGCTGAACAGGTACACCAACACACTGCTTTTGCTTTTGTGGTGGTCTTTCATCATCCTACCCCCAACAGTCATGGTGGGATCAATGACAGCTCCCTGCTCGCTTTGAGATGCCATCTCTCTCTCCTTCTTCTTCTGGAATGAAGATCGAAGATGGGAGGAAAACATCTCCATGAGAAGGACCGAGAGCACAAGTAGGATAAAGAGGAAACGCCACGCCATCACTATAGAATTGTTGAAGTGTTTATTAAAACAAGCTTTAATGCAGAAGGAGTCAGTGCTGTTACAGTGGAAATCCTAATTTAAGCTTTTCCATGGAAACTGAGCCAGAAAGACGGTCACTAGGCGGATGCAGAGCAAACCGAACCACATGGTGTGACCTTTATAGGTGGCAGTGGAGTACACTGCAGTGCGGAGGATTGGGATGAGCCCGGTAACTATCGCTGCCATCGCTCTCTAGGGTGGATTTGTCTTCTTTATGGAAATAAAGAATGTATCTGTACAAAAAAAAGGGAGAATTTTCAATTAGTTATATCACAAATATCTGGTGCATTGTGAGATACATCAACATGATTTAAAAAAGCAGTATGGATATTTTGTTTAAAGAACATGAACCAAACGTACCTTTTTAGGGAACGAAGGTTTTGTGTGTTTGTCCAGTGCTGAAGTTGTTGAGTTTTTGAGAGTTGTTCAGAATTTTGAGCTTCACTCAATATATAGCCTGTAACTGTAAGTGTCATTAAAAATGGTTTCTCACATGTATCCAGTTTTTTTTTCTTAACTTAGGGTTAATACAAGATCTCTATTTGTCTATCTGTATTTGTCTTATAATAATAATATTTAACACACTTCAAATGTTAAATGTTTACAGCTCAAACCCCTTTACTTTAGATGATATTCCAAACTGAATTTAAATGACATGTTAGTTTAATGGCATTCTCTACCACTAGTTAAAAATTTGTTGACAAACCTATGTTTTTTTGTTTTGTTTTTTTACTAATACTAATTTCATTACTATTTTCCACATGTATAATAAAAAACAATAAAGTCATCAAAACTATGAAATTGGAACTGTCGGCTTCTTTCTTTCACTATCAAGGCATATTCACCTATTTAATGACAAAAATATATTGTAAAGAAAGTCATATCTTTGTGTCTACAAAACTAGATTAAACATTTTTAAGATAATAGAAAACACACCTTTAGTTAATGTGTCCAAAATTGTGACTGGTATTATAATTATTTTTCAAGTCAATAAATATTACACTACACCAAACTGTCAAAAAGTAAAATTTTGCTTTAGGACATATAAAGAAGAACAAGAGGCGATTATTGTTTAGTTGTACAGCATAAAAGCAATATATTATGTCCAAAAAGTAATTACGGTCATATTTACCACCACATACACGGGCTTGTTGCCTTTAAAAAAACACTCAAATAATAACAGCTGTTGAAACTTCAGAAAAATAAAATACAATATAAACTTTTGTAGTCTGTTGGAGAAAAAAATGGGTTTAATTAAGTAAGGTCTTGTGATTAAAATCAGAATTCAAATATTACACTGATTTCATGTGTATAAACATGACATATTAAATTCAATATGTGATTATGACACTGAGGAGAACCATTAACTGACTCTTTGATTCAGACATACCTTAAAAATAAAAATCCTCTCAGCAATCTTGGCACATTTCTAAAGAGAAATACATTTTTGTACAATAACAAGGTTAAATTAAAGACATTATTTTGTGGCTATTTATGCACTGAAGCATTTTATACTATTTAAAAATTAGATTTTATTGATTTTCAGGCTTTTTGCAAGATTCTCTCAAAGCAGCTGACACAGTCAGCAATAAGTTCAGAGCCCCTCTTCCTTGTCTATATACACATGGGCTGGCATTGTCTGAAATGCCGACACCGGCACAGTCACCGGAACAGTCAGAGAAATAGCGGTGGGCTCGGATCCCGACGGTGACGCAGCACTTGGTGGGGATGGCGGGGGTTGGCTGTGCACTATATCTGTCTGAGGCAGGGAGGATGAGGACTCAGTGTCGCGGTGGGTGCGTAAGTGTTTGCGAAGGTAGGCGGCGAAAAGAAAAGCCTTTCCACAAACAGCGCAGCAATGTGGCCGACTGGTCGAGTGGATGCGCTGGTGTTTACGAAGCCCGGCTTTATTCAGGAAACCCTTACCGCACTGGTCACAAACGTGAGGTCGTGGCTTGGGGTGCAGTTTCTCGTGTGCCTGCATATCAGCCAGCTGAACAAACTCTGCCTGGCAGATCACACAAATGTATGGGCCAATAGGTAAAGCCGAAACCGTAGAATCAGACGGGGGAGAGATAGTGTGTAGGCTGGAATGGGCCTGCACTTCCTCCCATGTTCCAAATATCATATCACAGTGAGAGCAGGAGAACTGGGGCAGGGTGGTGGGAAACATTTGAGCCGTTTCAGGAGCGGCCTGGACCTGTAACGGCCTCTCGGACAAGTGTGTCCTCTCATGCTTGCGCAAACTGGATGACACAACAAACGACTTGAAGCACAGCTGGCATTTGTAAGGACGCTCCCCTGAATGCACCCTTCTGTGCTTGTTCAGACTAGAGCGCTCCGTAAAGGACTTGCCACATTCCGTGCAAGAAAAAGGCCGCAGACCGGAGTGAACAAGCATGTGGCGTCGCAGATCCCAAGAAGCGACGAATGCTTTATCGCAGCGTTGGCATTTGTAGGGCCGCTGACCCGAGTGCACACGCTGATGCACCGCAAGGTCCGCAGGCTGCCGAAACCTCTTAGTGCACTTGTCACAAGGGTACGGCTTGAATCCTTGATGCGCCCGTTGATGTCGGCGGAAACTAGAGGGATCGGAGAACATCTTGCCGCACTGTGGACACAAGAAGGGTTTTTCACCCGAGTGGGTACGAAGATGGGACTGGTACGAGGACAGCTGAGTAAAACCTTTGCCACACTGTTCACACTGATACGGCTTGCTCTTGGAGTGGATTCGCAAGTGGCACGCCAAAGAGGACGACCGGGAGAAGGCTTTGCCGCAGTCTGAGCACAGGTAAGGCTTCTCGCCCGTATGCGAGCGCTCATGGTTCTTCAAGTCCTTCAGCTCCGTGTACGTTTTGCCACACTGGCCGCAAGAATACGGCCGGTGGCCTTGGTGATTACGCCGATGCTTGCGGTACACTGAAGGGTCGGCAAAACTCTTCCCACACTCGGAACAAAAGTAAGGCTTCTCCCCGGTGTGTGATCGTTGGTGCACTTTGAGTTTGGATAGTGTGGGATAACTCTTAAAGCAATGAGGGCAAGAGTGAGGCCTTTCGCCACTGTGCTGCGTCATGTGGATACGCAGGCAAATGGCCTGCATAAATGCCTTGCCACAGTCAAAACAAACAAACGGTTTCTCTCCTGTGTGTGAACGGCTATGGTTGCGTAACTCCGTTGGAGTCTTGTAAGCCTTATGGCAGTGTGGACACTGGAATGGACGCTGAGCAGAATGGGAGCGCTGATGCTTGGAAAGCTGCGCCCGGCTGGAGAACGTCTTTATGCACTTACTGCAGGTGTACTGCGGCTGTTTGTCTTTACCATGTACTGACAGCTTGTGGCTTTGTAGAGCTGAAGGGCTGGTAAAGACCTCCTGACAGGTCGAGCATTTAAAAGTGTGCAAAGTTTTTGGCGGTCTCCCTTTGCCTCTTCTTCTCGTAGGTTGTTCTGATGAGTTGTCTGGTTCTTTGTTGGGCTCTGTCTCAGAAGGCGGTGGTGTATACTGCTCTGCGGTTGGTGGGCTACCTGGTTGGGGTGAAGCCATCCTGATGATGCTGGAGAGAACAACAAAATACACAATGAGTGCCTTGAATTTGAGTTATAATTTAATTTAGGGTTCATTTCCTTACTTTGTTTACTTTACTTACATTTGACCGATTCATTTATACTTTCATTTTTTGTCACTTATATTCTTTGCTGTTATAAGTTACTCTTTGTTCCAACTTTATTCTTTTTTTTTGGAAAAATATATTAAATAAATACTACACTTACTGTTAATTTTCTTTTAAAAATGCATTTTCCTCCGTCATTTAGTATATTTTATATCTTATGACAATGAAGGCAAATTGAAGTTAAATGGTTAGTTCACACAAAAATGAAAATTCTCTCATTAATTATTCACCCTCATGTCGCTCCAAACATGTAAGACCTTCGTTCATCTTCAGAACACAAATTAGGATATTTTTGATGAAACTGAAATGTTCCCAAACCCTGAAACGTAGTAAGGACATCAGTAAAACAGTCCATGTGACACCAGTGGCTCAACAAAAATAATGACTTTATTCAACAATTCTTCTCCCCCGAGTTACCGTCTTCCGCCATTTTGGAGAGTAGCACGACGTATGCGCTGATTACATTCAGGGGAAGCGCATGCATGCGTTGTACTACTCTCAAAAATGACGGAAGATGCTAACTCGGGGGAGAAGAATTGTTGAATAAAGTTTTTATTTTTGCTTTCTTTGCGCACAAAAAGTATTCTCGTAGCTTCGCAAAATTGGGAGTTGAGCCACTGATGTCACATTGAGTGTTTTACTGATGTCCTTACTATGTTTCTAGGTCTGGGAACATTTCAGTTGCGTTGCTGTCAGAGAGCTCTCAGACTTAAAATATCAAAAATATCCTAATTTGTGTTCTGAAGATGAACGAAGGTCTTACGTCTTTGGAACAACATGAAGGTAGTAATTAATGACAGACTTTATTATAGGAACAATAACTGTAGTAACTAGAATGTAGTATTTAGTATATGATGTACATACAGTGTATATAAATAAAACTAGTAATATTTTGGCAAAAACCATGGTGAATATTGTTTAAAAAATTAAATATGCTGGGATGGGGCAGGCGCAGGCAGCACAAAATGGCCGGCATTAGGACCTCAGGGACAATTAGGAAAGCTCTTGTTCTCAAAGGATGTTGGCATCTGAGCTACTTGTGTACAAAACTGAATTACATTTCGATGTTAACAGAAATTTAACATAACGACCATGACCAAATAGAAGCAATGCGAATACAATACAGTGGTAATTCAAAGAGCTAATGAACATGTCTTCAAAGCATACAACTGCTCTTTTAGCTTGCACCATAACACAAAATGGCTGGCTTTAGGACCGCTGAACATGCGAAGCGATTTGCAGTCGCTTGTCACTTCATTATAATCGCTGCATAACAAAATGTTACCGTTTTTATCTTTTTAGTATGCTTACAAAATGTGATTTACGTTACGTACCTTTTGTGCTCTCCGGAGAGACGGGTGTCTTTGACAATGAATAGCAAAATCGATCAATCTCAGGAGAAGATCGGCGGCTTTAGGACCACGACGAAATTACCCAGTGAACGCAGAGATGTGAGCCTTCATGACTTCCTCACTCACCACCTGGGGAAGGTCTACAAAATGATCTGAATTTCTCTTAAATTAAAACGCTTTCAAGCCTCTGCTATTTTGGTGTTCTTGCTACGGTGTTTCTATGGACTAGAGTGCATGGTGAGTGGGATAGAATGGGGTGGGGAGAGAGTCTGTGGGAGGGGAAATTATGTATGCTCACTTCAATGTACGTGGATGTGCAGTTGTTTTGTGCATATAAAGTTACATAACAAAATGTGAATTGGCAAAAAAATTATAGTGCGGTTAACTGGTTCTAGTAACTGTGTATTTGCAATAGATTTATTTTAAGAGTTGACAAATACAGTGGAATTGTGCATTTTTAATAATACAAGCTGTTATTAACATTAATGACAACATTAAAGAATGAACGAACAAACAAAAGCGAGGCTTCGAAAATATAACGTAATGGGTGGAACAGATTCCAAGAAGTACTGATAGCTGAATAATGTTTAATTATATACATATAATGTAAGAGTGTTTGCACAAATGTGTGGTTATATATTACAAAAATAAAACATTCATGGTCACTAGTGAGCAAACGTTTTGGGAAAAGCGGGTAAGTTGCTAAACTTCATGTAGTTCATGCTATTAAATTATTCCAATAGGAACTTGCGGAGAGAGTAGAAATAATAAAAGTAAAATACGTTTTCGAATGAAAATAGGTTGTTAAAGAAAACACCTCTTAAGATATGAACGAACGGACGTTTTTCGTTGATGCACATTTCCTGTTTCCTAGCAACAAGAGCAGGAAGTGAGTCGAGTGGGATGGTGGAAAAGACAATTGGTAGAAAGGGGGACGAACACGCCCGTCCTGAAACTAAAATAAAGTGAACGGAGTGCCAACATTACATGCGCCAACATCACACAGGGAGACTGCAACATTCAGTATGTATATTCCTATCGTCTTTTTTGCCGTATCAGTGGGTTAGTTTTAGCCGTAGATTCTAGCCGCCAAATGCTAATTAGCTCGCAACGGGATGGGATGCTACGCTACTGCCTCTCCCAAATACATATTTTATTCAGTTCAACTCAAGGGCAATTTGTCTACTACATTAATTTAGACTACGGCTATAAGACTATTAAAACTATCAAAATTTCGCTTGTGTTGCTAGCTGTTAGGCTAATGTACTCGGCAAGTGTTTACTGTGTCAATAGAGCTCCATTGTGTGTCCTGTTTCCTAGCAACAAGAGCAGGAAGTGAGTCGAGTGGGATGGTGGAAAAGACAATTGGTAGAAAGGGGGACGAACACGCCCGTCCTGAAACTAAAATAAAGTGAACGGAGTGCCAACATTACATGCGCCAACATCACACAGGGAGACTGCAACATTCAGTATGTATATTCCTATCGTCTTTTTTGCCGTATCAGTGGGTTAGTTTTAGCCGTAGATTCTAGCCGCCAAATGCTAATTAGCTCGCAACGGGATGGGATGCTACGCTACTGCCTCTCCCAAATACATATTTTATTCAGTTCAACTCAAGGGCAATTTGTCTACTACATTAATTTAGACTACGGCTATAAGACTATTAAAACTATCAAAATTGTGCTTGTGTTGCTAGCTGTTAGGCTAATGTACTCGGCAAGTGTTTACTGTGTCAATAGAGCTCCATTGTGTTAGGCAGTCTGTCACCTAACTGCTTGAGTTGATCCTTCAAGCTGTCCACTCATTTATATAAATTCTACCTAAAATCCATTACAGATCAGTGATACTGTCAGAACCAGACAGATAAACTGTATCAGCGTTATTCTGTTGAATAGTGTTTTAAAATAAGATATAAAGAAGAATAAAATCTGGAGCTGACCAGGCTTCATGATTGATGGTAAATAGCTTTGAATGGATATAAAAACCCCTGCATGTAACTTGGTGTATATATATATCCAAGTTGGTTTAATCATTGCTTGTATAAAAAAAGTGTGTGTTTGGTGTTTTTTGTGTGCTTAATTAACACTTTTTAATGTGAACATATAAAAAGTGTTTATTAAAGTGACAATTCACCCAGAAAAGAAAAGTCACTATTTATCCAATGAAATCCATCTTATTTTGTCCCAAGTTCTGTTTCTGTTTTAATTGATTTTTAATTTTAATTGATTAATAATAAATTATTAATTTATTAAAATGGTAACAATAATAGAGACCTTTGACCTTTTAGAGGAATCTGTTTACCTTATACCAAATTCCTAATTACTCACCCTCATGACATTCCAACCCTGTAGGACTTTCTTTCTTCTAACAGCATTAAAGGAGATGTCAGGCAGAATGACAGCTTCAGTCAGCATTTCCTTTTATTACATTTTTAGTCCATACAATAAAAGTGAATATTGACGGAGACTGTCATACGGAAAGAAAGTCATATGAAGATTAAAGATTGAAGATAGAATCTTCAGTTTTGCATGCATTACCCTTGTAAACCAGTGCAGTTTTTATTTTATTTTACAGTAATGGTAGAATACTTCCTTTTATTTAATTACTCATGGGTTATGTAAACTCAGAGCTTTTTGTCAAGACTTGGTCTCATTAGAAAGCAATGTTAATGTTAGCTTTTCATCATTATTGACTTTCTTGTTATGCAACTGCCTTATGTGAACTTAATGGTAAATAATGTATGGGTTTTCCTGTTACAGATTTCATCCAGTGCCTGCGCTTGCATAATCTTCACAATTACATTTTTCCAATGGAATGGAACAGACTGTATTTTCAGTTAATATTTTGAATGTTGCCTTTACACCTCTTCAAACAAGCCGATTTGATAATAGCGAGGACAGGTTTGTCCCTCACAGTCATTCAAACTGGCTCTTGTTGACATTTCTTATGATTATACTATACCATTATAGCTATGCAAGAGCCAAGCCGGACCAAAGGCTTTTTGTGTAGACATTGTGGTGTAGTATGTGCAAGCATGCCCAGTCTTTTGGAGCATACAGACACTTTTCATCTGTCGTCCGATGAGGAGCATGTGAATGAGACGAATGCTACAGAATTTCATGAGCCGTTTGACAATTCCTTCTCAGATGAGCACCTACCTCAGGTTGAACACCTCATGGAGAGGCACATGTGTGCTGACTGTGGTAAAACATTTACTGATATTGCAGGAATCAAGTCACACATTTGTCCCCTCCTGAATCAGCAGTATCAGACCATGATGAATGGCTCACCCGGTCACATGGACTTTCACAACACAAAGCATCAACATTTCTTAGGAGAGTCAGGGGAAGATGTTGGTTTTGAGGGACACAACGCTAGTGCAGCAGAGGCCTATTTTAGACAGCAGACCTTTCATGACAACGTTCATGGTGAGATGAGTGACAGTGAAGCTGAATGTGAAGACGATGAAGAAGAAGATGATGGAGAGATGTATCAGTGCTCGGTGTGTGGAAATCACTATACTAGCATGCGTGCACTGCGAAGCCATCTCAGAGGTCATACTCAAACTCATGGCGCACCTTCAGCATGTGGCCCATCATCGTTGTCTTCTCTAGAGGTTAAGAAAGATGAACCGAGTGAAAATCAGCAGGGTGACTGCAGTCTGATTATCTGCAGCACTTGTGGAGAGAGCTTTACAAAGAAACAAGACCTACAAGCCCACCAGCTCTTGCATAGCAATATAGAAAGTAATCCACAAGAACAATTTGTAACCAACCACCAGAATGAGCTCAAACCAAAAGTGGAAATGGAAAGTATTATTTGTGGGAAATGTGGCATAAGCTGCAACAATATTAATCACCTCAATAACCACAACTGCACAGGACAACGAGATGGACAAGTGGAGGAGAAATGTGGGGAGAAATCACTTCTTAAAAGTACATTTCAACGAGAACTTTTGCAGGCGAGTCCACATGATGGAGAGCGCCAGTACAAGTGTGACCAATGTGGTCGTTCGTACAGACATGCTGGATCATTACTCAATCATAAGAAGTCTCACAAAACTGGAGTGTTTCGCTGCTTCGTTTGCCAAAAGCGCTTTTATAATTTGCTGGCTCTCAAGAATCACCAGAGGACACACTTTGATGTTAAAAAGTAAGTATTTCAAAAAAATTGTTCATATTGAACTTCAGAATTGGATTGCTTTGAAAAAAGTTATTGTATAGGTTATACTTCATCTATATTGTTTTACAGCCAAGTTCTTGTTTTATCTGATCTTTTTCTGCCAGGCATAGATGCACAGAATGTGGGAAAGCATTTAAAATCTATAAACAACTGTTGAACCACCAGAGGGTACATCAGGAAAACAAGGCTAAGATTGAAGAGCTCAACAAACAAATTCAGACCCTCATGCAGATGAGTGGGAATGCCTCAGGGAGTGGAATGCAGGCACTTAATTCCAGCAAAAAGAGAATGAGCAGACGCCACAAGCGACGGCAGACCTCTAACAGTGATCAGTCTAGCCAAGAAAAAGTGGGCCAGATGGGAGATCCCAGAGACCCTCGCCCTTTTGTCTGTGATCAGTGTGGGCGAAGCTATCGACATGCAGGAAGCTTGGTCAACCACAAAAACTCACACAAGACAGGTGAATATTACTGTGCGTTGTGCAACAACACTTACTCCAACCAGCTAGCAATGAAGAATCATTTGCGAATACACTTTGCCGTCAAAAGACACTGCTGCCAAGACTGTGGGAAGGCCTTCAGGGGAAACAAACAGTTACTCAACCACACTTGTTTGACCAATAAAAGAAATGCAGCAGCAAGAGGAAAGGTCAGGGGCCACAAACGAGAAAAGAATTTGACTTGCAAGCAGTGCCGTCTTGTATTTCCAGATACTGAACTACTTGAAGGACACACCTGTAGTATAGAGACTGCCCCTGATTCGGTCCCCCTAGGAAATGTAGATGGTGACAATGATGGTGCGGACCTAGAAAAAGAAGAACGACCATTCAAGTGCAACATTTGTAGTCGCAGTTACCGTCACGCTGGTAGCTTGTTGAACCATAAGAACACTCACAAAACAGGCCATTTCACCTGCACCTTCTGTGCCAAGCCCTTTTCCAATCCCATGGCTTTACGAAACCACACACGCATTCACACGCAGAAGAAAAAGTATGTCTGTCCTACTTGTGGTAAAGCTTTCCGTCTCTCTAGTATCCTTTACAATCATCAAAAAATCCATACACGAGGAATAACTCATTACAGCTGCCAAACATGTGGCAAAAGCTTCCAGGGAAAATCTGGGCTAAAGAGACATCGCTGTTACCGAAACGGCAATCCAAACTCTACTGTAAATCAAGACGGTGTGGACAAATGCTATACGTGAGTCATTTTTTTTACTTAAATGCTATTTGAACACCTATCCTTGCTTATCCGTCATCTGATGCCAATCTTTTCCTTTGTTACAGGTGTGATCAGTGTGGACGCTCTTATAGACATGCCGGTTCCCTTCTTAACCACAAGAAGACTCATTCCACTGACCTCCTACACTGCACTCTCTGCCTAAAAACATTCACGGACCCTCTGGATTTAGAGAGTCATTCTCAAATGGCTCGCCACTGCTGCCCAGATTGCGGGAAAACCTTCTGTGAGTTTGCACACCTGCAGAGCCACATGGAGGTGCATAGTAAGGAACTCCCCTATTACTGCAACATATGTCAACAGAACTTCCCAAACCTGGCTAGTTTTCAGCAGCACCAGGAGCTCCATGGCGGCTTGCAGGGGCAGTCACACCATGAGCAAGGTATGCAGATGCAGCAGGATTTAGGCTGGGACTCGGCACTAGACCAGCAGATAGGAATTCAGAGCCTTCCTAAGATCGATTCAGCCTTCAGCCGAGAGCTGCAAGACCAGCAGGAAAGTAGCGAGGGATACAGTAGGGAAGAGAAAAGTCATGTGTGCGAGCACTGTGGGCGCACTTACCGCCACGCGGGTTCACTGCTCAACCACAAGAACAGCCACAAGACTGGCTCCTTCTTCTGCTCGGTCTGCCAAAAAGAGTTCACCAATCTAATGGCGCTGAAGAATCACCGGCGCATTCACACAGAACCCAAACGCTATCAGTGCCTGGAGTGTGGCAAGGCCTTCCGGGTCTCCACCCAGCTTATCTGCCACAGGCGCATCCACACCAAAGAGAAGCCTTTCTCCTGCCTCCTTTGTGACAAGCGTTTCTCTAGCAAGTCCAACCTCCGGCACCATCAGAAGATGCATCAGAATACCCAACAGACTTATGAGTCCTCCTTCAACATGGATGATAATGCATTCATGGGACTGGGTGTGGAACCTTTCCTCTAAGGCCACACTCCAATCTTGCCGCTTCAAGGGAAGATTTCAAAACAATATTCTATTACAAGACTCTTTCTCCACCCAAGGCCCAATGCCAATAATCGTACCACATCAGGTTTTCTGCTGTACTTGTCCAGATGGTGTCGCACACAGATGCTAATCTTGGCAAGACTTGCCTGCTTTACTGGGGTGTTTTCAAATGTTGTTCTTTAATGGACACTTAAGACTGGCATTGATAAAATACTACCTCTGGTAGGGACAGTAATACTGTAGACATTTTAGAATAAGTGACAGTGCCTGTCAGAGACCATTTTAGGTTTTTATTTTATTTTGTTTGTTTTGTGTCCCCACACAGTGCACAAATTGTTTGGTACTATGATAGGTCTCAGACTGAGAGCTTGGATGAGTATTTCTGTCCAGACTCTTACCTAGTGCTGCCTTCAAGAGCCTGACCGATTATTTGGCGTAATCAGAGGGGGAACAAAACAAGCTGTTATGGTCTTTTTTTTTAAAAGGTATTATGGGAATAAAAGGGATACATGCTATCCTTCTCATTATGTTTGTATTAAGTGCTTCCATATTTTCAGGTTATTGTACTGCTCATGGTAGATGTGCTGTAATTGTCTCATTAAGACCAACATACTCTTGATGTTCCTGCAGTTTCATAATGGATGACACTGGTAAGGCTGTTAAACAGCAACCTTCACTAAGGCCTGTCTTGTAGAAAATCTCAAAGATATTTATTTATTTAAATAGAACTATTTATACCTAACATTAATATTTGAAGTGTAAGCATATTTCTTGTCTTTAATACTGTTAAATGTGGTACACATTATGCATGGTATTAAATGTGTGATAAATGCTAGATTGGTCGATTATGTAGGTATTCTAGATAATGGTTGTAAACACTTAAGAAATACCTCTTTAAAAGCATTCACAAGAGCGTATTTGAAAGTACAACAGAAATATTTCAGTTTTCTTACGACATACTTTTCTAGTAAATGTTTTATGAAGTGGAAGTATGTTCAAGATTTGGAGCACAAAAAACTAATGGACCCAAAATAAATCCATGATCGGTCGGGCTCTATTAGGGCAGGAATTCTCAGACTAAACTCTTTTCAACAGTTTTTTTTTTTTTTTTAAATGCTCAGGTCTCACAACTTACTAGACGCAATGTAAGAAAATACATTTAGCTTGATGCTTCTTGCATCAATGCTTCTGTGTCTGTCTTTGATGCCAGATTGAATTTCAATGTGCCATTTCATATCACCACCCTACTTGGATTAAATTATTTGTAAGATGGTTTCCTTTTAAGCCTATAGATCAGTGCTTACTGATTATTTAAGAGTAGAATTTGCAAACTTTCATGTATTAATGGCTTCATTGCATTTGAGAAAACTTAAACTGACAACTGAGACTCACTGTAATCAGTTGCATATATCTTAAATATAAAATATTTATTTTTGTTCACATGATCAATGTTTCTCTTTTTAAAGTAGTGACCTTAATAAGCAGATGATGTTTATTTGTAGGTGTTGATGCCCTCACTTTCTTGAACTGAATAAAACCAATATAGCGGTGTGTTTTGGCTTCTTCTTTGAGCCGCCTTATATCTTATCTTTGTTTTAACACTTGAATTTCTTGCAGTTGCAGTGCATTATATGATTATTTTAGAATATGCAAATGAGAATTGAGTCAATGGGTTTATCATTCTGCTGTCACGTTGTGACTACTGCAAATTAGACACTTCAAAAAACACATTAAGGAAACAAAAAAACATCAACAGACAAATACAGTACGTTAGTTGTCTCTTTATTGTATTAAAATGCATAGTTTCCTCTGCAGTCTGTGGAGTAATTGTGAATGAGTAAAGGCACAAATACACAACCAACTTTTCTTAAGACTGTGACAGCGCCGTGCATGCTTCACAGGTTTATGTTTATCGATAAAGATTCTGGACTAGCTTCTTGATGTTCCTAGATTTCTGACAAACATGGCAGTGATTCACAATGAGGTACATAAAGTATTCTTGGGAACTGGGGTATAAAGTGTGCTTAAGTTTTCTTGAAAACAATGCAACAAATTCTTTAAGCAAAATATTTCTTATTGCATTCTTTTGATTCTGGGTTGAAATGTTAATCAAACATGTTCTTCACAGGTTTCATGAGATTAACCTCTTACTTGTCATTCAAACAAGTTGATTACTCCTTAGCATCTGCTGTATATAAATATATACATTCCCTAATGCCCACAGCTGGCTACACGCATCTAAAACTGCGTTTCAAAACATTTTAGTAAGCTGAAATTATAAAACACGGGAGATTAAATGTATTGCATGTATGTAAATATCACTACTTACATGTAAATATCACTCTAAACTATCTAATCTCTTATGTGTATAAAGGCAGCAAAAATCAGATGGAATCTGACACCTGCGACTCTTTCTCAAAGAGTTTGTTAATGTCAGCTGGCGACTCTTGTCTTTCAGGATATCGAAGTAGTGACCTTAATAAGCAGATGATGTTTATTTGTAGGTGTTGATGCCCTCACTTTCTTGAACTGAATAAAACCAATATAGCGGTGTGTTTTGGCTTCTTCTTTGAGCCGCCTTATATCTTATCTTTGTTTTAACACTTGAATTCCTTGCAGTTGCAGTGCATTATATGATTATTTTAGAATATGCAAATGAGAATTGAGTCAATGGGTTTATCGTTCTGCTGTCACGTTGTGACTACTGCAAATTAGACACTTCAAAAAACACATTAAGGAAACAAAAAACATCAACAGACAAATACAGTACGTTAGTTGTCTCTTTATTGTATTAAAATGCATAGTTTCCTCTGCAGTCTGTGGAGTAATTGTGAATGAGTAAAGGCACAAATACACAACCAACTTTTCTTAAGACTGTGACAGCGCCGTGCATGCTTCACAGGTTTATGTTTATCGATAAAGATTCTGGACTAGCTTCTTGATGTTCCTAGATTTCTGACAAACATGGCAGTGATTCACAATGAGGTACATAAAGTATTCTTGGGAACTGGGGTATAAAGTGTGCTTAAGTTTTCTTGAAAACAATGCAACAAATTCTTTAAGCAAAATATTTCTTATTGAATTCTTTTGATTCTGGGTTGAAATGTTACTCAAACATGTTCTTCACAGGTTTCATGAGATTAACCTCTTGTCATTCAAACAAGTTGATTACTCAGCATCTGCTGTATATAAATATATACATTCCATAATGCCCACAGCTGGCTACACGCATCTAAAACTGCGTTTCAAAACATTTTAGTAAGCTGAAATTATAAAACACGGGAGATTAAATGTATTGCATGTATGTAAATATCACTACTTACATGTAAATATCACTCTAAACTATCTAATCTCTTATGTGTATAAAGGCAGCAAAAATCAGATGGAATCTGACACCTGCGACTCTTTCTCAAAGAGTTTGTTAATGTCAGCTGGCGAGTCTTGTCTTTCAGGTTATCACCCTCTGTTGCTTCGCTGGTCTTCAGTGTCTCCAGAACGTTCATCAATGCTATAGACAGGCTGCTGAGCCAGTCAGTGTCAGAACATTGTTGTACAAAGGGCTACATCTATACAGTGCGTAGTATTCCAACACTATAAAAATAGATAATTAAACTGTACAAACAATGATTACAAATACATTCAAATGGCTGTGCCATACTAAATCTGTTTAGGGAGGCATATTTGTATAAAAAAAGTTGATCTCTAAGTCTACTATATTAAACGGTTTGTGGTTATTTGTTTATCATGTTCACAAATCTAACAAGGAATATTCAAGTGGGAATGCATCTACAGTGCACTAAGTGCAACATGAATGGACATAAAGTATTCTTGGGAACTGGGGTATAAAGTGTGCTTAAGTTTTCTTGAAAACAATGCAACAAATTCTTTAAGCAAAATATTTCTTATTGAATTCTTTTGATTCTGGGTTGAAATGTTACTCAAACATGTTCTTCACAGGTTTCATGAGATTAACCTCTTGTCATTCAAACAAGTTGATTACTCAGCATCTGCTGTATATAAATATATACATTCCATAATGCCCACAGCTGGCTACACGCATCTAAAACTGCGTTTCAAAACATTTTAGTAAGCTGAAATTATAAAACACGGGAGATTAAATGTATTGCATGTATGTAAATATCACTACTTACATGTAAATATCACTCTAAACTATCTAATCTCTTATGCGTATAAAGGCAGCAAAAATCTGATGGAATCTGACACCTGCGACTCTTTCTCAAAGAGTTTGTTAATGTCAGCTGGCGACTCTTGTCTTTCAGGTTATCACCTTCTGTTGCTTCGCTGGTCTTCAGTGTCTCCAGAACGTTCATCAATGCTATAGACAGGCTGCTGAGCCAGTCAGTGTCAGAACATTGTTGTACAAAGGGCTACATCTATACAGTGCGTAGTATTCCAACACTATAAAAATAGATAATTAAACTGTACAAACAATGATTACAAATACATTCAAATGGCTGTGCCATACTAAATCTGTTTAGGGAGGCATATTTGTATAAAAAAGTTGATCTCTAAGTCTACTATATTAAACGGTTTGTGGTTATTTGTTTATCATGTTCACAAATCTAACAAGGAATATTCAAGTGGGAATGCATCTACAGTGCACTAAGTGCAACATGAATGACCTCAAATTTCTGCAAAAACAGTGCTATCATGCTGTCCATAGGATGTCACTTAGCACCAAGGCTTGCAAACCTATTCTGCACAGTGAGTGACAAGGAAGGTCTCAGTGCAGCTTTTGTGCATAACCATTTGCTATGCATGACATAGCCTACTAATGTAATAAGTTAGACAAATCAGATGCTACTCATAGAACACTCTGTGGTTGAGGTACTAGCCAGCGTTTACCAACTGGAGCATTAATTCACTGGAGTAACAGTCCATTTTCATTTTCGTCAGCTTGAGTTCCATGAGCTGAAAACATTTAAAAGATTGCATATGAACAAAACTAATTTCCTTAACGCATTTCGAAGCATCCTAAGAAGTGTTGCCGTTTTCAACCCTTACCTTATGAAGATCCTATACTTGATAAAGGGGTCCTGTTGTCTCTTCAATCGGTTCTGAATTGTGGACAGAAAAAGTTAGTTAGTTCTGAGTACTGCTCTAAAGGAGAATGTTTGTTGTTAAAAATGTGCTGTAATGTTAATATCTCACCACGTAAAGTCCTCTTGGACCTGAATTGATGCACTAGAATGCCTATGAGCAAGGCTCCGCAAACAATTACGGCTGCCAGGACAGATAAACTGGTAATTGCTGCCACCCTCCAGGAATCTGAAGGCTCTATGGGTGGGCCTTAAAAGCACAGGACAATGTTACTGGAAGACCTCCAGCTCGACGGATCATACAGAAAGAATCTGGCCACTCCTTCTCTGTACGTAAGCTTTGACCTACTGCAAAAGAATCTACTTACAATGCATTCTCATGAGCGTTTAACCTTATTCAGTTTGGGAATATCGGACCATTTTAATGACTTGGATCTTTGTATCTTGTTCGACAAAATGAACAAATTTTTATTCAAGTTATCTCATTCACGTGGATCTAAATTCAAAAAAATGTTCAGTAGCGAAATTCCCCATTTTTGAAAATAGTAGAAATTAGGAAATTTTAATGTGACCCTGCTTCCACCACGAAAACAAATACATAAGAGATGTTTGCAACTTTTTATCTCACAGTTCTGATTTATATCTCACAATTCAGACTTTGTTTCTTGCAATTCTGAGACAAAAAGTGAGATAAACAGTCACAATTACTTTTTTTTTGTTTTCATTCTATGGTGGCTTCCATAAACCAAATTTAAATGAATGATTAGGCCTATTTACCTCCCCAGTCGCTACTGCAACTTGAAAAAAGAAAGAAAAAAGACAAAACCGTAAATGGGGTGTCACCCTTTTCAAATATGTATACTGCAGGTAGGTTAATAATATGTACTTTTAAAGTATGCCAACTAATGTGTACCTTATGGTAGCCAAGTAAGCCTACTAATAGGGGCAAATAAGGTATAAAATGGTAGGCTACCTTTAGTTTTTGTACCTTAGGGCAGTGGTTCCCAACCCTGGTCCTGGAGGCACCCCAACACTGCTCATTTTGCATGTCTCCTTTCTCTGACACACCAATTTCAGATCTTGGAGTCTCTACTAATGAGCTGATGACCTGAATCAGGTGTGTTTGATTAAGGAGACATACAAAACGTCCAGGTTCGGGGTGCCTCCAGGACCAGGGTTGGGAACCACTGCCTTAGGGTACCGCCTTAGTGACAGCTTTTTGTACCTTTTTTTTTCTTAGTGTGTTCATGAACAAGCCATCACTACTATTCAGAGTCAGACCAATTATAATCCCAACTTTGATCGAATATACTCACATGTGTCACATGATGGAGTTTTCGGATACTGTTTGCATATTTGACAAGGTACACATTGTGCGACATCTCTGTTCCAGAATTCGGATTTCAAACAAAGGGCTGAACCTGACAAAATTGAACAAAGAAGCACACATAAAAAGGTGTCAAATAGCGGTAGCAGATTACAGCGAAACTGACAAAAACAACTTCTGCGCACACGTTTCCTGATAACTCGGAGTGGGTTCGAGGTTTTGCGCATGGGTACAATTTGATGTTTTACGACTGAATAAGAAGATCCAAGAGCTTTCTTCTCTCTGCCTCTTTTTCATATGAAATGAGATGGGGAAATTCCGTTGCAGTGATGTGGTGGTGCACTCGCGGGGAAACGATATTACTCATGCTCTGTGTGCGTAAGCAAGTCTAAAAGCTCACAGCCAGACTGTGATGCGGCCCCTGAGTGCATGCAAAGTGTCCCACTGTGAGAACTGAGGACATGGAAAAGTGACTTTACGAGAGCTAATGGGTTGGCGAAGGAGTCATCAGTGAAAGCTGCAGGGCTTATGGTTTGTCTTGCGCATTTGCTTGCAATCAGGGGAGGTAGGCTACATATAGGAAAAAGCGGTAAGGCAGGTACCACTGAGAGTCTTTCACATGAACAGCTGCGGTCTACAGATGACAAACATCTGCAAGCTAATATCACCCGCAGTACTATATGACGTGACTTCGAGAACATCGGCAGATTCTAATGAAGACTTGCTTTCTTACAAATGACTCTTGACGTCTAATCCTTGTGGGGTGCGCTACATTTATCACTATCAAATGTTAGCCAGAGCAACTTTAATTAAAATGAGTGAAAGTGCATATTGAAAGTCAAATCTTTTCTCGACAAGTTGTGTGACGTAACAGAACAACGTGCACTGCTCACGTTGACTTATAAGTTGATATTGATCCTGTATGGAGACTTTCAAGGATGCATTATATATAGGCCTACTGCATTAAAAAGTACACTGTATTGTAAAGATCTGCATGTCTTTTTTTATCATATACATTAAAGCACATTTAAAAACTCTTCAGGGAGCAATGAATCAGACCTCAGTATTCTTATCTGATGGCTGAGGTTGTGAATGTGGGCTGCTCAACTAAAGGTTAATTCTGGAAACAGAGATACTGAAATCACAGTTCTGCTCTATCCCTACTGCGCCCTTGAGCAATAG
This sequence comes from Sinocyclocheilus grahami, assembly GCF_001515645.1. Classification (NCBI taxonomy): domain Eukaryota; kingdom Metazoa; phylum Chordata; class Actinopteri; order Cypriniformes; family Cyprinidae; genus Sinocyclocheilus; species Sinocyclocheilus grahami. Next base: position 389,564 of record NW_015505205.1, on the reverse strand, counting down.
TAAAATATCAAAGTTTTGTATGTTTTATCATGCACACCCAAGTAAGCTTAATGTTCAGTAAACATCAGCTTGAATTTCAGCCCCTCAGAGTCTGTAGTTCTCAGCCTTTGTAATCCAAGGACCCCTATTGTCAAAGTTAACATTTGAAGGGCCCCCTATATAGCCTAGGGGCTCTTCCTTTTGTACTTCTGCTAAAATGATGAGGTGCCATATTTGACTAACTTTTCCACGACATTCTAATTTATTGAGATGCACCTGTAAGCATGTTTTGATGTGCATGATTGAATCCATAAGACTTTAAATCTAATTTCCTCGTTATAAAGTAACTTTGTGACATGACATGAATATGTTTTCTGTCTGTATTAAATCACTGCTTAACTAAAGCCACTGAATATAACAAGGGGCACTTTCCAATACATTGCCTAAGACTTTTCCATAGTAGGCAATGCACTCTTTTCATTCCTGCAAGTGGTTTTACAATTAAAACTGTTCCAGCAGTAACATACACATGCCAAAGTAACAAAGGCACTACAAGCTTCATGTTCCTCATGGAAAGCTGAAGCCTCTTGTGCTGCACTGTTCTCAGCTGGGCACAATACAACCCTTGGAGCGGGCGGGAGTGAAATAAGAGCATTGGAATGCGGAACCGGTGGGAAATGTAACTGGTAAAGGAAGCTATTACGAATGAAGCAGTTCATCGTCATTAACTCCACTGACTCCACGTCTCTCGATGTTCATAGCAAGAGGACAGAGACATAAGGTTGGAACTTTCCTCACCAACACACAAATACATAACAAACGTCACACATAGCCTACGCTCTATGTTATAACATGAGGTTTATTAAGCAAGTAAATGTGAATATTCTTACTTTTATCCGCGTTTGTTCCATGAATAAGAGTGGCGATCAATAGAGTAATCCAATAGATGCAACGCAACATAGCACCGGAATCCATTGAGCTTTATATATATTGAAATCCCACAGCGATTTCAAAAGATTAAAAGCCACAAATGGGGTTCAAGCATAGCAAAAGCAGCGCGTGTGAATGACCCACCCCAAACTTTCAGTCTTGTTTTAATAGCGCCCACTATGGCCCACACCCACGCGTTGGGTTCAACTCCTCTGAGTCATTTCCTATGTAACGTTACTGTACTGAGATTCTGTGGCCGTATCTCAAAAGCATCCGCGAGACTTTTCTCATCTGTAGACTTTTTTCAGCCACCAAAAATATGTTCTAGAACGTTTAATAACATTCCCATTAAGTCACGAAAACGTTATTTCTGTTTGCTATCTGAACGTTCAAAACGCTTTAAAGCGTTTTTTCTTGGTTAGCCTATATACACATTAAAGATTTTGCTCTCTAAACCATGTCCAACTAAAATGTTTTAGAAAAACGTTCCATAAACGATGTATAAATCATGTTTTTGTGCTCTGAGAGCGTCATTAAAGAGCTTTAAACAATGTTAATGGGAAAATAACCTTGCTAGAACTTTCTGAGAGCGTTCCCTTTTAGAATGGTTCTTATTCTGAGAACACAATCCTTTAAAACAATATTGTATTTAATCATGGCTTTTGGTGGTAACGGTTCTTGTTGTTCACATGCAACGCGAAGTATACGAGTTGCGACCATTTCCAGAACAATCTTGTACCGGTCTCTTTTTTTGTAAAACAAAATCCCTGCTGATACGAGCCGCTTCTTTTTAGTGAGTCATACAGTGCGTCCGGTTGCTGAACTATGACACCGAACCGGTTCGTTTTACAGAGTAACTAACCTGGTCTTTTTATGCAAATAAATCGGTTCTCTTCATGAATCAAAGCGTTTATGAATCATTCGGTGTGGTTACTGAATGAATAGCATACATGTAACATTCGGTGACTGCTGATGGCATCTAGTAAGATTTTCAAAATACTTCTTTCTCAAAAGTACTTAAAAAAACGGTCTAACTGTTCGAACTCGTAAAGAAGACGCGGAATCGTTCATTCTTTATGATGTCTAAGTAGGCAACTCGCTAGGATTTGAAACACGGCCCTAGAATCTCTGTATTCACAGCACGACGAGTGGGAAACCGTCAATGATGGTAAGAGACGCACACACACAGCCTGTTCGCTGACAACACTTTCGTTTTTACTTTCAAGAGCTACATTTACTTGAAAAAGAAACCAGTTCTCTATTAATAGGAAATATCAGCCAGTAAAATACTGGTGGTCTTGTTGACGTAAATATCTGATGTCAGACCTATAAGAAAACAACTTAAGTGAAGAAACGTTTAAACGAACAAACGACCATTTGTGAAAATGAGTACTTTTTTTGTTGTAAGAGCACGAACTAGAGACCCCAGTCTCCGCACAAAGTATGTTTGAGCAAAATAGGCACATTAAAGTCACCCCACCCAAACTACGTAATTCACTGTCTCTGGTCCAAGGGAGCAAACAACAGTTCAGTGTTTGGCAGACACACAGCGCAGACTGAGAGGAAAAGCAGTACGTTATTAATACGATCAAGAACAGCAAAACCATGGGTGCGGGGAATAACATAAGGTCAATTGCGCAATATAATGAAAAACATTTACATATATATTCCGGGCAAAAATTTGCAAGTACAAAAAACCCCCGGCGTGGTAGGTTTTATATTCTCCCCAGGACTGCTTCCCCTGTGATCCTCTTCTAATAGTATGCAACTATGCATATCTATCTAAACCATCTGAAGTTACTAAAGACACATGCATTGTGCAAATAGGATTGTTTTGGCAGACAGCATATAGACTGCAATATTGCATTTGGAAAGTCCAGTTTCGAGTCATCCTTTTCCACCAAGTACAACAATAACATTCACCATTAAAATGAAAACCCAGATTTCATCTAGCCAATCAATCTTAAATGCAAAATCATAACACAAAACTATAAACAGGCTTTAACTGGTAAGGTAAAACACTTGCTTAAAACACATTGTGTAATGTCTCTAAATGTTTTGTCTAGGTTGACATCAAAGCAGAGAGCTGAGTTCACAAATAACTTTATCCAGTTTTTTATTTTTAAGGAAATTGTGCAATAGTTATTGACATACGTTGGTGATATATCACAGTATGGTTGGGTATATGGCACACACTGAAAAATGTTGTTCATGTTTTGTATTTTTAAGATCACTGCACCACCATCTATGCTTCTAATTCTGCAGCTCTCCTTTTTCCACCCAGTATCCATCACATCTGTTCATTACTTACTTTAAGGGGTTCAATAACACAGAGTGTCACCATAGAAACTAAGCACATTACTGGATAGTTACTGTACGACTCAAACGGATAAGGCCATAATTGTCAAAACAAAAAAGTTTCTGCGAACTTCAGACGTCACTCGTATTCTGTGGAGTTATAACATTTATGATATATTGATATTTGAGCAGATACAGTCTTTCCTCTTTGTTTCATGGTCATTCAAAAAACTAAAAATGCAAGTAAAAAAAATCATTGCAGTACTTTAAAGAACACAAAAAAGTAAGAGAGACAGAACTCAATAGATTCCTCTGCAACGAAGCAGCACTGCTTGTGTGCTGTAGACCATGACTACTTCACAACTGTTTGCATTCTGTCACTGTCTGTTTGGTCACTAGCACCACCTATCACAGATGGGAGTGAAAGTGGCCCTTTAGAGCATTTTAAAATACCACATTATGGTAATCCTCTGCTTCAAGACCACTTTCATCCCTTTGTTTCTCATCTACTGTATTCAGTTCATCAAAAAGCCCACACTAAATTAAGTGATGTAGATGCGGTGGAAGTCGTTTGCTCCGAATGCAGCATTGCATTTGGGGCACTTCCTTTGGCGAGTGTCGTAGCGAGTCTTCAAGCATTCATAGCAGAAGACATGGAAACACTTGGTGAGGACAGTCTCCTTATCTCGGGTATTACAACAGGGACAACGCAATTTAGCCTAAAAAGGAGACAACAGTCAGGTCAGCCACAAATAATACAGTATTAAGCTAATCTACCTGTCATTAAATGTCATAGATGCATTAATTGTGCTCATCTACAAAGTTTTTTAAAAGGATGAGTAGGACCAAATAGTACAGGAAAAGCAGCCAACTAGTGGCCCGCACACATGGGGAAAAAAACCATCCCAGTTGGAGTTCTCAAGATGTTGGCTGGAAGAATAGCCACAGTGTGTAATCTACACAAAGTGTGGTTACTCTGAAGAAGCTAAAATTATATGACAGTTGAACCTATTTTGGTCACAGCATGTTTCTCATACTTCCATTTGTATTTTCATAACTTTAATGACTTTATTATTGTAAAGTTTTAAAAATATTTTTTTATCTAATTGTTTTAAATAAAATATTTACTTAAATATCTATGATTGTGCTCTCTAAAAATGTGACCCTGGACCACAAATCCATTTTTTGAAATCGAGATTTATACATCACCTGAAAGCTGAATAAAAAGGCCGAGATACAACTATTTGAAAATCTGGAATATGATGGTGCAAAAAAATCTAAATATTGAGAAAATCGCTTTTAAAGTTGTCCAAATGAAGTCCTTAGCAATGCATATTACTAATCAAAAATTAGGTTTTGATATATAAACGGTAGGAAATTTACAAAATATCTTCATGGAACATGATCTTTACTTAATATCCTAATAATTTTGGGCATAAAAGAAAAATCGATAATTTTGACCCATACAATGTATTGTTGGCTATTGCTACAAATATACCCCAGCGACTTAAGACTGGTTTTGTGGTCCAGGGTCACAAATGTTTCTAAACGTTCCTAAGGCTGCATTTATTTGATCAAATGTACAGTAAAAAACAGTAATATTGCAAATGAAATAATATTACAATTTAAATAACGGTTTTCTATTTGAATACATTTTAAAATGTAATTAATTCCTGTAAATTTTCAGCAGACATTAATCCAGTCTTCAATGTCATATGATCCTTCAAAAATCATTCTAATTTGGTGCTCAAGAAACCAATATTTGCTGCTCAATATTCTTGGGAAAACTGTGACACCTTTTTATTCAAGACTTTCTTTGATGAATATAAAGTTCAAAAGAACAGCATTTACTTGAAACAGAAATATTCTATAACATTATACTGTCTTTATTGTCACTGTTGATCCATTTAATGCATTTCCTGAATAAAAGTACTTATGTTTTGACTGACCTTATACTGATTAATTTCTTCTTGCAGAATCTCATCAGCATCTGTGTACACCTCAACTTTCTTCTGTTTCTCCAGCTTACGCCGCAGTCTGGACAAGTCCTCCTGAAAAGAAAGCACAGTAGGAGAGTTTCACACACATTGTTCCCACTCATTTGTATCCCAAACTTCCCTACAACACACATGCCCATGTACCTGTGCTTTCTTGAGGTTGACACTCTCCCTCTCACGGGCAGTGCGGTTTTCTAGTACTGAGGCTTGGATTTCCCTCAACTTGGTCTGAGTGTGTTCCAGCTGCACTTTAAGGTCCTCGGCCAACTGGGCCGCCTCCACTGCCTGAGCCATCGTGCAAAAAGATGACCATCAAACACACATCTGGAAATGTATGCTAATGGTTGGCTAAGCTGAGTCATAGTTGTCATGGACACGAGAACAGAGGTGGGCGTCTGTGATATTTCCAATTTTACCTTGCGCTTGTTGAGCTCCAGGGCTTGAGTGCGCAGCGCCAGCTCTTTCTCCAGAGCGGCCAGTGTGCTCTGCAGAACACCCTCCTTCTCTTCTAGTTTCTGCACTACCAGCAGCTGAGCGTCCACCTGGGAGGGACAGTTAAAGCGCACATGATTCAACTACATCAGTATTTTTATAAAAAACAGTTGTAAAACATTATTATGTGCAGATTATATGCCTCAAAATTGAGAGGTCCATAATTTTAACAGGGATGGGCTGACTAGTTGTCTATCAACCAACTAGTCAATTATATTATCCAGTTTTTGTCTAATTTTAACTTTATTTTTAGTGGCGATACTTTAAATGTGATCAGTTAGGAGACTTTTAGCTGATTTCTGTTGGCTTCCATTTTTAAGGATATTTTTGAAGATTAGGTTTGTGAATTATGTTACAAATATTTGAGCAAAGAATAAAAATAGTGGGGAAAAAATTTGAGACCCCTATGATCTTGTCACATCCTGTCTACTGATATACCGTCATCTGAACAACTTTTGAAGGCAGTGTAGATGTTTTCTTTGCCGCCTATGATATCCCACTATTGTGTGTATTCAATTCAATGACAGCTGAAGTTTTTAACTTTTGATTTCATATCCAGTAAGAAAAAGGTTTTGACCAAAGCACTCTTTCTAGGGCTGTCAAAAAAAAATTGAATTTCGAATATTCGTCGAATTTAAAATAAAAATGTACCTTTGAATGCAAAAATGTTGCATTCTTAAAAAAAAAATTGTAGTGTTGCGTTAAGGAGGCAGTCTTATCAGTGGCGATGATGTAAGTGTCGTTGCGTTATAATGTGTTTGTTATTCTGTCCAGCTAAAGCCACTAGATGCGGCGCTGCTGCGTTGTTCATTAAAAATATTGCGGAAAAAGAGAACATCAATGCGGAGAAGATCTTGTTTACGTCAAAACTGAAACCAAGCCGTTCACACAGAACGCATATTTTGCGCATTTTCTAGAGGGACATCTATCACCGTTGCACTTGCATCTCGCACAAAAGAGCCTCATGTTTAGAAAGCCATGTAAAATTAATGCAAGTTCATCTTTGAAAAAACATATCTGGAGACTTTATGGCGGGTTTTTTCCCCATACCATTGCATCTCATGTTTTTAAATGAAAAAAGAACTCTGTGTGATTGGCTTTCGGCGCTTTGTATTAAACTATGCATACATACATTATGAGGTTTTGTTTATAGTTGTTTAAGCAACTTTATTCATTATAATTGGTTTATAAACATTATTTTAAACACTAAGCACTTTTTCTCACAGAAAGTAATGTTATTTTATTGCTTTGAATAAATGTGCATTAGTAATATTCTGCTCGATGCACCCTCTTGTGGCCTCAGGAGAGAAGCCAAAGCTTTTTTTCACCCTAACTGAAATTTTGCATTTTAAATTCGAATATAATTCCAATATTGATCATATTTATAATATTTAAGTACAAAATTCAAATTTAGTTTTTCAGCCTTTTTGACAGCCCTAGCACTCTCTATTTCATTGCAGATCATTAAAATACCGATCATAAATACCGTTATGCTGCCATAGAAGCCTGTCCAAAATCAGTTTTGTGAGGTACCTTTGTGTGCAAACGCTGCCCGCAAAGTCACTGTCTGATTGGATGGTGAAGCAACAAGTCAGCCTAACCTTTCAGGTGTAGCCATAGTCAACTAAAACCCACTGACTAGTAGATCATAATTAGATCATAAGTAGATCAAAATGTTTGTTTTGCACATTCATAAATTCACGTGTGGGTGCATGGTGACTGTATGAGAAATGTTTTTTTTGTGCGTGTGTGCACCTGGGTTTTGAAAGTAAGCACTTGGTCTGCCAATTCCTCTTTCTCCTCCCGCAGAAGCTTGTAAATCTGGTTGGATTTGATTCTCTCACTCATTAGTTTGAAGTTGGCATCATCTTTCTCTCTGAGCTGCTGCATGAGTCTGCTGTTTTGCTCCTGCATGTCTTCAAAAGCCTGTCCCGTCACATCCATCTCACTCAGCAGAGCCTCTTCCTCCTGAAAGGTCCATCAGTTTTTAATTATTAGTTAATCTGCTACAGAGGCTATTGATCTAGACTGATTCTGACACAAATGTTGACAATAATTCTGTTCAACTAGACACCTGTTTAGTAGCAGCTAGTTTTTTCTGCAAGTGTTCGATGGTCTCCTCAGCCACACGGATCTTGCGGAGAGCGTCTTCATCTGCCAGCTTTTTGCTTTCCTTTCTTTCCCTCTCCTCCAGTTCCCGCACTCGCTGCCTCAACTCTTCCACCTGCCAGACAATGTTGACATTAGCATTAAAAGAATGACCACCCCTAGTGAATTGCATATTAATGGTTTTGCCACACAGAAATACAGCAAATCTTTGTGGGTTCACATACTTCTGCTTTGGACTTCTTTTCTGCGGCCATAAGTTGCACTTTATCTCGCTGCTCTTTTGGGGCTGATTTGTACATGTCTAGCAGTAGTTTCATTTCCTTCTGAGACTCCTGTGCTTTTCTGTTGGCATGACACAAATGATGTGTGGGAGAGGTGACTCAGATGTTAAGTTCATTAAATGCTAAACAATATGGGGTGATTTATATATATACACACACACACACACACACACATATATATATATATATATATATACACACACATACAGCGGGTAAAATAAGTATTGAACACATCACCATTTTTTTTGGTAAATATTTCTAAAGGTGCTCACCACACAAGGCTCTATTGCTGAAGAAAAAGCATGTTGAAGCTCGTTTAAAGTTTGCTGCACAACATTTAGACAAGCCTGTGAAATACTGGGAGAATATAGTCTGGTCAGATGAGACAAACATTGTACTCTTTGGATGCCATAATACACACCATGTTTGGAGGTCAAATGGCACTGCACATCCCCCCAAAACATCATGGTGTAGCACTGGCAAAATTCATATAATTGAAGGAAGGATGA
>NW_015505205.1:377276-378785 GCF_001515645.1 Sinocyclocheilus grahami | reverse complement strand
GGTAAAATAAGTATTGAACACATCACCATTTTTTTTGGTAAATATTTCTAAAGGTGCTCACCACACAAGGCTCTATTGCTGAAGAAAAAGCATGTTGAAGCTCGTTTAAAGTTTGATGCACAACATTTAGACAAGCCTGTGAAATACTGGGAGAATATAGTCTGGTCAGATGAGACAAACATTGTACTCTTTGGATGCCATAATACACACCATGTTTGGAGGTCAAATGGCACTGCACATCCCCCCAAAACATCATGGTGTAGCACTGGCAAAATTCATATAATTGAAGGAAGGATGAATGGAAAAATGTACCGAGACATTCTTGATAAAAATCTGCTGCCATCTAGGATGATGAAGATGAAATGAGGGTGGACATTCCAGCGAGACAATGATACCAAACACACAGCCAAGGAAACTCTCATTTGCTTTCAGAGAAAGAAAGTAAAGCTGCTAGAATGGCCCAGCCAATCACCTGACTTGAATCCAATAGAAAATCTATGAAAAGAACTAAAGATTAGAGTTCATAGAAGAGGCCCATGGAACCTTCAAGATTTTAAGACTGTTTGTGTGGAAGAATGGGCCAAAATCACACCTGAGCAATGCATATGACTAGTTTCTCCATACAGGAGGCATCTTGAAGCTGTCATTACCAACAAAGGCTTTTGCATGAAGTATTAAATAAATTTCAGTAAGCATGTCCACTACTTTTTCCATGAGTCATTCCATTTTATAACACAATTTAATTTCTGAACTTGTATTTTCTTTGCATGTATGGATTACTTGGGTTGTTACCGACACAGCACCTTTAGAAATATATTTACTGAGAAAAATGGTGATGTGTTCAATACTTATTTTACCTGCTGTATGTATATATATGAAGAGTTTGGTTCCAAAATGCGATAAACGCCATTTTCTTTAAAAATTGAGTTCCCGCCAAAATTAGTATTGTATCTGTTTGTTATTGAAAAGTCAATTTTTAATTTGATGCAAAATGCGATATCCGCTGTGTTATTCTGTCATGTTTTCCCCCTATCTTTCCAAACCACGACAAACGCCAGTCTCCCTTCTCTGCAGACATACATCCGCTCATCCAATCACAGCGCACCATTCCACGCATTGTAAAGAGTAATGGCGGCGCTTTGAACACACCCGGCATCCTAGTTTTCCTCATCTACTTTGTAATCAACAAACAAACAAAAAAATTAAGAATTTTGACGGCATTGATGAACCTGTGGTGGTTTCTGCGGTGGGGAAGAAACGTAAGCCATCAAAATCTGTCATGGATTTATTGCATTTTGGGGACAAAATAATCCGTTTTTATAATAAATCTTTGAAAATCAAAATCTGGATTTGAATTTTTTATGTTATTATAACCTAAAGATGCTATGTTAAAGTTTGAAACAGAAAATAGTGGTTTTCATCTTGCCAATTTCTTGGTAAAGAAAATTTTTACTAAAATTAATCAAAATGGATTTATAGTGTTTTGGAACCAAACTCTTCATACATATA
>NW_015505205.1:373163-375668 GCF_001515645.1 Sinocyclocheilus grahami | reverse complement strand
TGTGTATATATATATATATATATATACACATATACATATATACATACATATACATACAGTGGGTATAGAAAATAATCACCACCCTTTAAAATAATCACATTTTGTTGCTTTGCAGCCTGAAATGAAGACTATACACACACACTTTAATTAAAATAAATGTCACTTGCTTTGATAGTACATGCAATGCAGTGCATTTTTAAGCAGAACTTAAGTGTCCAAATATTTTTGGGGCCAATTCAAATCAATTATGATCCATTTAGATTCAGCATGATTGATAAAAGTGTAGACATTATTATAGGAAGTCAAGTAGCACTGAGAATCATGATGTAGGCTGAAAAATAAGACATACTTGAGCTCTCCTCTAAGCATCTTCAGTGTGTCAGAATCCTTCCTTTTCAGCTCCTCACTCCGCTGTCTCTCCCGCTCTCTCTCTCGCTCCCTCTCTCTCTCTGCCTCCCTCTCTCTCTCCCATGCCCGTTGCCTTTCTAGCTCTCTCCTCCTCTCTTCCTCCTCCTCCTGGTCCTCATCTTCCTCTTTCTTAACCTCCAGTCCTCCGTCACCCACGTTTTCTTCCAACATCAGTGCACCTGCCTCTCCACTCTGGCACTTCAACTGAAAAAAACAAAAAGAGTGACATTTCAAAGTGAAAAATAATTAGTTAAAATTCAACCATTTTCAAGACAGAAACAGCCCACATATGCAATATCAGACGTGTAGTTAATGGTAGATTAGCAAGTAAAATGTAAAAAAAAAAAGTTCCCATCTGAAAATTCCGTTATCATGGGAAATAAAAAAAACTGTCAACGGAGACCAGCATGAGCAATACCTTGTTTATTTCCATCTGTGTCTCACGAAGTTTTCTCTTATATCTCTGCACATCACCTTTCAGCTGATGATTATGGTTTTGAAGACTGCTGATTAAGTGTCTCATTTCTCTGTTTATTGGCCCTGGAATGAATGAGAGGTAATACCAAAAGAGAGATTGTGATGCTGATAGTCATTCAAATGGCACAATGACAGACATCTCGGTTTATGATGCTTAGTTAAAAGTAAACCCCAGCCAAAACAATGAACAATGAGAGAAGGGATGACAGGATACACCACCCCCGTAGATTTCCTCGCTGTAACCATGGTTACTTTAAAACAAATTGGCTTTGGGAAATTCACCACTAAGGAATCCCACCTAAACCTAAAGTCATGACAACCAAAACAGATTAAATAAAATCTCTTGTATGCGTGACATTACCTGCTTGTTCATTGGCTGCAAGATTCTGTTCGAACTCGATCCGTAGCATTTCGTACTCCTTGCGCACCTGGGCCAGTGTGTCCTCTAGCTGAATGACCTCGGTGCGTAACTTTTTCTGAAGAGACAACTCATCACTCTACAAACAGAGAGAATGACATTCAAACTATCAGGAAAAAAAAAACATACTCTGATATAACTACCAGCAATCATTTCTGTCCCATCATCACTCTTACCTCCATGTGCTCTATCTGCCGCAGGTGAGCGTTTTTGGCTGTAAGCAGCAGAGCTCTGGCCTCATCCAGCTGGGTTTTCACACTTAGAGACTCATTGTACAGCAGAGAGAACTGTGATTGGAGGCACTTGTAATCTGGTGTCTCCTTCAACACTTCCTCTGGTATATTCCTCAGATCAATCTACAACGGGATACAGAGATCAGTAATATGTCATGAAAAATAAAAGCTTCCTGCTTCAACAGGAAAAACATTGAGACGTGAAAGAAAGCTGTTCAAATAATGCGTTGGGGTCATTACTGGGAATTTTGAGCTGGTGTTGTATTCTCAGTAAACTCTACTACCTTTAGTTTCTCGCTCTCCCGAACAGCTTCCTGTAGCTCTTGCTGCAGTTTCTCAAGCTCTGCCATGCGGCTGTTGGCAAGTTCCTGGTTCTGCTCCAGTTCAGCATTCAGAGACTCAAACTGAGAGTAGAGAAATACTTATTTGACAAACTGACGTACAATAACAGACTGGAATAAGGTCTACACCATTCCAATAAACAAATATTTTAATTATATTTTTGTTAAACTCTATATATAGAAATTATTAAAAATGGTTTTAGGTAACAATTTTTTAACTACTACCTTCTGTATACTTAGTGTGATTTGACCACCGGGTAATCCACCTGAACTGCCAGTGGCATGGTAACCGGAATTAAGCTGATTTGGGATCCAAAACGTCATTTTAGAGCTGATAACAGAGGCTTGAGCCATTGATAAGCAGGCTAACGCAGTTATTAATGCAGTCTAATGCGGTTATTAGAGAGCGAGAGAGAGAGAGAGTGCGTCTCTCAGCACCGTTCAGCAGCAGCGTCTACTAATAGCGAATCTTTAAGTTAAACTCCTTCATGAACCTCGCTACTGAGAAATGTCATGTAGCTTTTCAGCTGCGAAACTATTTTACTGATAAATTCGCGGTGCAGCACTGACAAGAAGTTTCTGTTCGCGTCTCCGCGTGTCTGCACTGTGTGTGCGTCTGTGAGAGAGA
>NW_015505205.1:365398-373100 GCF_001515645.1 Sinocyclocheilus grahami | reverse complement strand
GTGGTATTACAGTACCACGAGAGCTAAAGAGAGCAGACTGCTCCGTGCGCTTTCGAATCGCTCTCGCGGATGATCGATCTGTGCAGCGCCTCTAGTCGAACACACCGGCAAGTGCTGCAGGCTTTTTGTCTCACTGACGTGCTTTCGGTAGTGTAACGTTAGTATGAATGGACATCTGCATATGATCGGAACTCCACGCAGCTCCCGCGCTACTCTATACTGGTGGTATTACAGTACCACGAGAGCTAAAGAGAGCAGACTGCTCCGTGCGCTTTCGAATCGCTCTCGCGGATGATCGATCTGTGCCGCGCCTCTAGTCGAACACACCGGCAAGTGCTGCAGGCTTTTTGGCTCACTGACGCGGATGAGACTAACCCCTTAGGTATCGAAATTTGGTACCGAACGACGAGACGTTTTTCGAAACTTGATGGTATCGAGGCAATTCGGTCGGTGCCTAAAAAGTATCGAACTCGATACCCAGCCCTACCTGCAGTACAATTTCCTTTCTCAAAGGAAGTACTGATAGATATGCAAATAACACATAACTACTATGATAGTAATGAATTTCAAAAGACATACATTGCATGTAATTCATTGTATTATTTCTGAGATGAAGGAAAAGCTGACCTGCTCCAGAGCTTCTGCTAGGTGTTTATTCAGCTTCTGCTCTCTCTTTCGAAGTTTTTCAATGTCCCACTGCAGATCCTCCACAGCTGTTTCCATCTCAGACACTTTGGTCTCAGAACTTGTAACTTTGTCAATCAATTCATTATACTGTAGAAGCAAAGACTGGTCTTAAGGACAGCTCAGGGTACAAGATATACATCTTTAAAAATGTGATAGGCAGTTTTATACTGATGCTTAGAAAAAAGTTTTTATATACTGTACACTCCCGTTCAAAAGTTTGGGGTTGGTAAGATTTTTTTTATTAATGATTTTATAAGTCCCTTATGCTCACAAAGCCATTACTCCGATCTTTAGTGTCACATTCAGAAATCATTCAAATATGCTGACATTGAGCTTAAACATTTCTTACTATGATTCTATGTTGAAAACAGTGCAGTGTAATATTTTTATGGAAACCTAGATACATTTTAAGGAGTTTTTGATGAATAAAAAAAATAAAAGCATTTATTTTAAACAAAATCCTACTGTAACAAAGTCTTTACTTTTAATTACTTTAATACATCCTTGCAGAATAAACATTTCAATATCTTTTCAACACATACTGATACCAAACTTCTGAAAGGTAGTGCAACATTAATAAATATGAATAGAATAAAGTCAAACAAAACTAGGTAAAGAGATACCTCCAATGACATTTTGTGGTGTTTCCCTTGAAGGGAGTAAGCAAGATCTTGCAGTCGATTATGTTCCTCTAGAAGTGTGCGGTTTGTAGCAATTATCTCTCGCTGACTGTCATCCTCACAAACTGATAAGAACAAAGTGCACAAGTTTAACATTTGTTCACAAAGTGATTAAACTAAAACTTCTAGGGATGCATTTTTCTGGAATAAACAGTTTGTACTTTGAGAATCACACCAACTGAAATGATATTTTACCAGCTGACTGCACTCGGGTACACAGCTCATCGATGGTGGTATGCAGACGGTCAAATATGCAGACCATACAGGCCACGGCGCCCTTGCTGAATTGCATCCTGTCCTGTAGCTGCAGTGTGAGCTCCTCCTCACTGCTGTTATCCAGAGTAGCCAGGAAAGACTTTGCGCTCTCGCTGAGAGTTGGTGGAGGTGGAGGGGCTTAAAATAAGACAATAAACAATATGAATGTGCATGATGAAAGCTGCTATGGACAGAAAAATCTAATCTTTTCTTCAAATCTAAAATAATTTGCATATGCTTTGTTTCTTGAGTATCAGTTTTGATACTCAAGGAGGAAAAAAGAGATGCCTCAATTTTATTTAGAGGCCCAAACTGAGCAAAGATGAAATTCTGATAGATTATAAAAAAAAGTTGCTTCAGTCCAACAAGTGTTCATTCTGAAATATTACTAACAATATAAAAGTTATTCTAACATTTAGTTGATAAAAATGAGTACAAATTTCACAGCAAAAAGACATGACCTGATAGAGGACATAGTTAGAATTGTACAAAAGGCCTTTTTTTGCTAATAAATAAACTAGGCAGAGTGAGTGTGTTCTGTTTGACATTTCATGGAAATTCGGTACATACCGTGAAGGTAGCTAAGCTACTGGGTCAGATGATATAATTTCTACAGTTATGGAGTGGTCAGAAGTTAAGCAAGATGAAATAATTAACTTTGACATAACATCAGTAAGAGCATTTTTAAGCTCAATAAGCACCAACAGTAAAACTTGGTTAATAGTTGCTAAATATACGGAGTGCAGAAAGGTGTTCTCATTTTAACCTAATGACAATAGAAAATCTGAAGGGGGTTAAAAATGTTTTTAAAAGACTTAAATGATTTTAGCAAATGGCTGCAATATAACAAAGAGTGAAAAATTTAAGGGGGTCTGAATACTTTCCGTACCCACTGTATTTGTCAGAAGGCTAAAGTAAGTGCTGTGAAGGTAAAGAGAATGTGTGCAAAGAAAGACAAAGTTTGTTGGTTAATCAATTGAAAGTAGGACCTCTGAGTTCTAATTGTTTGGTTTATGATGGTCCAAGTAGGAGATTAAGTAGTAGAATAGTTGGGTATTTTGGAAGTATTTTTCACTTTGGGGAAGAGTTTGAACAAAGCTTGAGGATGTTTTTTTTGTGATAAGAGCACATCACTAACAGTAGGGGAAATAACTCTGAAAGTTTAAGGGTTTAGACGCAATGCCGACAGTAATCTCACTGTTAAATTATGATAACTGCTCAAGATGTAGCATGAGCAGAGAGAGCTAGCCTCAAAGCCAATGTGAATCTTGATTTACAGTCTAAAACCTCCAAGAAAACCTGGAATAGCTATATTTATATATTATATAAATATTTATACCATATATTTATAATAATACCTGTAAATTATATTTTGAGGAGTTGAAATCTTGCACCCTTTGTTTTTATCAGTTTGAAAAACAACAGCTGAGTGGGAAATTATAATCTTGTCTCAGACTCTGAGAAAGAACTTTTACAAAGTTCAATGACGTGTGAAATTAGTTATTTTTGAGAGATTTCTGACACCTATGGTTTTTAGTAATTAACGCTGCTAACGGGCTTTGGTCAATGCTACTAGCTATTTTTGGGATTAAAGAGGTCATATGATGCGATTTCAAGTTTTCCTTTGTCTTTGGAGTGTTACAAGCTTTTTGTGCATATATAAGATCTGTAAAGATGCAAAGATTAAAATCTCAAACCTAAAGAAATATACTCATCCACACCTTCCTAAAATGCCTCATTCAAACACGCCCCCACAGATCTATGTCACTGTGTGGGAAGAGTTACATAACACCGCCCAAATGTTTACGCAAAGAAAGAAGGGGACATTTTTTCTCGCAGTCGCCGCCATGGAAGCTGATATTCCAAATATGGTAGAGGGTGTAATATTTCCGCCACACGCTTGAGGTATTCGGCCAATCACAACACACTGGATAGCTGGCCAATCAGAGCATACCACGCTTTTCAGAACGATGAGCTTTGTAAAAATCAATGTGTTTCAGAAAGGTGGGGCAGAGAGGACTACAGACTAAAAGTCTTGCTCTCAGTTAATTTGGTTGATCTAAAATGTGACTTGGCAAATGGCAAAGAGCTAATGTCTACACGGACTTCCGTTATGCCTTTGGTGTTGTGCAGGACTTTGGAGCAGGTTGGCAGCAGAGTGGTTTTCTCACTAGGAGGTGAGACAGATGAACGCATGCTGACTAGGCAGCAGTGGTTGCCACCGCATAAACGGCAGAAATCTTCACTGCTCAGGGATGTCATTTGCGCACTGAAATACCTCACTCACAGCTCAAAGATAGAGTCAAGATGCAAATCTGTGGATTTGATTGATTCTAAATTATCAGATGATTAATAGACTTGCTTTCTTTTCTGGTCACACAGATACACAGTGTGTGTCTGTCACTAAGGCGTTTTAAAAGTGTTCAATTTTAAACAATATGGGGCAAGGGATTTTAGGAAATGTGGAAGAAGTTTACGGATATGTGGTGTCAAAACACAATTTGGCAAATCTATTCTATTTAGTTGGGAAAACCTGCACTCTCAGGGCTGTTTTGTGAATTTGTGATTTTAACTCTTTCTGAAATGCCAGGGTTATTGGGATGTTTTTGGTTATAGTTGGCAAAATTTTTGCTATCAATAGGCACTGCTGTCTTAAAGGGTAAATATTGGTTTGAGACATCATTGCCAGATGGGAATGTCAGACACTACTGATTCTGATTGGAGAACACACTTTAATGGTAAGGTACAGTATGTCAGGAAGTCTGTGGACTTCATTGGATTTTCATAGTACCAACAATGACTATCGTCATTTGAAAGAGTTAATCACACTGAAATCATATTGGCAAAACATGGAACGACAGGGCTAACATGGTAGATGTGTTTTTATTATTTCTGTGCATAATATCAGTTCTTATTAGAGATCTTGCTGAGGCAGGTGTGGACTTACTATCAGATTTTCTTCTGATACATCGAATGGTTTTAACTGTGGAACTACAAAGGTTCAAAATTCAGGCTTTACGATGCATGAAAACAGCCTCCAGAGGGAGGATGGACTTTAAATTTGTGCCAAAATAAACAGTTTTATCATTAGCTACCCCTTCAGATATAGGATATGTAGAGGTTTTAGGCAAATTTAATATGGATACAGCACATTAGACATTGTGAATTAGCTCATACTTAAAACTGAATGAGATCTGACGAAATGATGTAGGTCCAGAGTCATGAGGAAGAACCTTGTCTTTTAGTGATTTGGGGGCCAACCTCATGATGAAGATATGGCGGGTGGGGGCTACAATGATAAGCTTTCACCGGACTACAGTTCACTTGCCAGCCAAATGGTCTCTATGGGCTTTGTTTATCTATCAAAGTTATAATGGAGTCAAAATAATTCCAACAAAGTGTAAACAATCTTGTTTTTCAAAAAGAGCAGTCTGTTTTTTGTTCTCTTGTTTTTGGGTTTTCGCAGATTAATGTCTGTCGGCAACCTTCGAGAAACTCACGGAGAGGTTCAAGCCTTATCATAGAGAGGACATTGTGTGTCGACAACACGACTAACAGAATAATGGGAACTTCAGACAGAGAGATGTAACTTCGCAATCTTCAAACTCAAGTTAGTCAGACACTGTTTTAAATTTTGTGCTTTAGTTTTTAACATATAGGGGTATTTTAAGTAATATATTTGTCATACACAGTTAATCAGACCAATTATAGTTTGTTTTTTAATTATCATGCTGGAAGATGTGTTTAAACATAACATGTGATGTAGATTCAATGACTTATACATGTCTAGAATGACATAGTGATGTAATTTTGGTCAAACCTTAAGGGAATATTTCCTCAGTACATGGAATTCATAACGGAATTTGTATGCACATTTATTACAACTATCTGATTTGATTTTAACTGGTGCACTCCAACTGGCAATTCTAGTTACAAATTGATAAACCTGCCAGACAACATGAGTAAATACTAGGGCACAGAAATCCTAATGCTGAGATGCTAAAGATGACAAATGGCCAAAGGTAAAAGCACATGCAATATGAAATGTTTTTACAATGAGTTTTTGGAAAATCCAATTGTACCAAATCACAGGTTTAAACATGAAACGTGTAAAGTGATTGCAACCGAATGTTGTTCATACCTTTTAAATAATACTGGAAATGCAGTCTATAAGTTCTGCAAGAACAAGTATCTAAACTTGATTAAGGATTATGTTTGGATCAATATTCGATCAATATTAGGGCCACTTTGGAATCATTTATGTGCTTTAGTTAAGGTTTCAGGAGTATTTATCATCTTACTCTTGTACACTGACATAAGTGTGTTGATTTGCTTTGCCAGATTACTGTTAACTACAACAACAGTCAGAGACACACATTTCCCCTAACTGATGCTGGTACATGGTATGACAGAAGTGACCTGTTTTTCTGGACATGCAGAAGGGAAGAGTACGGCCTGATCACCCGAACTTTACAAAGTATGTTTTTGATAATGATTATGGAAGTTTGCTTGCCTTTAAACAGTCTATGTAATCAAATGGTTTCATATGATTAAAGGGGGGAATGAAGGATCGGAGGATCCTCAAATGCTTTGTTTTGCTTCAAGAGAGCAATCATACATTTGTGTTGTGATTTACTTTATTTTATATTCATACATTTTTAATTTATTTATAATCATTTATCATTTAATAATTTTATTATTCAATTTAATCATATAATCATTTATAATAATCATAGTCATTTATATACCCATTTCACGGACTCATTAATTGATTAGTCATTTATATTATTGTTTTTTCATTGTTGTCTTGTTCTATGTTCCATATGTGGTTTGTCTTCATGAATAAGAGATAAGAGGGAATGTTTATAGAAACTCAAGGTTTATGGGATGTTGTTGTGAATCAGTTTGGTACAATATTAATATATTATTAAAATAATAAATAATATATATATATAGTATCTCACAGAAGGGAGTACACCCCTCACATTTTTGTAAATATTTTATTATATCTTTTCATGTGACAACACTGAAGAAATTACACTTTGCTACAATGTAAAGTAGTGAGTGTACAGCTTGTATAACAGTGTAAATTTGCTGTCCCCTCAAAATAACTCAACACACAGCCATTAATGTCT
The DNA here is from genome assembly GCF_001515645.1 of Sinocyclocheilus grahami. Taxonomy (NCBI): domain Eukaryota; kingdom Metazoa; phylum Chordata; class Actinopteri; order Cypriniformes; family Cyprinidae; genus Sinocyclocheilus; species Sinocyclocheilus grahami. Next base: position 366,343 of record NW_015505205.1, on the reverse strand, counting down.
AAACCGCTGGCCACAAAAGTGAGTACACCCCTAAGTGAAAATGTCCAAATTGTGAGGAGTGTACTCACTTCTGTGAGATACTGTATATATTATTTGGTATAATATAAGGCCTCACAGCTGACAATGCATATCAGGGCGAAAACCAAGCCATGAGGTCAAAGGAACTGCATACAGAGCTCAGAGACAGGATTGTATCAAGGCACAGATCTGGGGAAGGCTACAAAAAAATGTCTGATGCACTGAAGGTTCCCAAGAGCACAGTGGCTTCCATAATTCTCAAATGGAAGAAATTTGGCACAACCAGGACTCTTCCAAGAGCTGGTCGCCCAGCCAAACTAATCAATTGATGGAGAAGGGCCTTGTCTAGACTGGTGACCAAGAACCTGATGGTCACTCTAGTTGAGCTCCATGATCATATATGTAGATGGGAGAAACCTACAGAAGGACAAACATCACAGCAACACTCCACCGATCTGGGCTTTATGGCGGTGTGGCCAAACTCAATCCTCTCCTCAGTGAAGACACATGAAAACACACTTGGAATTTGCAAAACAGCACCTAAAGGACCCTCAGACTCTGAGAAACAAGATTCTCTGGTCTGATGAACCTCAATTCTAAGCATCATGTTTGAAGGAAACGAGCTCTGCTCATCACCTGCAGAGTACCATCCCAAAAGTAAAGTGTGCTGGTACAGCCTCATTGGACGCTCAGGAACTCAGACTGGGCCGAAGGTTCACCTTCCAACATGACAATGACCCTAAACACACAGCCAAGGCAACACAGGACTGGCTTAGGGCCAACTCTGTGAATTAGAGGTCGCCCGATATGAGTTTTTCTCTCGCCGATGCCGATATTCAGAAATCAGGGCAGCTGATGGCCGATACATGATGCCGATTTTTTCCGTCCGATGTTTAGCCAATCCCCCCCCCACCCCCCCCCCCCCAC
>NW_015505205.1:363461-364607 GCF_001515645.1 Sinocyclocheilus grahami | reverse complement strand
ATACAGTATCTCACAGAAGTGAGTACACCCCTCACATTTTTGTAAATATTTTATTATATCTTTTCATGTGACAACACTGAAGAAATGACATTTTGCTACAATGTAAAGTAGTGAGTGTACAGCTTGTATAACAGTGTAAATTTGCTGTCCCCTCAAAATAACTCAACACACAGCCATTAATGTCTAAACCGCTGGCCACAAAAGTGAGTACACCCCTAAGTGAAAATGTCCAAATTGTGAGGAGTGTACTCACTTCTGTGAGATACTGTATATATTATTTGGTATAATATAAGGCCTCACAGCTGACAATGCATATCAGGGCGAAAACCAAGCCATGAGGTCAAAGGAACTGCATACAGAGCTCAGAGACAGGATTGTATCAAGGCACAGATCTGGGGAAGGCTACAAAAAAATGTCTGATGCACTGAAGGTTCCCAAGAGCACAGTGGCTTCCATAATTCTCAAATGGAAGAAATTTGGCACAACCAGGACTCTTCCAAGAGCTGGTCGCCCAGCCAAACTAATCAATTGATGGAGAAGGGCCTTGTCTAGACTGGTGACCAAGAACCTGATGGTCACTCTAGTTGAGCTCCATGATCATATATGTAGATGGGAGAAACCTACAGAAGGACAAACATCACAGCAACACTCCACCGATCTGGGCTTTATGGCGGTGTGGCCAAACTCAATCCTCTCCTCAGTGAAGACACATGAAAACACACTTGGAATTTGCAAAACAGCACCTAAAGGACCCTCAGACTCTGAGAAACAAGATTCTCTGGTCTGATGAACCTCAATTCTAAGCATCATGTTTGAAGGAAACGAGCTCTGCTCATCACCTGCAGAGTACCATCCCAAAAGTAAAGTGTGCTGGTACAGCCTCATTGGACGCTCAGGAACTCAGACTGGGCCGAAGGTTCACCTTCCAACATGACAATGACCCTAAACACACAGCCAAGGCAACACAGGACTGGCTTAGGGACAACTCTGTGAATTAGAGGTCGCCCGATATGAGTTTTTCTCTCGCCGATGCCGATATTCAGAAATCAGGGCAGCTGATGGCCGATACATGATGCCGATTTTTTCCGTCCGATGTTTAGCCAATCCCCCCCCCCCCCCCCCCCCCCCCCTAAAAAAAAAACAAAA
>NW_015505205.1:355449-363414 GCF_001515645.1 Sinocyclocheilus grahami | reverse complement strand
CCCCCCCCCCCCCCCCATCTCATAAAAGAAAGTTTGAGTAAATGATTATTGCAGGGTACAAGATAGTAATAGTAGTAGTAATAGCCTAATTCATGGTAATAATACATGGCTAAAAATTTAAGCACCTTCTCAAAACAGTTTTGAAGCATGCTTTTTGTTCATGTTTTTTGACAGACACCAGTACTGTTACCAGTACACAGACTTGCAAATGCAAATTCATGCCTTGCCAGCAGGAGGTGCTTTGGGAGCGGGATGTAGCGGTTTCCCTGGTAACTGCTGTAATCAAGTGCTGCGCTCACAAACGCTACTTTATCAGGCATTACAGGAAAGAAGAAATGAAAATGACATCAAAGCTTTTCTGAAGACTGTTGGTTCTGTTCAAAGACACATTCATATAAAAACACCCACGCTGCATTTTAATTTTGAAACATGCAGTGCTCAGTTTATTCAACAAAGTATAATCCTTTTGAAAAATGTATTTGTGGCGGTCAGTTTTGATATTGTGATGAGCCACCACAAATAACTCAATGTATGGGAAACACTGGACACTGCTTTAAGTCAAAAGGCCATAGTGATGACAAAAATAAGAGTTCACACATATTACACAGCCTGCTGTTCATAACTGCTGAAGAGTGCACTTGCCACGAGCGATGACATCGTGGAGGCTATTGTCGGACCAACACACATTTCATGAGAAAAGTTAACGTGCATGTTATAATCAGCCCAGAAGTTTTGTCTGAATTGCACGTGTTTCTACTTTTACATGCAAATGACTTGTTACACAAACAATCTGTTTTCCCCTGCCATCATTAGCTGAAGCTGTGAGTGAACAAGGCGCTGCTGCAGAGTGCTGCTCCGTCTCACGCAGCCACAGAGGGTACGGCGTTCCACAACAATGCTTAGCTGCCTGCATATGCTCCTGTCTATAAATGGGCCTATTTTGCAGCACAATCAGCCAATGCCGCTTAATTAAAAATGCCAAAAATCGGCTCGATTAATCGGACGACCTCTACTGTGAATGTCCTAGAGTGGCCCAGCCATAACTTTAACCTTATTGAACATATCTGAAGAGACCTAAAAATGGTTGTCCACCAACGGTCCCATCCAACCTGACAGAGCTTGAGAGGATTTGCAAAGAAGAATGGCAGAAAATCCCCCAATCCAGGCTTGCAAAGCTTGTTGCATCATACCCAAAGACTTGAGGCTGTAATTGCTGCCAAAGGTGCATCAACTAAGTACTGAATACTTATATAAATGTGATATTTCAGTTTTTTCTTTTGAATAAATTTACAGACATTTCTAAAATTCTGTTTTCACTTTGTTATTATGAGGTACGGAGTGTAGATTAATGAGAAAAAATGAACTTAAACAATTGTAGTATCAGGCTGCAACATTGCAAAATTGAAAATAGTGAAGGTCTGAATACTTTCTGAATGCACTGTATGATATAACATAATATAACCATGTAATATGTAAGGCATAATCAACAGCTAGCCGTGCATTAAAGGATTTTAAATGCAAGACGTGGAGGCAAAGAACCGCCCGACACAAAGCACATTTAAAATCCTTTAATGCACGGCTAGCTGCTGATTATCTCGCTTATTCCATGGTCATTTGCCAAGTTATAGACAAATTAAAACTAGTATTGCTGTTTGCAGCACAATATCTGACCGAATGGGTAAAAATCAGTTACGCTGTGTTAACGCTAGCATTCTGCCCACTTCAAATCATACACAGAGATTAAATAGTGCGGTAAGACCACATTTATTTGAATGAATTATAACATGTATTTAAATTAATTATCGATCTATCGTTTTAGAGAGAGAGAGATAGAGAGAGAGATGACAGTTGTGTGTACCTGCGTGCTGCGTCTGCGCGTCACTCAAACAATTACTTCAAAAACAGCAATTTTGTGTATTTTAATGTAGCGATCTACTATCTAGGCTATTAATGAGAATCACGGGGAAGCGTTGACAACAAGTTTGTGTGTGTGTGCAGCGCAATCAGCGATCTCTGGCCTCTCTCTCTGTGTGTGTGTGTGCAAGTGATGTGTGTTTGTTAGTGTGCATCAATTAAAGCAGCACATTAATATAGAACGGTGATTAAACTGACTTGGAACTACCTGTGCATTAAACGGTTTTACGGCATACCTGCCAGCCAATCAGAATCCAGTATTCAGACAGACCATGGAATAAATAAATATAAGATACACTCACTCTCTGTGCACTATATAACACTATACAAACATATAGACTTTGGTAGATGTAAACATGTTACAATGTTAACCATTGTTAACAGACTGTGTCGTCACAATAATGAATATGGGACTGCTGATATAAACTTCCTGTATTTTATGTACAATAAGCAGAATAATTACAACATATGGTTAGAAAGCATGAAGCTTGCGGTGTCAGAATGCCAGTCTATCAGTCAAATCCGCGTTTTATGACAACGACGTCTCAGATAATCTGATGGCAGATAAAACTAAACGACAAATGAATAAGAGATTGTTACAAAAGTGAGCATCAAATACACTAAACACAGAATCTCTAACGCCAGAACAGACCTCACCGATTCACCCACGTGACGTCACATACACATTCTTCTTTTCCTTTTAATGGCAGCTGGCAAACCCACTTAAAGGTGCAAACTGCCACCTACTGCACATCACCTGCATGACAGCTGACGTAAAATAAGGATTGGACTAAGGAGAGCTGATGTGGTCACTTAAAATAAAAAAAACAAAAATAAACCGCTTGATCGGCCCTGATCCCGATCATTGAGATTGGCTTGAGACATCCCTCTAATAAATCAATCAGACAACAGAAGCATGTAGTAGATTGAGTACAACAGGTTTTTCAACAAGTTTTGATCGTGTTGATAATTTAGAGGATTTCAAAATGTGCATGTCAAATATGAAACAGTAGGCTTTACAGGATTAATAGCATAACTACATAAACTTTGATTATCAACATGATCAAAACTTGCTGATAAACCTGTTGTACTTGATCTACAACATGCTTCTGTTGTCTAATTGATGGTTTATTTTTTTTAGCATGTAAAAGGCCTTTGGCACAATTCTAAAAATGCATTAGTTTACATATTTGTAGGTATACAGTGTATTGGAGTCGAACTCCTTGCATGTTTACCGGGAATTCCATCCTGCACTGGTCCATCAGCTGACTTCTCCACAGAGTCAGGAAGCTGCTGTTGCTGCATCTGTTCCTTTTCTTGCACTGGTTGTTGCTGTTCTTCATCCACCGCCTCAGCTGAAGGTGGAAGCTCGGGGAGGCCATCCTCACCTTCAATTGAAGCTGGCAAAGGCGCTGAAGGTTCAGGACCAGATGATGGGGCTGCAGCAGGAACTGGGATGTCTGGAACAGGAGGGGTGGCAGGGGTCTGGACAGATGCCGCGGTGTCCTTAGGCTCCACACGTTGCAGCAGTTCATGGATATTTTCCTCAAGCTGTGAGAACAGAGTTCAAATGAGCCCGTTTTTCTACTCATTTTTGTATGCTAAAGCAACGCTATTAAAAACAATAAATTATACATTTTACTGGAAAAGCTTAATATTGAGGTCTGTGATAGAGGAGAATGAGTACAGCATTGGAAGAAAAGAAGAGTGTTGAACCTGAGTCCAGCAGCGGTTGACAATAAGCAGGGTGGTGTCATCAGTTGCCTGCCTCTTCTCCAACTTCTCAATCTTCTCCCTCAACTCATCCTCCAAAGCCTGCCTCTGTTCAAGCCGTTCGCAGAGCTTCTTGTTCTTGAATTGAATGACCTTCATGTCCATCTCCTCCTGCAAAGGACAATTTGGGGCAAAATTACAGAAGCTTCAACACGTCAGTATTGTCTACAAAGGTTTTCAAGGTTATGACTGAAACATACACTACTATTCCAAAGTTTTGGGACTGCAAGTTTTGTTTTAAAAGAAATTAATGATTTTATTCAGCATTACATTGACCAAAACTGTGACAGTAAAGACATTTAGAATGTTACAAAATTTTTCTATTTCAAATAAATGTCTCTTTGATTCATCAAGGAATCCTGAAAAAAAATGTATCACAGTTTCCATAAAAATATTACGCAGCTCAACGGTTTTCAACATTGATAATAATAAGAAATGTTTCTTCAGCACCAAATCAGCATATTAGAATGATCTCTGAAGAATCATGTGACAGTGAAGACTGGAGTAATGGCTGCTGAAATTTCAGCTTTGCCATCAAAGGAATAAATTAAATTTATATTTAAATGGAGTTCTTTTAAATAATAATAATAATAATGTTTCACAATTTACTGTATTTTTGATCAAATAAATGCAGACTTGGTGAGCATAAGAGAGTAAACAACACTGAGAAATCTATATGACCTATATGACATTTTTAAAGGTAGTGTATGAGGTTTAACTTGAGTGATTTTTAATGCTCATGTTAAAATCTACATTCCAAACACACAAAATATTCCATGTCATCTGCACCTGACAGCGCTACAAAGCATTTTGTTTTGATAGCAGAATGAAACGAACCGTAGAAGAAACTCCTCCAATGCGGATGGGCTCGATGAGAGTGGTGGTCGTCTTCTCCTCTTTCTTCAGCTTTTTTTCAGGAGGGCCAGGGGGACTATCCCCTCCTGTGGGGCGCTTCCCACCCCCTGCACCAGACATGCTTCCCTACAAAAGTCACGCAGTGTTACACAATTTTGAAAAGATTATTATTATTATAATATAATTTAGTACTACAACACAGGCAAATTAAAGGGTGCTCATCAATTTCAGAGGTAGTCTGATTAAACTGCAGTGTTTCCCCTGCCATTATTTTAGGGGGCGGTAAAATATTGTAAATATTAAGCCGCAAAACGATACATATTTAAATATGAACTCTGCGTGTCTCTGTGTTAATGAATGGCGCAGACGCGCGGTTTTGTGTAGTACTCGTACTGAAACGCTCGTGACGCTTGCGGTGATATTAACGTCTGCCGTCTCACTAATGAGGACATAAACACATGAACAACATCTCCAGAACTACTCTGAGAGTCACTTCATGAGCATCTGACCGTTTCATTTCAGTAAAACTATCATCATGTCATTCACACACAGGAATGTAAAGGTATTCACGGCAACCCGTCAAAATAAAAGTTTGGTTTAACTTGAGGGCATTGGCTATTACTCACATATTACTACTGTTGAGTAGAATGTACGTAACAGACTGCTAATACTAAAATGATTAAAACCTTATTTTTAAGGAATAAGCATTCAATATTTCTTCAATGTTTTAATTGTAATATTAAATGACCTTTACTTTCCAAAACATTTAATTTGTTTAATTTTCATTACTTAAAAGATAGATTAAATGAATGTTTTATGCCTTAAAACAAAATGTAAATACACAACACAGAATTTCTGAGCAAAAAAATCATAAGGCTATTGTAAGAATAAATGAAACTTGTTTTATGCTTTCAAATTAGACATACTAAAACAGAATTTGGTTACAATAAAACATAAGGTTGGACAAATAAAACATTTTATAGGGCCCTAAACGTAATATTTGTTAAACTTTGAATAAATTCATGTTAAATTGTTTAAGTTTCATGATTTTAATCAATTAGACATGCTTTTTGATTAATAAAATGCAATTTAACCATTAAAAAGGAGCCCCCCCCCCCCAAAGCCGTAAACCTAGGGGAAACTCTGAACTGTGTAGTATAACCTGCCATCATTTAATCACACTCATGTTGTTCTAAACCTTAATGCTTGACTTTTGTGGAACAGGAAGGGAGGTGTTAGGCAGAATAACAGCCGCGGTCATCATTCAACTTAATCGTACGGAAAAAGATGCAACTGAAAGTGAATGATGTCTGACGCTGTCACTTCTAATCATTCCGCACAACACCTCCTTTTGTGTTCTACAGAAAAGCAAGTCATATGGATTTGGAATAACATGAGGGTGAGTAAACGATTGATACATTTTTCTTTTAGGGGTGAACTATCATTTAAAAATAATAATATTACACTGAAGAACTAAATTGCAAAGACAGCTATCAGTACTGATAATTTCAAACAAAGACAAGTACAGAGATTTTGCATCGATATTATTTACCTAACTGGCATAAAATAGGCTTTACATAGTCAATATATTAATATGTCCCCCCTTAACAAAATAAATGTTGAACGATATCAAAAGCAACTGTCGCTTAATTCACGAATAAGAGATTTTCTGTTATATTAATGCTCGCTAACGACGGCGATCTAATTTTTATAATGAAACAAACAATAAAGAAGCTATACCAATCATTTTAATCACATTACATAATTCTTAAGAGTAAAATATTATTTTCAACATTAATTTTAGGCAACCATGGCGCTTTGAGTGAGGTTAGCTTCGATGCTAGCTAAAGCCGAGCAAGCAAGCTACAACCGTCACAACATGGGCCTTTTTACATGATAAATGACACTGTGGTATAACTATACGACGTTTATCATACGACAACGTTTTAGCTACCTCGCCGTAACAAATGTGTATTAAAATATATTTATGTTAGTGATTTTCTTTGCACCCAGAAACAAACCTCCGCTCCGGTCGGAAAACAGGAAGAAGAGTAGGATATGTGAACACTGACACTACGGGAAAAAGTATTGTCTATCAAAATAAAAGTGAGCGGCCATAGACAGGCCCTCGCGTATGTTGTAACGTTTTTGTTTGTAGCACTCGTACCTTTTTGGACATTTGTTGTAATCACTGATGTGTTTGCTCGAAGTGAGCGATTTGAATAACGTATGGTTGGGGACTCTTTCGTGCTGGTCTGATGCATTACGTCACTTCCCCTAAATCGCAGTGTGAAAATAAAAGTTCGTAAATGTTGGCTTTAAAATGAATTTATTCCTTGATTCGCAGAAAACACATGTAATTAAGGCAATGATTACACCCCCCCTATTTTTATTCTTAAATTTAATATAAAAAACGTATTAATAGCTTGCACCTTCGTGTGAAGTTTTCGTTCGTGGATTTTAAGTATTTTTTTTTTTTGCAGAATCAGTTGCTAGGATACGATGCAACATATACAGGCGGTTTAGACCACTATTTTATAGAGCAGCTTTTCAGACTGCCAGGGGGAGAAATGAGGCATTTAGAGAACATCCGGGTAAACGCTTTACTTTTTCAGTAGTAAATGGTTTTTGTACATTAGTCGTAATCTTTATTTTTTATTTTTTAGGTTTCTCAGCCTCCAAGATCACGGGTGCTGTTATGGTAGGTCCCACAATATGAATCCAGTTCAGTTTGCGCATATTCAGACACACACACATCCTAAAACTCTTGTTGATTGCATTTCTAGGGCTGATCTGAAACACAGTGACATGGAAGAGATTGAGAAGAGCAATTCCATACCAGAGATCGAAATTCACTACATTTGAAAGACAAATATTGTACTTTTCACTCCACTACATTTCTATCAAGGTCCAAGTAGAAAGTCGTTACTATGTAGCAGCTTTGAAAGTCAGAAGAATTTTTTTCTTCTCTAAAACGTGACTCGTCAGATGACTTTTTTTTTCAGACAGTTTATCAGTAATCACTCTTGTAGGGCTACATGAAGTGATTTCCCAACATTTTTTGAACACTGACCAGTTGCAAACGTGATATTTATTTACAACAATTCAATAATAAGAAGTTAATATTGTGGTATATATCAGACACAATATTGTCTGATTTTGCTAAATTTTGTACGTGAAAGTATTCCCTATAAAGCCACAGAAGAACTGTTGTGCATCTCCTAATAAAACACAATAGGTGTTGGACTTGAAGCAGCACTGCACAGACCGTTCTGTGTGTGACAATAAAATACCACGAGAGTGATTAGACAGCATTAAAAAAATTTTTTTTGATGTCAAATAAGTCTTGCTTTTTTGTTAAAGCAGTGTTGCTGTTGTAAAGTTGTACAGCTACAGTTGTGTTGCTGGGTTTTAAAGCAGGTT
>NW_015505205.1:323080-355386 GCF_001515645.1 Sinocyclocheilus grahami | reverse complement strand
ATATATATATATATATTATACACACACACACACACACACATATACACACACACACACAAACAAAGAAAAACAAGTAGATAGAATATAATATTTTTTTTAAATAAAGAATAAAAAGTAGAATAAAAATAGAATAGAAAGTGTTAGAGTTAAAGGGTTAAATAAAGGTGGAACAGATGTGTTTTTAGTCGTTTCTTGAAGATGGTTAAGGATTCAGCTGCTCGGATTGAGTTGGGCAGGTCATGCCACCAGGAGGGAACAGTTAATGAAAAAGTCTGTGAAAGTGATTTTGTGGCTCTTTGAGATGGCACAATAATACGCCGTTCACTTGCAGAACGTAAGCTTCTAGAGGCACATAACTTTGAAGTAATGAATTTAGGTAAATGGGTGCAGAGCCAGTGGTGGTTTTGTAGGCAAACATTAATGCCTTGAATTTAATGCGAGCAGCTACTGGTAGCCAGTGCAAATTGATGAACAGAGGTGTGACATGCATTCTTTTCGGCTTATTAAAGATTAATCTTGCAGTGGCATTTTGGATTAATTGTAGAGGTTTGACAGAAGTGACTGGAAGACCTGCCAAGAGAGCATTGTCCAATAGTCCAGCCTGGACAGAACAAGAGCTTGAACAAGGAGTTGTGTTGCATGTTCTGAAAGAAAGGGCCTGACCTTCCTAATGTTGTATAAAGCAAATCTGCAGGACCGGGCAGTTTTAGCAATGTGGTCTGAGAAATTCAACTTATCGTCAATCACAACTCCAAGGTTTCTAGTTGTTTTTGAAGGAGTTATGGTTGATGAGCCTAACTGGATGGTGAAATTTTGTTAACGTTAAATAATAAAAAAAAAACTTTGTTGCCTAACAAAGATATTTTAAATTGTTTATTTAAACATTCCATCATAATTTGTTAGTTTTAAACAGTCCATCATGTATAAATTAGTGTGAAAGTCACATTATATAAAATAACAGTTAAAAACCGACACCCTCTTTAAATCTTTCAAACTTTCTATCCCTTACTAAGCAGTGGCTTAATAAAACTTTAACTCTTTATTGATATATTATTAGGCAACCTGCTATTTTCCCTGCAACTGAATAAATAAACAAATGATAATGAATTAGTTTAAATCAGGGTTCCTCGATAGGCGTCCTACATCCGGCCCGTGAGAGAAAAAAGTTTAATGTGGCATGAAAATTCAAACGCAGCATCAGAAAGCTACATTAACTTACATCATGTCTACACTGGTTATAATCAGTGATGCTGTCTTGGATGCGGCGCGACACGACAAATCCCCGACAGTAAACTGCTGACTCGTTCCATTTATAACGTACTGACACAACGTGCAAATGATTTGCGATGCTTTGTCGCGTCCAGTGTAGATACGATGTGACAAAACATGGCGAGTGTGTAGAAAAGAAAAGTGGACATGGAAAATAGATGATTCAAATGTGAATGGACTGAACAGTTTTGAGTGAGTGAGTGACTGATATCTTTGTTATGGAATACACGCTTTGGTTCGCAGTGAGTTCACAGGTTTAACGTACAAGTTTGCTTTAATTTATTTTCAAGATCTGAGGTAAAATATCTATTGTTGCTTTCACTGTGGCTATAAAGATAACGCAAAATAATATTCAAACTCACACTAGACACTTTTAACATCGAATAAAGCACATAATCATTACCTGAGGTTATCACTGTCATATTTTGTATGTTGTTCCTGCAGCGACGTCGCAGAAAATAAAAACCGTTCCTAAAATAGAATCCCATGTCGCTTATTGTCACGTGTCGCAGTCGCGAGGGGTTAGTGCCAATGGCCCTTGGCTTGGTATTGTTGGCAGAATTCGGCCCTCGGTGAAAACTAATTGAGGAAAGCTACATTAACTTACATCATGTCTACACTGGTTATAATCAGTGATGCTGTCTTGGATGCGGCGCGACACGACAAATCCCCGACAGTAAACTGCTGACTCGTTCCATTTATAACGTACTGACACAACGTGCAAATGATTTGCGATGCTTTGTCGCGTCCAGTGTAGATACGATGTGACAAAACATGGCGAGTGTGTAGAAAAGAAAAGTGGACATGGAAAATAGATGATTCAAATGTGAATGGACTGAACAGTTTTGAGTGAGTGAGTGACTGATATCTTTGTTATGGAATACACGCTTTGGTTCGCAGTGAGTTCACAGGTTTAACGTACAAGTTTGCTTTAATTTATTTTCAAGATCTGAGGTAAAATATCTATTGTTGCTTTCACTGTGGCTATAAAGATAACGCAAAATAATATTCAAACTCACACTAGACACTTTTAACATCGAATAAAGCACATAATCATTACCTGAGGTTATCACTGTCATATTTTGTATGTTGTTCCTGCAGCGACGTCGCAGAAAATAAAAACCGTTCCTAAAATAGAATCCCATGTCGCTTATTGTCACGTGTCGCAGTCGCGAGGGGTTAGGACAAGAACTACTTTTTATCGCGTCGTGTCTGGCAAAGTTCTTCTGTATCTAAATGCAAAAATTTTCATAATTGTTTGAATAAAACACACACACACAAACAAAGAAAAACAAGTAGATAGAATATAATATTTTTTTTAAATAAAGAATAAAAAGTAGAATAAAAATAGAATAGAAAGTGTTAGAGTTAAAGGGTTAAATAAAGGTGGAACAGATGTGTTTTTAGTCGTTTCTTGAAGATGGTTAAGGATTCAGCTGCTCGGATTGAGTTGGGCAGGTCATGCCACCAGGAGGGAACAGTTAATGAAAAAGTCTGTGAAAGTGATTTTGTGGCTCTTTGAGATGGCACAATAATACGCCGTTCACTTGCAGAACGTAAGCTTCTAGAGGCACATAACTTTGAAGTAATGAATTTAGGTAAATGGGTGCAGAGCCAGTGGTGGTTTTGTAGGCAAACATTAATGCCTTGAATTTAATGCGAGCAGCTACTGGTAGCCAGTGCAAATTGATGAACAGAGGTGTGACATGCATTCTTTTCGGCTTATTAAAGATTAATCTTGCAGTGGCATTTTGGATTAATTGTAGAGGTTTGACAGAAGTGACTGGAAGACCTGCCAAGAGAGCATTGTCCAATAGTCCAGCCTGGACAGAACAAGAGCTTGAACAAGGAGTTGTGTTGCATGTTCTGAAAGAAAGGGCCTGACCTTCCTAATGTTGTATAAAGCAAATCTGCAGGACCGGGCAGTTTTAGCAATGTGGTCTGAGAAATTCAACTTATCGTCAATCACAACTCCAAGGTTTCTAGTTGTTTTTGAAGGAGTTATGGTTGATGAGCCTAACTGGATGGTGAAATTTTGTTAACGTTAAATAATAAAAAAAAAACTTTGTTGCCTAACAAAGATATTTTAAATTGTTTATTTAAACATTCCATCATAATTTGTTAGTTTTAAACAGTCCATCATGTATAAATTAGTGTGAAAGTCACATTATATAAAATAACAGTTAAAAACCGACACCCTCTTTAAATCTTTCAAACTTTCTATCCCTTACTAAGCAGTGGCTTAATAAAACTTTAACTCTTTATTGATATATTATTAGGCAACCTGCTATTTTCCCTGCAACTGAATAAATAAACAAATGATAATGAATTAGTTTAAATCAGGGTTCCTCGATAGGCGTCCTACATCCGGCCCGTGAGAGAAAAAAGTTTAATGTGGCATGAAAATTCAAACGCAGCATCAGAAAGCTACATTAACTTACATCATGTCTACACTGGTTATAATCAGTGATGCTGTCTTGGATGCGGCGCGACACGACAAATCCCCGACAGTAAACTGCTGACTCGTTCCATTTATAACGTACTGACACAACGTGCAAATGATTTGCGATGCTTTGTCGCGTCCAGTGTAGATACGATGTGACAAAACATGGCGAGTGTGTAGAAAAGAAAAGTGGACATGGAAAATAGATGATTCAAATGTGAATGGACTGAACAGTTTTGAGTGAGTGAGTGACTGATATCTTTGTTATGGAATACACGCTTTGGTTCGCAGTGAGTTCACAGGTTTAACGTACAAGTTTGCTTTAATTTATTTTCAAGATCTGAGGTAAAATATCTATTGTTGCTTTCACTGTGGCTATAAAGATAACGCAAAATAATATTCAAACTCACACTAGACACTTTTAACATCGAATAAAGCACATAATCATTACCTGAGGTTATCACTGTCATATTTTGTATGTTGTTCCTGCAGCGACGTCGCAGAAAATAAAAACCGTTCCTAAAATAGAATCCCATGTCGCTTATTGTCACGTGTCGCAGTCGCGAGGGGTTAGTGCCAATGGCCCTTGGCTTGGTATTGTTGGCAGAATTCGGCCCTCGGTGAAAACTAATTGAGGAACCCTGGTTTAAATGCTTAAGCTAGACAAAAGAACATTTTGCTACCCTGATGACCCTAATAATAATTGATGCCTGATGTTCAGGAAGTTGCAGGTATTACATGAATGCACATTGTCTGCTTCCCCTCTAGGATTTTGTGCCGTGCATTACTGGCCTCTGATGTGGCTCAGCCGAAACTGAGAGTACTACTTGAGCTGTACACAAATCTTGTGTTGTTCTGCAAAGAGCAACATTTTAACAGGGAACAAACTTCTGTACTTATCTCTATGATCAAAAACGTACATCAGTTTAACACAGGTAATGCACCCATAGTACTCATAACTTGCTTAATAAAGTACTTAATAAAGAGTTAACTGTATAGAATTTTGTACAAGAAAATATAAACACTCTTTCTTGTCAACCTTTCAGAAACGCTCCTCAATAACACAGATCACTGTTTGACCTACTGCAGTGAACTTCTGCTTTGCCATTCAGTCAGGGTATGTACATATACTGCTGTTCAAACATTTTGGGTCAGTAAGATTTAGTTTGAAATGAATACTTATATTCAGCAAGGACGTATTTTAATCAAATTGATCAAAAATGACAGTAAATACATTTCTAATGTTACAAATAAACGCGGTTCACATTTAAACTTTCTATTCATCAAAGAATCCTGAAATAAAATCTGTTAAGCATATTAAGCAGTATCACCATTTTTAACATTGATAATACTAATAATGTTTCTTGGGCACCAAATCAGCATATGAGAATCATTTCTGAGAGATCATGTAACAGTGAAGATTGAAGTCAAATTCAGTTTTACCATCTTATGTATGAATTACATTTTAAAATGTTAAAATCAGTTAAAAGCAGTTATTTTAAATTGTAATATTTTAAAATATTGCTGTTTTTACTGTATTTTGAACAAACAAAAGCGTAAAATATATCTTTCAAAACCATAAAAAAATTGTACATACCTCAAACTTTTGAACGGTAGTGTAGATCTTATATCTGCATAGACATTTTTTGTGCTCAAACCTCTTTTATTCTTTTTCCCATTAAACACAGAGGCCTCCTTTCAGTATTGACCTTTTCAGCTCGAAGCAAGTGACACAAATTTTGTCCTATTTCATCAACACATATATGAGACATTATTTTTTATACAAATACATTTTTACCCCAGAGGTATGTATGAGGCTGTGAATCTGTCAGGCCAAATACTGTGCGTAAATTAAGTATTAATTTATGTTAACAGGAAAATTAATGATGAACTTTATGACCACTTTCTCTTGCATGGTAAAGGTACAGCTGGATATATCTTTGTCATATATTGGAATACCTGAGGACACAGATATAGAGGAAACTGCCCAGTCTGGTACAGTAATGCACATCTGATTAAATAAAATATACCTGTAGCATACAACTGAGAATTGAAAGCATATATGGTCAATTGTTGTTTAAAGAAAGTGTTGCAGATGGCAAAAGAGAAACTGAGAGGGAGACAGAAATGGATGGAGAAGTTCAACAAAGTGCTGCACTGGAAATGACGGCTACAGAGACAGACAGTCTCGAACAAGGTACTAATATATTAAAGTTTATCAACAGGTTTAATTGAATTTGAAGTAAATAAGACTACTCCAAAAACAAATTTGCAAGCTTGCACAAGGCATTAGCTCAATTTATTATTAGCAAATGTATTATTTGTTTTCAAAACAGAATAGAATTAAATCTGAAATAAAATTATTAAAATTACTTTAATTTAAATTATTATACATGTATGCCCAGTTTCCACAAAACACAAATACTTTTTTTAAATTTAGAATTTATTTTAGTAATTTAGAAAACCTGTAAATACAAGTGGAAGTGATTTTAAAAAAAAGTGCCTATGTTTATATTATATATTTTTTTCCTCACACAAGGCTCTTCTCTAAAGTCTGAGCTAAGGACCATTGTTCAAAAGGAAGTGAGGGATGAAGTGATGCGTTTGACTGCTCAGCTACAACAACGGCTCCAGGACAGTGCTGATCAGCTAAATAATGCCATTAGTAAAGTGGAGACCAACATTCAAGTTAAGAAGTAAGAAAATATGTCCCACTTCTTTAGTTTTGGAAACCACTAATAAAAAAAAACACAAAATACAGTAATTATATATATATATATATATTATTCATATATGTATACCTGTTTAGAATTAGTACTGTACCTTGATGATGAATGGATAATGTCTGATCGACTCTGATAAAAAGAAACAAGTGGTATACATAATTTTGTAAGGATTTTAAAAAAACTCTCAGTAGGGTTATGTAACTGTAATGCTATGTTTCAAGTATGCTATGCTTTGTATTGAAAGTCTTAGTCCACTCCACATTGTTAAATATTCCCTGTGCATCTATGGTTTAGTCTTCAACAACCTGGAATTGTTTTTGAAGCAGAAGAATGATAATAAATTCAAATACAACCTGCTTGGTGGAAAAAACTTTCAAAGGCTAGAGAGCTTGAATAGGAGACAAGCTCTGTTAGGTAATTGTGAATACAAGTCTTTTTTTTTTTTGGTCCATATAATAAGCAATATCAGACGATACCACCAATAAGCATGTGACAAAACTATACATTTTAAAATGTACAATCCACAGTGAGTGATTAAAATGAGGTCACATGGCCTGCTGCTAAAATCAAAAGCACCATCCATCTTTAAAGACAAAAAAAAAATAGTTGTGTTTTGTGCACCTTTTGGACAGGCAGGCTATATACCCTTACTTAAAGACATAAACAATAAACTGTAAATTGACAGATGAGGGATATCTTTAGAAACAAAAATATGACCTTTAGTTTTCAAGGTCTTCAAGGCCCAGTAGAATGATTTTAGCCGTGTTCTGGAATAGAGCAGCTCGGTTCTGTTGCTCCCCTTTCTTGACCCAGTGTCCATATATGCGGAAAGCACAGCCGTCGATCAGCTTGCGCACAACGCGGATGGAATAGGGGTCTCTTGCTAGGAGCTCCTTTGTTAATGGTCTGGCTCGGTAGTACCGGCACTGCATTCGTATACAAGCTAACACGGTCAAGATCAGGGCCTGAAAATGCAAAGAACAATTTGGAATTTGTTTCTGTGTACAAAAAAAACTAAAATATATATAAAAAAAAAAAAAGCTTTTTTTTTTTTTTAGATTTAGATAATTTTTTAATAATTTAGAAAACCCTGTAAAGACAAGTGAAAAAATTTGGTAACACTTTAGAATGATGGTCCGTCATTAATCATACGCTACTGTCGAAAAGTTTGGGGTCAGTATGATTTAAAAAAAAATTCATTAATACTTTTATTCAGCAAGGATGCATTCAATTGTTCAAAAGTGACAGTAAAACATTTATAATGTTAGAAAAGATTTCTATTTCAAATAAATGTTTTCTTTCATCAAAGAATCCTGAGAAAAGTGACATGATCAGGGCCTGAAAATGCAAAGAACAATTTGGAATTTGTTTCTGTGTACAAAAAAAAACTAAAATATAAAAAAAAAAAAAAAGCTTTTTTTTTTTTTTGATTTAGATAATTTTTTAATAATTTAGAAAACCCTGTAAAGACAAGTGGAAAAAATTTGGTAACACTTTAGAATGATGGTCCGTCATTAATCATACGCTACTGTCGAAAATTCATTAATACTTTTATTCAGCAAGGATGCATTCAATTGTTCAAAAGTGACAGTAAAACATTTATAATGTTAGAAAAGATTTCTATTTCAAATAAATGTTTTCTTTCATCAAAGAATCCTGAGAAAAGTGACATTTTTTTACAAAAATATGTTCCAACATTGATAATAATAAAAAGTGTTTCTTGAGCACCAAGATGGCTGCTGAAATATTAAACAGTTCTGACATCACATTTCACAATACTACTGCTACTGTAATTTCTTAAATAAATGCAGTCTTGGTGAGCATAAGAGACTTCTTTCAAAAACATTAAAAAAAATCTTTGAATGGTAGTTTATATAAATGAAAAAAACAAAAACAAACACACACCTTAAATGTCTTCCTGGGGCTAAAGAGCCGCACATCCTCCTTTTGGTACTGACGGAAGAAAGGATGAGCTAAAGCTTGCTCAGCCGTTAGACGAACTGTGGGTTCCACCACTAAAAGCCAGGAGATCTAAGTGTATTTAAGCAGAGGTGGACAGTAATGAAGTACATTTGATTGAGTACTGCACTTAAGTACACTTTCTGAGTAACTGTACTTTACTTGAGTATTATTTCTTCTGGAAACCTATAACTTTAACTTCACTACATTTGAAAGGCAAATATCGTACTTCTCACTCCACTACATTTCTATCAAGGTCCTCGAAGTAGAAAGTGGTTAGCAGCTTTGAAAGTCAATGGGTGAACTTTTTCTTCTTTAAAATGTGATTTTTTGACAGCCTATCGGTAATTTTTCTTTTAGGGTTACGTGAAGTGATTTTCCAGCATTTTTGAACATTGACTAGTTGAAAATGTGATATTTATTTATAACAATTCAATAATAAGTAGTTAATGTTGTGGTATATATTAGACACAATATTGTATTGATTTTGCTAAATTGTGTAATATATAAATCCACAGAGCAACTGTTGTGCGTCTCCTTGAAGTAGCAGTGCACAGACTGTTCTGTGTATGACCTCAAAGTACTGCGAGAGTGATGTCGTCAAATAAATCTTGCTTTGTTTTTTTTGTTAAAGCAGTGTTGTTTTTGTAAAGTTATACAGCTACAGCTGTGTTTTAATGCAGGTTTAATTTTTTTCTTATCAGTCTGTATTTACCGCAATTTCACTGTCAACTCAGTTAAAATGTGGATGAATGGCTACATGTAGATGTGTGCACACACCGCTAGAGCTGTATGAGACCACGACCATGCTGCCTTCGTCAGGGTGGGTAGGCTTGTTAAATAAAATAATTTATTTTTTGTCAACTCGTTTCATTTCTAACATTCTACATTTCAGTTTTTAACACTCTAAAAGCTCTTTACTCCAAAGATACTACAGGCTAGTCAGTGTATTCAGGTGTAATATATTGTAAGTTACTTCAGAGGCATAAGGTATTGCAAGAATAATAAAACAGTGCATTGACAAACTTAAGTACTTTTACTTAAAGGGTTCACCCAAATTCTGACATTAATTACTCACCTTTGTGTTGTTCCAAACCCGTAAGACCTTAGTTCATCTTCGGAACACAATTTAAGATATTTTTGATGAAATCTGAGGGCTCTCTGACCCTCCCATAGACAGCAAGGTAACTACCAGGTTCAAGGTCCAGAAAAGTACTAAGATGATCGACAAAGTAGTCCGTGTGACATCAGTGGTTCAACTGTAAAGTTACGAAGCTACAAGAATACTTTTTTGCGCAAAGAAAACAACAATAATGGCTTTATTCCACATTTTCGTCTCTACTGCATCACTTGTGGACGCGTGTTCACGACAGCATCGTGACGCGAGCGTGTGGCGGCGCTGGCGCTGACCCAGATCCGGCGTAATTACATCATCACGCCGGATCTGGGTCATGCGCTCGCGTCATGATACTGTCGTGAACGTGCGTCCACATGTACTCACAACACGAGGGTGAGTAATTAATGACAGAATTGACATTTTTTTACAAAAATATGTTCCAACATTGATAATAATAAAAAGTGTTTCTTGAGCACCAAGATGGCTGCTGAAATATTAAACAGTTCTGACATCACATTTCACAATACTACTGCTACTGTAATTTCTTAAATAAATGCAGTCTTGGTGAGCATAAGAGACTTCTTTCAAAAACATTAAAAAAAATCTTTGAATGGTAGTTTATATAAATGAAAAAAACAAAAACAAACACACACCTTAAATGTCTTCCTGGGGCTAAAGAGCCGCACATCCTCCTTTTGGTACTGACGGAAGAAAGGATGAGCTAAAGCTTGCTCAGCCGTTAGACGAACTGTGGGTTCCACCACTAAAAGCCAGGAGATCTAAGTGTATTTAAGCAGAGGTGGACAGTAATGAAGTACATTTGATTGAGTACTGCACTTAAGTACACTTTCTGAGTAACTGTACTTTACTTGAGTATTATTTCTTCTGGAAACCTATAACTTTAACTTCACTACATTTGAAAGGCAAATATCGTACTTCTCACTCCACTACATTTCTATCAAGGTCCTCGAAGTAGAAAGTGGTTAGCAGCTTTGAAAGTCAATGGGTGAACTTTTTCTTCTTTAAAATGTGATTTTTTGACAGCCTATCGGTAATTTTTCTTTTAGGGTTACGTGAAGTGATTTTCCAGCATTTTTGAACATTGACTAGTTGAAAATGTGATATTTATTTATAACAATTCAATAATAAGTAGTTAATGTTGTGGTATATATTAGACACAATATTGTATTGATTTTGCTAAATTGTGTAATATATAAATCCACAGAGCAACTGTTGTGCGTCTCCTTGAAGTAGCAGTGCACAGACTGTTCTGTGTATGACCTCAAAGTACTGCGAGAGTGATGTCGTCAAATAAATCTTGCTTTGTTTTTTTTGTTAAAGCAGTGTTGTTTTTGTAAAGTTATACAGCTACAGCTGTGTTTTAATGCAGGTTTAATTTTTTTCTTATCAGTCTGTATTTACCGCAATTTCACTGTCAACTCAGTGGATGAATGGATGAATGGCTACATGTAGATGTGTGCACACACCGCTAGAGCTGTATGAGACCACGACCATGCTGCCTGTGGGTAGGCGGGTAGGCTTGTTAAATAAAATAATTTATTTTTTGTCAACTCGTTTCATTTCTAACATTCTACATTTCAGTTTTTAACACTCTAAAAGCTCTTTACTCCAAAGATACTACAGGCTAGTCAGTGTATTCAGGTGTAATATATTGTAAGTTACTTCAGAGGCATAAGGTATTGCAAGAATAATAAAACAGTGCATTGACAAACTTAAGTACTTTTACTTAAAGGGTTCACCCAAAAATGAAAATTCTGTCATTAATTACTCACCTTTGTGTTGTTCCAAACCCGTAAGACCTTAGTTCATCTTCGGAACACAATTTAAGATATTTTTGATGAAATCTGAGGGCTCTCTGACCCTCCCATAGACAGCAAGGTAACTACCAGGTTCAAGGTCCAGAAAAGTACTAAGATGATCGACAAAGTAGTCCGTGTGACATCAGTGGTTCAACTGTAAAGTTACGAAGCTACAAGAATACTTTTTTGCGCAAAGAAAACAACAATAATGGCTTTATTCCACATTTTCGTCTCTACTGCATCACTTGTGGACGCGTGTTCACGACAGCATCGTGACGCGAGCGTGTGGCGGCGCTGGCGCTGACCCAGATCCGGCGTAATTACATCATCACGCCGGATCTGGGTCATGCGCTCGCGTCATGATACTGTCGTGAACGTGCGTCCACATGTACTCACAACACGAGGGTGAGTAATTAATGACAGAATTTTCATTTTTGGGTGAACTAACCCTTTACTTAAATAAAAATCTGTCTTTTCAACTTTCACTTGTAATGGAATAATATTTGACCAGCAGTATCTGTACTTTCACTCAAGTAATGGAGTTGTGTACTTTGTCCGCCTCTGTATTTAAGAGAATGCACATATGGTTAAATTTCTCAATGCTAGCAGTTCACCTATATGCTACAGGCTAAGAGAATGCTAAGAGAATCTCACCAAGTCTTTGACAGTGTCAGACCGGTCATCCCACTCAGGAGAGCTAAACTGGTACCGGCCTTCCATGATCAATCTCAGCATCAGCAGCTGTTTGCGATGCCAGAATGGTGGAGAACCAGCAAGAAGCGTGAACATGATCACACCACAAGCCCACCTGTGGAAAAACATGGAGCAAATGATGAACCAACTGCAGTACAAAGCTGTTGTGACCCCAAGAAAGGTTTATTAAGGTTTAATAGCAAAACTCACAGGTCAACCTCTCTCCCATATCCCTCATGTGTCTCATCCATGGAGCACTTCAGAATCTCTGGTGCCAGATATCCTGGTGTTCCACACAACTCTAACAAAGGAAATGGACAAAGACCAGTGTAACAACATTGTATGTTGTTCAATTTTTAAAGTATGAGAATCTGTTTTGATTTGCCACTGTTGGAAGGACAGCGTTGATTTTCTCACCTCTTAGTTTTTCATCAGGCCCCAGCTGGACTGAAAAGCCAAAGTCAGAAAGTTTGATGTGTCCCTGGTCGTCCAACAGAATATTTTCAGGTTTGAGGTCACGATGTACAATATTTAGAGAATGTAGATACTGGACAGCCTCCAGAAGAGCACGCATCATACTCCTAAAAGCGAGAAGAGTTTTGCAGGAAATATTTGTGGCTAATTATGGTATGAGAACAATTTGCCACCATAGAAACTTGAAGCAAGATCTGAGAATAAACTGAAACCTCACCTGGTTTCCTTTTCACTGAGAGTGACTTTTTCAGTCAAGTAATCGAATAGCTCTCCTCTCCTCATGCTGTATGAAAAGATGTGTGTGAAATTACAACATATACACTACTGTTTAAATGTTTGGGCTTGCTAAGATTATGCTTACCAAGGCTGCATTTATTTGATCAATTTCAGTAAAAACATTTAAATATAGTTAAATATTATTACAATTTAGAATAACAATTTTCTAGTTTAATATATTTAAAAATGTAATTTATTTTTATGATGGCAAAGCTGAATTTTCAGCAGCCATTACTCCAGTCTTCAGTATCACTTCAGTATCATTCTAATATTCTAAGATGATCAATGTTGATATCTTTGAAGAAACTGTGATAGATTTTTTTCTTAGATAGATTCTTCAGAAGTTTAAAATGCAAATCTTCTGTAACATTATAATTGTTTTTACTGTCACTTTTGATCAATTTAATGCATGCTTGATGAAGCACTGAATTTATTTAATACACGAGTTTCACAATTTGAGTTGAATTACTGAAATAAATGAACTTTTCCACGACATTCTAATTTATTGAGATGCACCTGTATTAATATCCTTTTATTTATTTAATTAAAAAAAAATCTTACTAACCCCAAACTTTTCATAATAATATAACATAAAATAATATATATACTTACAGGTCAAATACCAAAAATATGAAGGTTGTTGACTCATAAGAATCAATAAGTGTGACTGAAAAAGGAGCACAGATAGGGTCAGTTACTATTCAGAAAGGTTTGAACAGATGTTTAAACATTAGCAGTACATTTCAGACTCACTGATGGACGGGTGGCCCTTCACCACATTGAGCACATGGATCTCCTTCAGTGTGGAGCTCTTCACCTCCTCTAACTGCTGTTCTGTCATTTTCTCTGCAGTGATCTCAATGATCTTCACTGCAAACTCCTGCCCTGTGTGTTTGTGTACACATCTGCTCACCACACTGCTCACACCTCTGCACAGTGGACAGTTCAGTTACAAGATATCTCAAAAAGTGACACCAAAACACTTGCTGAATCGAACAAATACTCACCTCCCAATCACCTCTTTGGGATCATACTTCTGATAAAACTCTTTCGCCCCAACCCAGTCGGGCAGTTCATCTCCAAGAATGATATCGCGAGTCATACTGATAACCTAAACCAGACACATTTATTTACTTTGATTTGAATGAGTGAAGAGAAGGTATACATGTTTTCTTCTTGTGTATTACATATCTTGATTGCCCAATCAATCAGTCATGCTTGTGCTATCATATTCATCTAATGCACAATGTCCCACTACACTTAAAAGCCATTTCAGGGTGTGATATTACATCTAAACCACCACAGCTGTTTACCTGAAGCTGAATAATGCTCTCTCAATGCCCATTTTAATAGCAACAAAAATTCAACATGATCTGAAAGCGGTGAAGCACATTTTTTAAATGTTCTTAGTTTAGCTTAAAAAAAGAAAAAGAAAAAAAAAGTGTATTCCTTTGGGAGTTTCCATTAAGATCTACTAAATATTTATTAAGATTTATTAGATCTAAAATATTTATTAAGCATTATTGTTATTACTATTATTAATGACAATAATAATTAATACTATTAATAAAATAATAATACAAATGAATTAATAATGTGAATATTTGTCGTAATAGCACATTGTTTTACATGTTTGTAATAAATGTTTTAAATTAGTTGCTATAACGAAGTTAATTGATATAACGGACATGATTTCACATTAGTTGCCATTTATATACATTAGAACCCTAAAAACATAGGGAACTACAGTGGACAAATGTGTAACCCTCTCAAAATACATTATTTTTTTTTAAGAAGTAATATAATAGCATATATTACGGTGGCAGAGAAGTGCAAAGCAAATCACAATTCTGAAAACAAAATAAATTACAAACGCAAATGCAAATGCAAGTCTAAAAAACAAAATAACAATTCAGAAAGCACAACAACAAGTCAGAAAACACAATGACAAATTTGAAAACAAAATAACAAGTCAGAAAACACAAAGACAAATCAGACAAACCAGAAGAGGTAGTTATATATTTTGAGACAGTGCCATTGGTTTGGGATTACTCACTGCTGACTGGACGAGACATCTGTCAATCAACGTATACAGGAAGAACCAGCCGAAGAACAGCAGAGTCGTGGTAGAAAGTTCGGAGATGGTATTAAAGTAGCTCAGTTTAAATGTATTGTATGAATTGCCCTTACTATGGAATAAAAAATAGGGGGTGTCTACTTACATTTAGTTAAAAGTGGCTGTTAATCATCAGCTCCAGTGGTGCAGATGGATGAGTGTGTGTCATTGGCTTTTTGACACGATCGACCCAGGTTCGATCCCGTCTTTTGCCCAACTTTTTTTCCCTCCCTTTTCAAATCTCGTATTAGCAATGGATTCTATTTACACTAAGTGAAAATAGCAGTATTTTTAGCAATATGCCATTTACACTAAGTGCAAATACCTATTTACACTATGTTAAAATAGCAGGATTTCTACTATCAAGTATACTACTTGTTGCAAATAGTGGCAATTATCTGCACTTCAGTATTGTAGTACATTATAAAACAGTATGCAATAATAATAACGTATTGAGTGTAAATTATATTTTATTCCATAGTAAGGGCAATTCATACAATACATTTAAACTGAGCTACTTTAATACCATCTCCGAACTTTCTACCACGACTCTGCTGTTCTTCGGCTGGTTCTTCCTGTATACGTTGATTGACGGCAGTGAGTAATCCCAAACCAATGGCGCTGTCTAAAACTATACCTACCTCTTCTGGTTTGTCTGATTTGCCGTTGTGTTTTCTGACTTGTTAATTTGTTTTCAGATTTGTTGTTGTGTTTTCTGACTTGTTATTTTGTTTTTGAATTTTGTCATTGTGTTTTCTGACTTATGTTTTCTGAATTGTTATTTAGTTTTTTAGACTTGCATTTGCGTTTGTAATTTGTTATTTTGTTTTCAGAATTGTGATTTGCTTTGCACTTCTCGGCCACCGTAATATATAGACAGTAATATTTTGATTAAGAAACTGTTATTTATGATAATGTAACTGTTTAATTATTTAAAAATGCATGCATCGAAAGGTTAAACCACATGCTTGCAGACTGATAAGCGTAATACCCACTTACATGAAATAACAGCACAGAGTAGCAATAACTGAAAACAGTCTGTTCTGAGAAATGAGCTGTTGCGACCAATGACCTCGTATGCTGTTCCTGTCCCAACCCAGAAAAGCCGAAAATGTACTCACAACCACTTCCACAAAATCAACCGAAGTGCGCAGTCATCTGACGGCTCAGTGTTTTCACCTGTCCGGCTGAAAACATGAATTTGAGGCCACTGACAATACTGCCATAGCACTGCAGAAAACTTTTGTAGGGCTCCTGGGAATGTCAACAACACCCTCGTCGACTCGCACTTCTCTGCCTTGTAAAGCACAGATGCTGTACTGTCGTTGTTCATCACTGCCACCTATAGGATGGAGCGGGTACTAGCACAACCTATTTATTGAGTCATTTCTTCGCTCTGGTTTTACCAAAGGAAATTTAACAAGATGTGGCAACAACAGATATAGAACAAAACGTTTTTACATATAAAACATGAATAATCATTTTGGAAAAATATGGTCAGACTCCAATCAATTCAGCCAAATAAAAGCTGTTTTATTTGACATAAATTTGGTCACTTCATGGGGCCTGTCATGCTGAGATCCCATGACCAGCTGAATACAACTTATGGTCCTCCTAGGAAGATTGTATTTATGAGCTGGTAAGTCTTAAATACGACATCAGCTGCTTTCTAAACACTTTGGTCAATTGAAAATGCAAATGCTCCTAACTAAATATCACTATTGATAGACAATTAATGCAAAATCAGTAACAGCTGAAGGAAATACACTAATTAAAATCAATAATTTAAATATTAATTAATTACATTTAATAATAATTGATATAAACAGCAGCAAGATATAAACAGTGCCAACGTGCAAAGCCCATCTTCTGATGAGATGGACAGATTGGGTCCTTGTTTCTGTGCTTTTCATTCTCTCAGTGGTTGTTCTGTCACTATGCTGGCTTGACTATGGGCAGCACACTCACTTCAATAAGCTTGAAATAACCTACATAACATTGTCTTTTCATAAGTTTATTTATTTTGTCTTTTCTCCGTTTATTTATTTACTTACTTTTGGTCAGTATTGGGCAGTAACGCATTACTTAGTAACGCGTTACTGTAATTTGATTACTTTTTTAGTAACGGAGTAATTTAACGCGTTATAATTTTCAAAATAGTAATTAGAGTATAGTTACAAGCCGAGGTCTATACGTTACTGCCGCGTTACATTGCTGGCAGAATGCAGTGATTTATAATCTAGACTGTAAAAAGGATGTAGCTCACGCACTGTCGAGTCAAGTGCCAGTGGATTACAGACCTGCTCCCGCGAGACCCGACGCAACAGAGTGCGGCGCGAGACGAGACTTGATAGGCGAGTGTGTGTGCGGGATGCGGGAGAATAAAATGATTCACGGGACTACCGCAAAATAGAAATATCTAAATATCTAAAACAAATAAACTGTTATTAATCTATTATATATATATATCAAATATAAACGATTAACAGGTGCAAGTGTATGCAGAGTTTCTATTTAGGCTATAACACGTGTTTGCAGCGTTGAGCAATGCAGTGCTGAAATGTGCATGCTCACGAATCCTCTCATTATAACACACGAATTGTAGACATTATGAACGATTCATTGTTCATATATTTATTGTGTTATAATAGAGATTTGTGAGATTGCGATGAACTGAGATGTTATAAATGCACCGCTCTTTGCTGGCATTCTGCCATACCAAACCATGCACGCAGCAGCCGCTTGCTTTAGTTAAAAATAACAGTGTTCTGTGAATGTTGATGCTTTAATAACAGATACTTATGCTTATACGTGTATGCTGGGATTTCATGGAGAGAGAAAAAGTAACGTAACTAGTAATGTAACTAATTACTAATTACTTTTGAAATAAAGTAATCAGAACAGTAACGTGATTATTTTTAAAAGGAGTAATCAGTCATTTAATTACATTTTCAGAGTAACTTGCCCAACACTGCTTTTGATTAACAGAGAAAAGAACAAGTAGACCCCTGACCTGGACATATTTGTGTATTTGCTTATGACCTCTACAAATACTAGACAGAAGCTAAATATATACCATGAAAAGGTGTATTTACACATACATACAGATCTTATGGACATTGAAACTTGATACTGGCAACAATTAAGTTTCAATGCTGCATAATTCACCTGAAAGCAAAGCAGCATCAGAGCTGCATTTTAGTATGGCTTTAATGCAGCATGTGTCATTGCATGGCAGTGTACGGCTGTTTTAAGTGTGAAGCCCACATTTTCACACATTCCCCTCTGAAATTCATGAAAGAACATCTGCCAAAGCGGCACAGACGCTGCATCTCGGCTGTGTAAAGATGGCTCACACATCTGCTTGAAGCAACATGGGAGAGAAAGGACTAAGAGGAGAGGAGGATTTCAATGGAGAAAGTAGTAGATATTAGGCTGTAAGACCAGTATTGCGTAACACCAGTCATAATCCCATCCTCCAGAATATCTAATAAAGCAAATCCACTTTTATGATGAAAGAAACCATAGAGATAATTACACCGGAAGTCACCGTTTTGTCTCCTTTCTAATACGGAAGTGGGCGTGAATTACAGCCACATTCAGCAGCATCACAGCACAGTAGACGTCTGTAATTAATCACTGCAACCTATTCATTTCGGATTTAAATACATGCAGATCAGCTTTATTTCATCTTTATCTCAGCGAGATACAAGTAAGTGCATTTGTTTCGGCGTGACGCCGATTTACGGGCTCGTGCACGTAGTGTTTGTTGTGGTGAAATCGCAGCGATCAAACGTGCTGCGGCAAGGATGCAAGATGTTCTGACCACAGCAGACATCGAATAGCGTGCTTGCGCTCCCTAAAACAACATGGAGGAATAAAATACAGTAAAACAGCGGCGCCCTGCTCTATCCATCCCATCGAGCACAGCACGTGAAGCATGCAATGCATTTATTCAGAATGGGTTTTGTCGCTCGCGCTGGCCTGCCGTCGCAAATGCATAACAGACAGTCCTAGTGTTTGTCATATTATGCATGCAGATGTGTAGTACAGCTGCATCCCTTAGGTAAACCAACACACGTTCAGATGAAATGAGTGTAGTGTGCTTACGAAATTTGTGATCGATATAGCTCAGAAAATGTTTTATCTGTATTTATAAGGATCTATATATATTTACAGCTGTTAAGAACCCTTGGAAATATGAGCCAAACGTCAGAGCCTTCAGACGATGCTGCTGTGACTGAAGGTTTGGATTTTTTTTTATTATTAGTTTGCAGTGGAAACAAGCAAAATTCGTCAAAATACCATAGTTACAGTTATTATTTGCTATAAGACCATGGTAAATTGATATGACATCTCATCCGAATTTATACGAATCGTTCGTAATCTTTTTGTTTAAAGGGACAGTACACCTGTTATCAGTGCTGTGTAGATTACTTGCAAATTGTAGGTCGTTACGGACTACAGATTACCTGAAAATAATGTAGTCTTATTACTTTTGGTTTACTTTAGATTACTATCTCGTTTATCACATAT
Organism: Sinocyclocheilus grahami; assembly: GCF_001515645.1. NCBI lineage: Eukaryota > Metazoa > Chordata > Actinopteri > Cypriniformes > Cyprinidae > Sinocyclocheilus > Sinocyclocheilus grahami. The sequence goes on along the minus strand of NW_015505205.1, from coordinate 335,957 downwards.
ATTTGAATGGGACTGTTTATGTTGAAGAAGAAAAAATGTGTGTGTGTATATATATATATATATATATATGAATTGAACATCAGGTTTTACCAAACTGGAGTTTGTGAAAGAACTGCAAGGGGTTTGTGAGCTGATGAAAAGCTAATGTATTGAAGAATCAAAATGTAAATTTAAAGAAATACTATTAAAAATGTAAAATGAGAAAAAAGATACTTTAAAATAGAAATATTTTTATATTTATTACCTGCATCGCAGTGTGATGACCATTGACTGACTGACCTCAGAAAACGTATTGAAATATTAATATGTTAAATATTAATAATATTATTAATAAATATTAATAATATTGAAATATTAACTTTAAATTACAGGGGGTCTATTTAAATATTTTATGTCAAAGTAATGTGTGAATAATATGTAATCCATAAAAACTAGTTTAAATTTGATTATAAGCTTTTTAAAATGTAATTTAATCTAATTACAAATGCAATTTTTGGATTCTGATTATGTAATCCAAATTACATGTGTCTACCCAGCACTGCCCTTTATTTATTCACCCTCATGTTGTTTCAAACCCGTACGGCTTATTTTCTTCTGTGGAACACAAAATGAGTTGTTATGGAGGATGACAGCCGCCTTCATTTTTATTGTATGGAAAAATATTACATGAAAGCGAATGATGTGGATAGTAAATAATGGCTGAAGTTTTATTTTGAGTAAACTGTCCCTTTAATTTTTATTACGGCAATAGTTGCTGGTATCAAGTTACCCATATTTTGCTGTAGAAACAACAACTGTTGCAACTGTGGTATTTTGACATAAACTCTGGTAAATGATTTAGGTCAACTTGTATGTTTATTTATGTATTTTCCACCCACCATTCATGTATCCAGCTCCAGTTACTCAATCTGAAACCAAGCAATCACCAGCAGGGAAGAAACAGAACAAAAAGAAAGTGGAAGAAGTGGTGGAGGAAGTAGAAGAGGAGTATGTTGTGGAGAAGGTCCTTGATCGGCGTGTGGTGAAGGGAAGAGTGGAGTATCTCCTCAAGTGGAAAGGCTTTTCTGAGTGAGCAGCCGCAGTTAGATTTCAACTTGATTTTGTGTGAAAATCCTAGTGTTTATTTATTTATTTTCCTCAGCGGGGACAACACCTGGGAACCAGAGGACAACCTAGACTGTCCTGACCTCATAGCAGAATTCCTTAAGTCTCAGAAATCGGCTGAATCTGGAGGCAAGCGGCGGGCCGAGTCAGACGGCGATGGAAAGGAGACCAAAAAGCGCAAGGATGAGGTAAGAGCCATGAAGATCTGAGAATCTGAGATGTCTACATCATTCCATGTCTATAAGCTGGTCAGGAAGTGTCTTTAAAACATTAGAAAACCAAAATAGATTGAATGGGCTAAACAGTGTCTTACATGCCATCTCTCTTAATTTAGCCTGAGAAACTCAGAGGTTTTGCACGTGGTTTGGATCCTGAGAGGATTATTGGTGCTACAGACTCAAGTGGAGAACTCATGTTCCTCATGAAATGGTTTGTATGGAAATTGTTACCCGTAAAAAACAAACAAGTTTTGGATTAGAGAGACAGTTCCTGAGCAGCATTAGGAGAGACTGGGGGCAACTGTAACACTCTTATGAAAGGAAAGCATGATTTGTATTTTTTACTTTTGCTTTCTAAAGTTTTGATGCCTTCATATACAGTGTTGGGGGTAACGCATTACAAGTAATGCAAGTTACGTAATCAAATTACTTTTTTCAAATAACTAGTGAAGGAATGCATTACTTTTTAATTTAGAAGGAAATATCTGAGTTACTTTTTCAAATAAGTAACGCTAGTTTTATGTTTCCCATGTATTGACTGACAGCTCTCGTGTTGCCATGTTGAGAGAAATCGGGAGTAAGTGCAGTGGTGTTGTGTGTTACTGTAGTTCTAGACTAAATATGAACATTATTTACTCATCTCACTGCACAAAAACAGATTCAGTATTCCTCGAAACGAATAAAAACAGTCAAATGCAAACTCAGAATATTATATAAACCTGCAATTATTAGATACGTTAAATAAGACAAATATAATTTATGTATTTAATCCCATTTTATTAAAGGAACACTCCACTATTTTTGAAAATAGGCTCATTTTCCAACTCCCCTAGAGTTAAACAGTTGAGTTTTACCGTTTTCGAATCTATTCAGCCGATCTCCGGGTCTGGCGGTAGCACTTTTAGCTGTAGCTTAACATAGATAATTGAATCTGATTAGACCGTTAGCATCTCGCTCAAAAATAATCAAAGAGTTTCTATATTTTTCCTTTTTAATACTTGACTCTTCTGTAGTTACATCGTGTACTGTGCTGGGGGCTATTTTCAGGCGTTGCGTAATATCATCATAATATCATATCATATCAGCCTAGAAAATCGCAACTTTTAATTTTCCGTCGGTCTTAGTACACGATGTAACTACAGAAGAGTCATGTTTTAAATAGGAAAAATATAGAAACTCTTTGGTCATTTTTGAGCGAGATGCTAACGGTCTAATCAGATTCAATGATCTATGCTAAGCTACAGCTAAAAGTGCTACCGCCAAACCCTGAGATCGGCTGAATGGATTTGAAAACGGTAAAACTCAACTGTTTAACTCTAGGGGAGTTGGAAAATGAGCCTATTTTAAAAAAATAGTAGAGTGTTCCTTTAGCCAATGTCTTTGCTACTGACCTTCTATTATCTAATTCAACCATACTAATAAGCAAAAATGACACATTTGTGTTTCATTTGTGCTATTGCTGAATAGTGTTGAACTCTTCTCCTGCGTCATATTCTTCATGCAGTTTGTTTGAGCTGCGCCCTCTACTGTACAAGTTATGCAGAGGCTTGTTGTGATTATTTTTTTCTTTTCTTTTATGTAAAGCACTTTGAATTACCATTGTGTATGAAATGTGCTATATAAATAAACTTGCCTTGCCTTGCCTTACAGACGTGAATTTACATTTCCTTCAGCCTGAGGCGTATTCATTTCACTTTTGTTGTGAAAAGGGCTTTTACATGTGTAAAAGAATAACTTTTTTATATTAAAAACAAACAAGCAAGCCCTACCCAGATTTAAAAAGTAACTTAAAAGTAACGTAACACATTACTTTCCATAAAAAGTAACTAAGTAACGTAATTGGTTACTTTTTTAGGGAGTAACGCAATATTGTAATGCATTACTTTTAAAAGTAACTTTCCACATCACTGTTCATATTGAAACTAATATCTATCAACTGGTTAAAAGTTAACGAGAATGAGAAATGTCAACATTTTAACTGGTAGCTACTATGCAACATTTGATCACTTCTTGGGTCGGTGTAATTGTAACACTACAGTGAATATTTAAAATGTGTAAGAAATGTTATTTTACTGTTTAAATGTTTGGGGTCAGTAATATTTATTTATTTTTGTTGAAAGAAATAAATTATTTTATTCAGAAACAATTACTTAAATGGCAAGACATTTATAATGTTACAAAAGATTCCTATTTGAAATAAATGCTGGTCTTTGAAACGTCCAATATTTTCAATATTGATAATAATAAGAAACATTTCCTGAGCACTAAACCAGCATATTCGGATGATTTCTGAAGAATCACGTGACGCTGAAGACTGAAGTAATTGCTGCTGCAAATTCAGCTTTACCATCATAGGAATACATTACATGATAAAAAGATTAAATTATATGATCATTTTAAAATGTTAAAATAGAATAAAAATGAAAATAGAAGACACAAAATTGAAAACATTTATATATTTATAAATTAAAAAATATATTTGTTTTTACTGTATTTTTGATAAAATATATGCTGCCTTGGTGTGCATAAGAGACATAAATACGCAATATGTTAAATATGCAAGCAAATGGTATACATAGTTTATGCGGCATACAAATGTATGCTTTGACCTTGCCATTACTGCTTGCTATATTTTTGCTATATTGCTGTAAAATTGTTTATTTTTCAAGCATTACAATTGCCCCCATTCACTGTTAAAGGGGTATTTCGTCTAAAAATAAAAATTCTGTCATTTACTCCCCTTCATGTTCTGTGGAACACAAAAGGAGCTGTAGTGAGGCCATTTTTGGAGTATCTTTTTTTTTTTTTTTTTACAGGTTTGGAATGACATGCGGGTGATTAAGTCATGACAGAATTTTCATTTTTAATGTGAACTATCCCATTTAAGTGTGGCCATTCACTCACATTCATACACATGTGAACGCGAGAGAGTTGAAATGCAAGCTTCATCTTCATTCTGGATACTAAAGTTCAAGTTCGGTGAACTCTGACCTGCACATTCATACAGCCGTATGATTTGCAGTGCTGAGGGAAAGCTTTGGAATTATTTATTAAAAACAGATGAAATCATATCCTGTTGCCAAACTTCATTGCCAGGACCAAATCAATGTCATATGCTTGAAATGTAGTCGTACCCTTGCAATCACCTCCATAATGGGGACAATTGTGATGTTATTAACATCTGATATGGAATTATAGTATTATAATGTTTACAGTATATTAATATTAGATTTACTGGAGCTGTTATTTTTGGCACATATAACAAAAGATGACTTGGTGTATTTTGAGTTGTCTGCGAGTTGAAGGAAATGTAAATGTTACAATTGCCCTCAGTTTTCTCTACTCAAAAAACCCATCTCGGATGAGAAATAGTCGATTAGTTGTTAATGTCTTCTTATTTATTTTTATATTACAGGAAAAACTCTGATGAAGCTGATCTAGTACCAGCCAAGGAGGCGAATGTAAAGTGTCCACAAGTGGTCATCTCCTTTTACGAGGAACGTCTCACCTGGCATTCATACCCCACTGAAGAGGAAGAGAAGAAGGATGACAAAAACTAGACACACACAAAAAAAACAAAGATGTAAGGGACAGTCAATATCAGTCATGACCATTGGTATGCTTGTTGTGTTCTTCATTTTTTTTTTTTTTTAAGATGGCAAAGGAAAACTGTCAGAAACATTTGTAAAAAGCAACAGTATAAACTGTAATCTACATAGGTTTCAGCGTATTTTAGTTTGGGCACCGTTGCCATAGATGAAGCAAATAGAACACTGCTGTCTCAGTGTGCTTGACAGGTGACTTTGCACATTTAATGTACTCTTCATGCTTTCTATTGATGGAAACATTCAGATCATGTTTTGAAGGAGAATCACAGTCTGATATTCATTCATGTGAAATAGTGTTCTTTACCATGTTAGAAACCCCCCACCCTGTGTAGATTACAGTGTTTAGTCTATCATACTGGGTCGGTTTTTGTTTGATGCTGTAGCTGTCTCAAAAAAACGTCCTGATGTATTCCACGATTCTTAATTTTATGTATATATATATAACTAATGTTAAAATAATACTGCCTTAACAGATTATTAAGAAAATGACAATTTTATACATCTGTCAATGCAGGTGGTCATTGAACGCATGACTGTATCTAGCCCCATGGTAAAAGAGGTGTAAGATATAGGCCTTATTTGGCGTTCGGAACTGGCTTTGATACGATTGGTTTTATAAGGACATGCCAGCAGCTGTTACTCTTCAGTGTTTGTTTGCCCATGACGTGTCTGGCCTCACCATAGGTGCTATTTGTGAGTCAGCCCCATTGGATATTAACAGTCTTTCTTGACATTTGTGTTTGTAAATAGGTTTGCCATTTCCTAGCACATCAGTATCACTGTGTACAGTCAGCTAAGGATTGGTTTTTACTTTGATACTCTTTGTCTTATTACTGTCACACAGCAAAGTAGAAGAACTGTAACATTTGTTCTCCTGTAGTACGTTTTTATGTTCTGAGTTTTGACGATTGTATGCTAGTTTTGTTTAACCATATTATTGCATATTATCAGAGCATTTGCCAATGAAATACCATTTTCAAAAATAAAAATCTTTGTTGTATTTCTGTCAAAACCGGTCATACTTATTTATGCTTATACTCTGAGTAAGGTCAATACTTATACAGGGAGTCTCTTTTTTTTTTTGTCGGCTGAACCTCTTTGACATGAAATTACCCTCTGAAATTTGAAGTTAATATTTTAATAATTTAAAGATTTTCAAAACTAAGCATGTTCATTATTCTCTGACCTCCAGGAAAAAAAATCATCTTTGTTCGTGTTTATTTTGTTTTTATTTAATTTAGCATTTTTATTGCACTATTATTTGAAAGTTTGGGGTCAGCAAGTTTTTTTAAGGAATTTTTATTCAGCAAAGATTAATCAAAAGTAAAGGCATTTAGAATATTACAAAATATTTCTGTCTCAAATAAATGCTGTTCTTTTGAACTATATTCATTATATTCTCTTAAAATATTACACAGCACAACCATTTTCAACATTGATAATAAGAAATGTTTCTTGGGCACTCCTAGAGCACTACTAAAGGATTACTTGATGACAAAAAAAAGATAAAAAATCTTCTGAAGGATCACGTAACAGAAATAAATTACATTTTAAAATATTTTTTTTAATTGTAATATTTCACATTATTACGGTTTTTGATTAAATAAATGAAGACTTAGTGAGCGTAAGAGACTTAAAAATTAAAAATTCTTACTGAGCCCAAACTTTTGAAAGGTAGTTTATATTTCAAACATTAAACATAAATAAACAGTGAAAACTAGTTTATTAATAGTATGTTCATTTATATTAACCTAGATCAGGGATGGGCAACTTTGATAGTGACGAGGGCCAGCATTTTGTCTCCTTTATACCAAGGGGCCAGATTACTAATCCACGTCCACACACCTTTTACACCGTTTTACTCAATTTCCTTTTTATTGAAGGAAATTCAAGTATAACTAATGTCATTTGTTTTTAAAGATTTTATTAAGTATAAAATGTGTGCAGTTATGCTAATTCAGAAGGAAAACTTTGTTGTCAGTGGACAGAAATATTCCCCTGACAAGCCAATGTAAACATCTCAATTGCACTGTCTGTAAATTTGCAATAAACAAATATACAGAGGTCCTTTTTTTATTAGTAGCTTACAGAACATTCTCAAAACAACCTAAAAGGACAGTTAAAAAGGGTTTTAAAAAATAGTTATTCCAAATGGTACCATAAACTAACCTGGTATCTGCAGGATTTTTAAAATCAAATTTAAGACCTTTTTAAGATCTTTTAAGATCTGCACTTCACATTTCAGACTTTAAACCATTTTTAAGAAAAGGGATGAGTCAAAAGTATCAATTATTATATTCATTTAAACAGTTATTATCAATGAATTATTATATTAAACAACATATAAATATATCTTAGTGTCTTAATTGTTTAGATTTTTATAATGCATTAGCTTTTTGTCGATCCACTGGTTCACATTTAAAAATATGTAGCAAAAATAGCAGATGGGCTTATTGAAAAAGCAAATTCGTTCTCTGCCAGCAGGTTTCGCTTTCGGAACTGCGCATATAGTGCTTTCCCCGGTAACTGCAGTACACAAAGCTGACGAGCAGTGCTCAAGTTTATTCAGTGAAATCCTAGCCTTTTGAAGTTTAATCATCATATTAATCCATATAGCAATTCTTGTCTTTCCGTCCCCAAAGACCTCTTATAATTTAGACTTTTTGTACCATTTAAGAGTTTGCATGGCCTTAAATATAAACGATTTAACGGAAGACGTTTTAAGGACCCGCGGAAACCCTAATAAGACCAGTCCAGTGCAAACATTTCTGTCATGCATTTGGCAAAAAGCTTTTGTTGACTATGAATTTAACCTTTGAAATCTGAGGCAAGTGCAACTCTGGCCTCCCTGTTGTTTGTGAGCAGTGGTGTGATGGCGATTTAAATAAAATACAGATTTTCCAAACATGTGGGTATCCCCTTGAACTTGGTAAAAAGATAATCTGTTTACCATCTTGACTTGAAAATACTGTTTTCATGGTCAGTTTTTCATTTATTATTTGCTAATGTTAATGAATGTTTTCATAAGAGTGCACGTCCTAGGTTACTATGCTGAAATGAATAGGAGAGCAGCTGGAAATAGCGACCTCTCCTGGTTGGAGATAGTATTAACATCATACACAGAAAGCAATCTTTACGTGACTTGCTTTTCAAATGTTTTAAAATGGATCATCCGAGTCTAATATGATCCAGCGGGCCGTACTAAAAGACACTGCGGGCCGCCAGTTGCCCATCCCTGACCTAGATTAATGCCGTAAAAACGGCAATGTTCATTGAAAACAAATCACAAATTAAGCTGAACTTAATAAAGTGTTACCCCATAAAGAGTACCATTTTACCAAGCATACTGAAGCTGATATAAGCAAAAAATTGAGCTTCGCCAGCAATAAAGACAACATAATTCATATTTATATAGCTATCAGGAGAGTTTTTACAGTATAACCAAATCCTCTGACATTTTTATTGTTTAATTCAATTTATTTTGCCATTCGTTTAAAATAATCACAAATAATCCAGCGAAATCTTCTCACAAAAAAAAAAAAAAAAAAGGAAAACCAAGGAAATGAAACAAATGTTTATTATAATTAATAAAAGAACAATTCCAGATTGCCAGCAAATCTCTCAACATAAATCATATAGGAATACTCTGAACAGGCAAATCCAAAGGAGGTGCAAAAAGGCCTGGCTAAACCAAGCAATTAGGACAAGAGACATACAGAACACAAAAATATTTACAAACCGAACGAGACGAACGAAACACAACAGTGCTTAATGGCAAGTAGTTATGACAGTGTAACAGGGATTCAAAGTTCATCGAAGTGAACGAATCGCTCATCTTTTTTCATTCTCTCTACCCCAACTATGCTAAGTATTTGTAACCAGTAACATAAAGATTGTCTCTTTTCCATTTCTGAGACAAACAATTACCATGTCTTGCATATTTATTCATGTCACACCAAAACGGACACTGACTGTGTCTCATGGTGCTATATGAACAGTGTAGATGGAAGCGACAGAGACTGACAGAAGAGGATGAAGATGTAAATTAGACATTCACACCAGTGTTACGGTTTTTTTCTACCCATTCATTGATATGTCAGTGTATAAAGTCAGCTGTATCCTCACGATCCAGTTGGTTATTGGCACAAGCTTAACTGCTTTAATTTGCCAGGAGACCATTCATGGCTTCACTCAATTAGCAATGAAGGTACTTTTACTAAAAGTAGTGTATTGGGTAAAAGAAAAAAAGTCAGGTTCACGTCACATCAAAGCTAAGACACTGACGCAGCTAATGAGAAGTTGTAGTTGAAATGTAATAACGACCTATGCCTGCTACTATTCGTATATTTTGGTGAGAATTTTAATTCCTTTTTCAAATGACAGTACAACTGTAACAAAAGCATCTCTTAACGTTCCTCCACTGCACCAGACAAAAGCCACTAGCATGAGTTGCAGTAACAACAGAGCATTTTGACCTGCAACAAAGGCTAAACATTATGAACTTTAAAAGCAAACGACTCGGTTCGTTTCAATGAATCCTGTATACCAAGACACACCAGACTCAATCACATGATTCAGGAGCAAACTGCACTGATGCCACTCAAGTGTCCGTGTCTGATGGCTTATTAAAAAGTTTATGCACATGGGAGAGAGTTACATTAAAAGCTGACAGAAAGGCATGAGAGACCCTTTCCCCAGCAGAAGAGGAAAAAAGCTTATAGGCAAACTACAGTGTTGATTTACAGTGCTGAAAAGAGTACAGAAGCTGATTTATTAGTAATAATGCAGTGTGTATCCATCCTCCATCTGTAATGCTTTTCATCAAGCCAAAGCTAAATTCCAACTCACTCATTAGCGCGATTCGTTTCACCGTCCAAGTTCCTTGGTAAATGGCATTGACCCTCCAGGTTTGCGGTCCAGTGAGACTAACAAACTTGTTCTTTTATTTATTTATTTTTAAGTGAAAACGTGAATTTGGATCCGAAGAGTGACCTGTATGATTCATTATGGGAACAACACAACCTTTGGTTAGTATTGGCATGCCTGTAGTTTCTTTTGGCTTCACTTCTAGCATTCAGTAGACTCTTCTTCTACCAGCTCTCAGGGGTTCTGCTTCTCACCCACCAATGAAATCCCAGGGTATGCACAAACACACAGCATGCGCTAATGCTGAAAATGTAACAATTTTTGCATCCTCGTGGTCAACGTCATCTTAGTATGGTGTATTATTGTCATCGACTACATTTTTGGGAGCATTACCGAACAGTTCTTTCAATTAAGAACATTTTGTTGGTGTCCTCCATGACCTCACGTTCTGGACAGTTCTTTCAGTTGGCATCTGAAAGTATCCCGTTCGCTTGCATCTTTCTGTACATCAATGAGAAATCAGTACTACATAAAGCACGTCTGCTTTAATGCCGCTTTCAGGAGAAAACTTCTGAACCAAAGAGGAACAAAGAAAACCCAACGCAGGAAGAGTAACCAATGATGCAATTTTCTTTTCCTTGCTAGAATCGTCTCAAAGAAAAAGGCTTCCTTTGCCTTTCGAAATACTTTGTATGGTAGTGCCTTCGCGAAAAATAAAAGGGCAACAATTCGAGTTCCTCACTTCTTTTTGTCCTTCTGCTTCTTGTCGGGCTTGTTGCTTTGTTCTGTGGTCATGTTACGAGGCATGAGAAGAATGCCATCAGGGCCGTACTGCAAAAAGTATTCGCTGGCCGAGTAGCGTCTGCCTTCCTCGTCCCGCAGCTGTGCGAACAATTCCTGGGAAAGGCTTTGAACCTTCTGCTTCGTCTGTCTGATGCACTTACAGTACTCCATCTTCTCCTTCAGCAGCTGAGCTTTTTCACGTTGCAGGTCTTGCACGCCCTGCTCGAGTTTCAGGATGGTGTCTAGTTTGCGCTTACGGCAGTTTTGCGCCGCCATTTTGTTCTTTCCGCGGCGGCGGATGTCGCGAATGAGCGAAAGCTGGTCCTCGTTGAGATGGTGCTTGGCCAGAAGCTCGTTGAACTCCTCGACGGGGAGGTTAATGATCTTGTCATTGGAGAATGGGATGTCCATGGCCCTCGCCCTACGTTCATCACGGCTAGACTGCCTGTCAACAAAGTCTTGTGGTGGCTGGAGCTTTGTCTGCTGCATTTGCTTGTCTCTGCCTTTCTTGCTGCAGGATGCGGACAGCTGAGAACGCTCAGAGTAGGATGATGCCAGTGGAAGATTGTAGGTGTGGTTGTGATTGACATTTTCCAACTGCGGTATGCCATGGAACTGAGATGGATCTTGGTAGCTCATGCGGCACAGCTTGCTATACTCTGGTTGGTAGCCCCCGACGGCTCCTTCCTCCGCTTCTGCTGTGGCCGCCTCCGAATCGGTGCTGTAGCCCACAGCTCCTTCCTCCGAGAAAGTAGCAGAGGTGGATGAAGATGATGCAGCTGACGAGCAGGATGTCTCGGAGTTGCTAGGTGAGGCTGGGCTATGGCTGGAGTCCAGTGAAAGACCTGAGTCTGAATCGAGCTCATCCTCGAGCTGAGAAGCCTGGTCTTGGCTGAAACCCTCTTCCATCGCAAGGTCCAGCAGGCTAATTTCATCCAGCATAGACTCTTCCAACAGACTGGAAAATGGATCTGGCAGCACCGGAGTGGTGGTTAGGTTTGTAGTACTGTTTAGAGGTGGTGGAAGAAAAAGTCTGGTCAAGTTAGTAGCTCCAAATGTTGAATTGATGTTGGACGAGTTGCTAGAAGAGAGCCTGACTAAGGTAGGCCGCTGTACCCTGGTGGAATCCAGCTCGGGGTTGAAGAGTGTGGGAAAGTCCTGGCTGCAACTGGGAAGCGAAGCCTGGTGGAGACTAACATCCTGGTTAATGAGAGTGGACCGTGGGAGTTCAAAACTTCCTATTGTGGCTGATTCGGTGTTGCTGGCATTGTTGTTATTGGGGTCATTATTAATGGTGACATTTACTGCTGTATTGTTCACCTCCATGTCCTAAAAAAAGACGTAATGAATATTAGATAGGGTTTCATGGAGTGATGCTCATTACTATAGTCCTATCTATTCATTCAACTAAATTATATTTCAATTCATTTCACACAAACAATGACTTGGATACACTTGGATTATAAAAATATAAAAGTGTTCAGAGATCATCAAAAAAATTATTAAAAGTCTGATTGAAAGGAGGAAATTCTTAAATTAAAAAAAAAATTTTTTTGGGAAAAAATATTTTAAGTGGTTATTAATATTTGAAAAACTTTTGTCTGCCAAGTCAGTCTGTTTACTGGTTGGTAAGACCAACATGCAGTAAAACAACATAAAACAGGAAATTATAGCATGTCATATAAGATCCCTACAAAACCTCATAATGCGGTGTCAATTAGTCTCTTAGACTTTTATAGAGCAATGCAAGGAATTGCAATGCAAGGAAAAAGCAATTTGTTCAGTAAACCATTGTTTAATTAGAAAAAAATATCCACCTTTTTCTTCATCGTGGAAGTAAGCCTATGGGCGAGACTTCCGGTTCATTAGCCGCTATAGGTAAATAACGAGAAGAATAACAACATGCAGTAAACGGTAAAACTGTTTGCAGTACAAACCAGTGTGTTCATAAATAAGATAATACATTCAAATAATATGGTAAGACTCACAAATTTTCAATATCAAGCAGCAAAATTAACTGTTTTGTACAGCTAAAAATAGCTGGATGCGGATGAGACCGGAAGCCAGACCCATAGAATTTACAAATGGCCACGCCCATTTTTACGGCAAGAAAAAGGTGGATAGGCGTTTAGTTTTTTTTTCCTCCTACTGTACCCAAACCATATCTCACCATGACGGCAAAACCGAGGTACGTACCGAACCATCATGTTTGTGTGCCATTACACCCCTAATATATATATATATATATATATATATATATATATATATATATATATATATATATATTTTTTTTTTTTT
>NW_015505205.1:310378-322943 GCF_001515645.1 Sinocyclocheilus grahami | reverse complement strand
TATTATTATTATTTTTATTTTTGCTTTTGCATACACTCACATGTATTCATGGATTAAGAAAAATGTGTTATTACTTTTTATTCGATGGATAAACCACATTTATCACAAGTAAATTTAATTGGAAATGCTATAGAATCCAAAAGCATATTATAATGTCCTTTTAAAATGGCTTTTAATTTGACACTATTACAACCACTTTCACTAAGCCATAAATAATGCCTATATATTCCCTTCATCAGTTTTGAATGCAATAAATGTACAAACCTGCAGTTCCATTATTGACATTATGTCCTGCCACTGCTGCTCCAGGTCTAGAGGTGTATCAGACTGAGACAGAGGGGCTTGTAGAGGGATCCCTTGTGATGTTGAAGGTGTTTCCTCGGTTGAAGCTCTCAGCTGTGAGGTGGGTCCAGTGGCCTGGAACTAAAGAGAAAAAAGAATGTAAAACGACAATCAAACAAAAAAAAACTGCCAAGTTTGAATCCGTAATGTAGCATGAATTTCACTGTCGCTACCTCTGGCTCTTCTCCAAATGGAAAGGTGGCCTCCAGAAGCCTCAGACATTCCTGCAGGGATAATGAAGTCTGAGCACCGAGACTGGTAAGCTAGGAAATACAACAAGAAAAGTCCATGTAACTCCAAGGCTGACTGAAATTCACTTCACATCAACAGCTCACCAGCCTTTCTGAATAATCTAAAAGCATTATTAACCAAAACCTTGCTGTGCTCCTTACACCTTCCTGTAATTCTAGCATATTACAGCACATACCTCCACAGGTATGCTCTCTCCTGTCTCTCCATCAACATGAGTTAGGCTCTGCACTGCTTGGAGATTAAGTCCATTTCTCCAGCTTTCCTCTCTTCCACCTGCCTCCTCGTTCTCTTCATTAGGTTTATCAGCCTCACTCTCCTTCTGACGACTGCTATAGTTAAATACTTCTCGGCCAGCACCAAGGTCAATATCCTGCCTCCATAGGATGTCTATGAGGTCAATGTCCTAGAAATATATTCATTAAAGGGGAGTGTCATAAAAGGTCTAAGATTACAGGACATCATCACATAATTACATTTAATGAGGGAAATTATGCAGATTTGTCAGCTCTTATTTGGCTAATTGTCCCAAGCATGTATTCCTAAATAAATCACAAAGGAACCACATCTCTCTCAAAAAATGAAATGCTACATATCCTATCCTGACAACCACAAGAGTAGATGACCTCTACTACTACTACTGTAATCTCCATTTGATTCAGTGCAGTATTCGTTCCACATGTCAAAGCTGTGATGTTGCTAGAAAATGTAATATTTACATTACTATTAGCCTAAAACATTAACATTAGCACAACTACCTAGTTTTAAGAGATACACAGCTCTATCGATGAGACCACACCCTGTCCAGCCACTATTGTAAGGCTCATAATGTAGAGTAAGAATACTACTAGCTCACAATAGCCACTATGCAATACGCTTAATCTAATAGCTAGAGATAATAGCATAACACGGTTCTCTCTTTGAAGAAATCAAATACGAACCAATGTCAATCTAATTACTGTAGGCTAAGCTAAAAACACACAGCTACTGTACCTCTTTGGAGAGGTCGTCGCTGCTCTCTCTCTCCCCTTGCTCCTGACTGTCCTCAGGGGCCACGGCTCCCAGGCTGTCCTCTCCGCTGAGGCTGTAAGTGGTCTCAGAAGCACCGCCAGCCCCTCTCATTGCCGAGGCTTCGGAGTTGTTCACGTCCTCCAGGCTGCCCCCATTGTCCAGGGCAATGCTGGGGCCAGACTGACTGGTTGCCGAAACCACAGTCTCAGGGTCACGATGCACCAGCCAGGCACTCAGCTCGGTGCTGGGCACACGCAGATGATCCAGGGAGCGCACCTGGTTCAGAAGCCGACGAGTGGTGAAAAAATGGTCCAGGTCCACACTTTTAGGATGGATGCCATAGCCGTCCAGGGTGTTACGGAGATTGTGGAACTGCGTCTGGGTGTAGGCCGAGCTGGGGCCCAGGATGATCTCACGGAGTGGGGGGAGCTGATTGTTTAAATAAGTGTCCAAGTCCAGTCGTACCCCAATTAGACTCAGGAGGATAGTGAACTGAATAAGACCCTCTGTGAAGTACTTTTTCAAGTAAAGCATTTCTTTGCAAAGGAACAAAAAAGAAAAAAAACTTAAAAAGGAACTAAAAAGCAAAAACAAAAAAATACACACAAACAAATGTCAAACCCAATTAAGGTTATGGCCAGCCTTGTATACGATAGAAAATTGAAAGCTGAGACAAGATAAAAGGATGCTCGCTTTGTTTCACAGTCATGTGCTTCTAATAAAACAGGACTAAAGGTGAAGATAAATCCTCTTTTGTTGTCTTTTTTTCCACCCAAATAATAGCCAGCTTATATATTTGTAAGCATGCACTTTCAAAGTTCACCAAGCCTGCATAGAAAGAGAAGACAAAAATTAAGCAAAATTTTACAATATTATTAGCAATTAAATGGCACATTTTTCAAATGCAAGTGAATCACAATTAAAGCTTAATCAGTTAAATAACATCAAATGTGCTTGCGTCATAATGTAGTATAATACACAAATTACATTTCAAAATTCTAATGCTAACATTCAGATTTATAAAAGCACATCAGATATCACAACAAAGTGTTTTAACAACCTAATTAAAATAATACAATGACTATTTACGGTCTTACTATGAAACTGTTATCATAAAATATTAACGACCTCCCACCACATACACCAACCTCACAATCACACCCACATCAGTCCAACCATCCCTGTAGCCCTCTAATAACCAAAAGTACGCAAAGAAATCGCGCATATTCGCCACCAATAAATTCCAGATCGGTGACTGAGCTTCGGCCTAACGACATTCTCTGCCTACTTCTAAGAACAATTTACTTGTCCAAGCACTGTGAATTATTGACCTCTTACACTTCCGCTATCACAGCCCAGCAGCCCGTTAGCAACAAGTGGCGCAACAGCCTCTGATTGGCTAAGATGCCTGTCACTCATTTCCTCTCCGCGCTACAGCCAATAAGGAGGCGGGCCCTGATGGGGTTCTACAGGGGACATGAATGACTAATAACAACTTTTATTAAATACCCAGTTCTTGTCAACTGGTTAAACCTAACCGTTCAAAACGGTTCCTTCAATTCACGCAAAGCTGTCATGTGCGTTTGCAGCAGCCGCACTGACACACACTCCCACGTTCGCAGTTTCGAAAGCTATAGCTAACTTAGCCCGCTAGCATAGCATCAAAATAGTCCGTTTTCATACTTACTGAGGAAGAGTTTACTGACAAATGACTCCGAATGCCTCTACATGCATAAACAGCCACTGTCATCAGTCACTTCCAACTAACTACGCACTTATTCCCTTAGCTCTCTATGTGGTTGTCACTCCCCTCTCGCTTTGAATGGCCCACCATGACTTGCAGAATTTCCTCTTGCCGACAACTTGGCTGAACTGAGGCGTTGAAACATGGTGCCACTGCGCACGCGTAGAATATTCTAGTGCACATACGGGATGAGATCATTCATCAAAATTCCCCGTTGTATACAAACCTACAAATAATTTTTTTTATTTTAACATAATTTGAAACTGGTATCTATTTAACTTGGCTGTCCCGCCTTTATTTTTTCTTCCCTTTCTTGATGAGCTCCGTGGGAATACAATATTGGCGATATTTGCAATATTCTGAAGTGGTACTGAATGTCACAAAATTATTGACAATCACTAAAACACTGGCCAGAAATACTCTGATACCGAGAAACTAATTAAAGGATAATGCTTTATGCCCAAAGAGTCATGTATTATCATATGGGGCTAGTTGACACTCTTTTTACTCCAATGAATATTTCTTAGCATAGGCTTACCTTTGAAAGTCAATTTTCCATTGGCACATAAAGTCTAGGCTACAAAAACGTTTCTGACGACATCTAGAAAAATGCATACTGTTCATTTTTACATTTGTTAACCATAATTCTCGTTGTCACAATGTTACCAGCCATTAAATAAATAGCATGTTGTAGGCTTTTCATCAACATTTCAACATTAAAACAATTATGAAGCACACAAAATAGCAACCAGATAAAAGTAGCTTATGTCGCAGTAAATACTGTAGTTAAGTCATTGTATTAAATTATATCACTTTTGACAACTTGACTCAATAAAATACTTTACTATAAAAATGCGTTTAGTTACTTATAGCCACTAGATGGCGCTCATTGAGCGTGTTTGAGGTCGCGTGTTCTACAACAGGGTTCAAGATTGTGAGTACCTCATAACATTATCTTTCTTGTTTGATGAATTTTAAATTACAGCTATTTTGATCTTTAAAGGGTTTTTAATGGATATCTACATCAAACATGCTTCTTTGTGTCAGATGCTTGCGTCAGTCAGCCTTGAGAGGCAGTGGGAAAAAGAACTGAATGCCTCCAAGTTTTTCTTATGTCTCTCCAACTCACATTCTCTCTGAGGCATGCATTGAGAAATTCAGATAAAAAAATATATATAGATACAGTCAGGAGAGTTATATAAGAGCCCTGTTAGCATTTGGTTGCACTGCAATTTCTTGAGGCAATTTGACATTGCATGCTCAAGTATGTTTGAACTCTTAAACAGACCATATTTAATTGCCTTATAACAAAAATAAACTGTTGTTCATAAAAGCCTGCTATGCCGCATAAGTCAGGAGTTACTGAAGAAAATATGAAAGCATAACAATTGATTACTGAGGGAAAAATCTGGGAAATGATAATGTCATTTGGAGGCAGTAAACATATTGCCATTCAAGATGTCAAGCTCCAATTTATGGTTATCACTGGATCAGTCAGGAAACATTTCAGAGAATGTGTTTATTCTAGAAAACACATTTGATACTTGGAAATTAGTCTGTGTGAGTGCATTTAACCTAAATAGTGTTATTGTTTCTTCCTTCCCCTTATCAGTCGATGTATTCACATTTACTTAAGGCTCTTCAAGACTTTAAAAATTCATTTTAAGAAACATTCTTGTGTGTACGTTTCCAATAATTACAAAAGCAGAAAGCTGTCATTGACCTAAACTGAAGTTGTCACTTTATGCAAAACAATGCTAAATTTTGCTTTTGAAATGAATGCATCATAATACAGGATCTCCTATATACAGTCCACAAATAATTTTTATTTGATCATATGAAAGTGGTGGCTAATACATTTTTAAAGTGGTAACTATGGTATTTTAGGGGAAACTGAGTACACTGGTACCTCTGTTTTGTAAAGAGTCTGACATTAATATTAACTATGATCTTCCTCACACCAAAGACGTATTATAATCGCAAAATAAGACTAAAGTTAATTATTTTGTTGAAATCTTTCTTAAAACTGCATGACGAATCTAACTTTCTCAATTGTCAGGCTAAATTTGTCGTGTAAATAAGACTGTCGTTGGAAATGCACTATTGTTTATGAGCGCATATACAATATGTTACATATCGAGGGGGAACATGAGTTAAAAGGACGCCCCTTATAAATATTTGCCGTGGTAACCATAGTTTCTGCCGACATACCATAATTACTGCAGTTACTGTTACTACAATAAAACTGAGGTAACTTGGTATTTGGTGAATACCAAGTTAGTATTTTTATTTAGTGCCATCAATGAAATAAATAAAGATTCTGAAAGCTTCCTGAACTGTTTGAAAGAGAATTTGTAATGATTTATTACGGTTTTACAGCAGTAACTAGGGTATTTTGGCGGAAACTAGGGTTACCATGGTAAAAATTTTGCGAATGATTTCCTGTTGTTGTGAGGATCTGCCATTAGATTGAATCTAGACGGGACTCAAGCTCGTGCCACGTTACGTTACGGTGCGTTAGCCTCAAATGTGTTCCCTGTCATTTCTCGGTAAAGTGCTGTCCTTCCATGGATTCACTCAAGTATTTGAGCTGAAGTAGATAATCGCAAGGAACATAGTTGTCGGTATCTGTAGTAGATCTGCAGCGTATAAATCTCAGAAAGAGAGGAATAGTGTTATTTTAGTCCAATACAGCGTAACTGCATTATGCAGAGTGGAGCCTTTTTTCTCGCTCGCAAATAAAATAATGGGAGAGAAATGAGAAGGAAAACAAAAGCGCAGCGAATTCTTGACTACGAAAATGAAGAGGATGAGGAAGAGGAACAAAAACCGGACTGCTTCAGTGTAAGATGATCGATGCAAACGTGTTTTTGAGTGTTTAATGTCTCATTGTTTGTGTGTAACTGTTAATGGCTTATGATTGAGCCCAAAAGAATAATTAGTATCATGTCAACCCGACTGTCCAACAGAACGGTGCACAGAAACGAAGAAAAATGTATTCCTCCAAAGAGAAAGCAGAAGAAAATAGCTCATCCGACGCAGGGCTTCAGAAGTTAGACATCAAGGTTTGGGCTTTTTCTCATTATCGGTGTTTAATCGATGTTTTGGATGCATTTCGACAGAGAAGACGGACAGCAAAACCTTTCTGTTTTGATTCTCACAGTTGTTCCACGTCGGTTGATAGCAGCATTTTATGCAACAATCTCACCCATGATTTACTGTTGTTGGTTTACTACTGCACTTTTCGCACCGTATAGCAATAGATTGAATGCTTTCCTATCCTGCAGCAGTGGTGTGAGGCAGGGCAGGCGGCCATGCCTGGCCGCTAATGGAGAACAATGGGGTAAAGCATGGTACAATACTCCATTTGATCGAAACCTCATCACAACTAAAGCACTGTACTAATTTCTCTCCAAGTACGAGCTCACCAGTGGGTTAAAAGTTTTGAAATTCGAAACTTTAGAAAGTTTGAAACAATCTCTTCTTTTCAAGTTATTTTGTTGGTACCCTTATAAAAATTACCATGGTAATTACCCCCCCACCCCCCACGGTTTACCACAGTTGCATTGACTGATATTTCAGTGGAAGCTTCTTATCATTGTAAACAAGGTATCAACCTGGTCAATGCATATGTACGCAGTATTAAAGTTACTGTTGTTGTAAATATCAGCACGGCTGTGATTTGGATATACTCAATAATATCACAATTTAACACCCATTTCTGAGGAAAATGAGCCTATTTATATATTTTATTTCTTCGGCTGTTGCTTAGATTATTCCTGTATTTCCCAGTACTGTCGAATACTCAGTCGTTTCCTTCACCAATGCAAAGTCCTGTTCTGATCAGGCTCCTTCAAAGTTTATTGTCCAAGCATCAGCTTGTATACCTCTTGAATACACAAAAACAGCATGCAGTGTAATAACCATTCAATTAGAATAAACATTACATCATATAGACATAAAAGATATATGAAGAGCATAATAACTTTTGAAAAACAACAGATGTTTTCTGGCCAGGATACACACAGTTCTCTGCATCACATCCTGTCTTAGACAGTTTCGAACACCAACAGTTTTGTACACCAACAAAAATAAGTCATACTTTTTTATCAAACTATAGAAACAGTTTCCCAAAGAAAATAGTTTATTCATCGAAAACATAAGAAACAACAAGTGTATTCAAACAGTCAGTAATCAGTATTAATGGAAGTTTATATAGTTTAGAAGTAATACTTCTTTATTTTATTTATTTATCAAACAAGCAACACAAAATGACAGCTGTTCTGAAACAGTATATGAGAGGAAGAGTGAGAGAAACCTCAATCCGGTCATGGGGAGAGAAAATGTGATCAGATTTGATGGCTGAAATGAACTGTTGTAAGATTATCAGTGACAACTGACTGAGTAAATAGAAAATATTAGGACTCTTTCTTGTCATGACAGGTTAATGAGCTGGATTGTTCTTCCGCAGACCTCTACACTGACAGTTCTCCTGCTTCTGAGTCTGAGGTAGGATGTGTTCAGCATTCGAGACATTTGCTTGTTGACGTACTTGAGACATTTGATTCTAGACCTGAGCTTGTGTACTTTTATGATGGCAGGAGGCTCATTATTTACAGACCTATTCGAAGAAGGAGCTTATTGCCATGGTCTTATGCATGCAGAGGGAAATGGAGGACTTGAAGGAACAACTTAGGTGCCTTACAGGTCAGTATTGTTTGATTGTTAGGTGTTTTGATTTATTGAATTGCATAAATCAAATCTTCACATTTGATGTACTCACTACAGCATGTGGAAAGCTAGCAAGAAACCTGGAAATGCTGATCGAGAAGACCCAGATGTGGTCAAATGGGAACAATGGGACCTCTCTCGGGACCCCAGATTCTCAAGGCACGGCGCAGGCACCTGCCGAGGCAGATGCTGTGATACCAGATGTGCGTTCTCCTCCAGCCATTGTGAATGGGCAATGGCTGAATCAGGGTCCAGGACCACAGAAACCTCATGAGGCCACTCAGAATGCTCAAAGGGACGGGCTCTTCACAGAGGTAGTCTATAAAAGTTAGATAAAATAATCATCCTAATCATCTTTTCATCCTAATATTGTAGCACTCCGTATTTTCAATATGACTTTTCTTTGTCATATTGAAGTCTTTGTATTACACTGTCAAAATGATTTTTCTGAAGTTGTAAATAAAACACATTGGAGTATTTTTATATAAAAGTATTTTACCTATAAAAAAAAGTCATGTTTAATTCAGTGTGCTACTTGTTGTTTATTTGTGAAATTTACTTGCAATTTTTGTTTAAAACTTAAAAAAAATAATAATTTAAAAGAAATCCTTAAAACTGAAAAGTAATCCTACGCCATTTTTTTTCAGTGTACAGGTTTTTTTTGTTTTTGCCATTTTATCTTATGCTTTTCAATATATAAATAGTCTATCTTGATCCTTTTCTTTGTTGTTACCTTGTAGTGATATATTTTTTTAATAGGGCAATTAGAGCAGTTGGCTGTACTGCTCAGTAACTTGCAAAAAATAGTCTTATAAACCAGTATTCGAAAGAAGTGCCATAAGATTGTGTACTGTGATCCTGCCAGAAAAAATTGCTATACAATGTTTTTTCATATCAGCCACTCCTTAACATACATGAAAGTAAAGGTTGTCAAGTCTTATCAAGCTATATATATTTCACAAGTTCAAATAGATAGCATCAGTAATCGTTTTGCGTATTTGTTTATTTTTTTTATCAGTTTATCACTCCTGAACTTTTGGAGAGGTGTAACACAGGCACCACTGCCCCACATTGGAGTATTTTTATATAAAAGTATTTTACCTATAAAAAAAAGTCATGTTTAATTCAGTGTGCTACTTGTTGTTTATTTGTGAAATTTACTTGCAATTTTTGTTTAAAACTTAAAAAAAATAATAATTTAAAAGAAATCCTTAAAACTGAAAAGTAATCCTACGCCATTTTTTTTCAGTGTACAGGTTTTTTTTGTTTTTGCCATTTTATCTTATGCTTTTCAATATATAAATAGTCTATCTTGATCCTTTTCTTTGTTGTTACCTTGTAGTGATATATTTTTTAATAGGGCAATTAGAGCAGTTGGCTGTACTGCTCAGTAACTTGCAAAAAATAGTCTTATAAACCAGTATTCGAAAGAAGTGCCAAGATTGTGTACTGTGATCCTGCCAGAAAAAATTGCTATACAATGTTTTTTCATATCAGCCACTCCTTAACATACATGAAAGTAAAGGTTGTCAAGTCTTATCAAGCTATATATATTTCACAAGTTCAAATAGATAGCATCAGTAATCGTTTTGCGTATTTGTTTATTTTTTTTTATCAGTTTATCACTCCTGAACTTTTGGAGAGGTGTAACACAGGCACCACTGCCCAAAAACTGACCAACGACCTGCTCCGTGGACTCTATGAGCGGGAATGCCTGGCTTCCCACTCTATATCTGGAGTCGTGTACAACAAGAGAGGCCAACCAAAGCCTGCTCTCCCCACCGAAGAGATCCAGGCAATCCTGAGTAAGATGGTGTTTTGTCATTTTGAAGATTGTCAAAATTTACACTAACTTATTACACCTAATTTCCGGAAATATTCCTGTACAGGAACCGTTCAGTATTTCTTTCCTGGCAAGACTGACGCAGAGATCAAGGGCTACATCCGACAGAAACTGCAAAACGAAGCCAAGAGGCTGAGGAAGAAACCGTCACTCTCAGGCCAATATGAGTCTAGAGGTTTCAGTGTACCGTTAGATATGATCGACCAGAATTGAAACGCACAGTTAGTAGATATTAATTGCGTGTTCTCCATTAAATTAGCCTTATTCGGTGTTACTTACAATTAAAGTCCTGGACTCAAGTGAAATTGATGTGCATTGATAATAGTCTTCAAAGAAAGTCACACTGATCTCTTGCAGCTGCCATTCGGCGGTTGACGGTTGTGGCTTTCTGATGTGAAAATGCAAATGAGCGATTCCAGATAAGTCCAAATGTTGCATTCATGAAAGCCTCTGGCTGCATCGAGCACAGTCCACGCTTAGATATCGAGATGTTTAGATATTAATGAATTAATGATGTGTCTCTGTGAACGTCTGTTTTTTTTAATACTTTGTATTTAACAGATGTAGGATTTCAAGACGTACCATTGTGCGCGGAGCGTAATAGGGTGTGACCATTATTTACATTGTATTTTCAATGTATTTCTTATTTGATGATGTTATTTGGTCTATATGACAACAGCTTTATGTATGTAGTTTTTTGTTATTAAATGCTGAAAACGCAGGTCTGCTTATTGGTATTAGCTTTTCAACTTTTTATTTATTTTTTATTCAATATGGTTTTTGGTTGTTAATGTGTGACACGATGAAATGGACGTGGGAGAGTTGGTAGGTGTATTATCGTGGACAATGCCTTCTCAATGAGGGCCATTGAGAACAATGCAAGCTGCATGTGGAGAGCTGGTGAGATAGAGAGAATCAATGACTGAGCGACACAGGCAGAGTGACAACAGCAGGGGTGCTGGGCCAGTTGTCTTGGCAACCTCAGTCTTCTGGGCCACAGCAGTCTGGGTCTTACCCTGGCCATCGCCTCCGAGCATCTGCCCGCTGCAGGGATGAGGGGGATTTTTGACAAATAAATGAAAGGCAAAAAGCTTTTAGGGCCCAAAAAGAGATTAGTTCTGTCGCCCAGTGGCAATTTTAGTCTTCGCTTGATCATCAGTATGATATTTATCAATATTTGATAAATGCTCAGACCTCTGTCTTGTTTTTCTGCTCTTGTCGACTGGGCGGAAAACAAAGTGTTTTGTAATGGCTGCTCTTTTAAGCTTCTGTGTCAGTAAACGGGCCTGTCTGGCCTGATTGATGGCACAGGCGATGATTGGGCCGAGCGCAACCCTCTACTTATCATAGCTTCATCATAGACAGTGGGGGGAAAAGAAAAAATGACAGACAAAAGAAAAAATGGATGCGTGTGCATTTTGCAAACCAATGAAGTGAGAATGCGCCACAGATAATATCTTGGTTAAATGTCGCCATGATCGATGACACAAAGTCTACAATGCCAATGTGGTATAAAACTTGGGTCTGAAATTGAGCTGTAATGCTTCACTGTTCCTTGCCTTAGATGTAGAGGGTGTGCAAAAATCATGTCCATTAGATCCTCAATCTTGTGAGCATAATGTGTTTCTGCCATGTGATTATACCAGCTGCCCCAGGGCAAAACAGAGACAACACAGTGACAAAACATCGGGGGAGATGTATGGCTAGTCTTTTAGATGAGGTGAGGTGCTGTTTCTATGATAATCGTATGCTGTTATAAAGTAATTATATTTCAATATATGTTTACTATAGAATACATTAATGCATTTCATCTTTAGGTGGACTATACAAGGAAAACATTCTAGGTACAGTATGTTCTCTAATTTTCAAAAGTT
The DNA here is from genome assembly GCF_001515645.1 of Sinocyclocheilus grahami. Taxonomy (NCBI): domain Eukaryota; kingdom Metazoa; phylum Chordata; class Actinopteri; order Cypriniformes; family Cyprinidae; genus Sinocyclocheilus; species Sinocyclocheilus grahami. Next base: position 311,149 of record NW_015505205.1, on the reverse strand, counting down.
TGGGGTTGGTAAGATTGTTTACATTTTTAAAATTAATCTCTTATACTTACCGAGGCTGCATTTATTTAATCCATAATATAGTAAAATATTATTTTTTAATTACTACATTACATTATTTAATTTATTAAAATCGACTTATCCATGTGATGCAAAGCTGAGTTATTCCAGTCTTCAGTGCCACATGATCTTTCAGAAATCATTCTAATATGCAAATTTGGTGCTACAGATTTCTTCTTATCAATGTTAAAAACAGTTGTGCTGCTTAATACTTTTGTGGAAACCATGATATTTTTCTGGATTTTTTGACAATGTAAAGTCTTTACTGTCACTTTTGATCAGTGTAATGTCTCCTTGCTGAAAAAATAATACTTTCTTACATGACCCCACACATTTTAAAAACATTACAACAGTAATGTCAAATAAGAGTAAAATGCATCAGCTGTCTGTATCTCCCCCTTAAAATGTTGTTTTTGGCATATTCCACCTCAGACGTTTGACCTTATATTCTGTTTCAACTAAAATCATCATGATCTGTTGACAACATTCATTTTATTGTAGTAAAACATTTTTAAATTCATTTAAAAATCGAATATTTAGCTGTGCCACACAATTGCATGCAACCCTGTTATACTGAATTGATTTTGCCATTTTTGAGTGCTTTCATCAAACTCAGCCTTAAAACTAGTAACCCTAGTTAGTATATATATATATATATATATATATATATATATGATTTTTTTTTTTTTATAAAATTATTATTTTTGTCAGGCT
>NW_015505205.1:265034-310148 GCF_001515645.1 Sinocyclocheilus grahami | reverse complement strand
AGCTGATAAAAACATCACAATAATCCACACAACTCCAGTCCATCAATTAATCCATAAGCCATAATACTGTTTGATCAATATCGGAACACAAATTTCTGACCCTGCATAGACAGCAATGCAACTGAAATGTTCCCAGACCCAGAAATGCAGTAAGGACTTTGGTAAAATAGTCAGTGTGACATCATTAAGTGAACCGCAATTTTATGAAGCTACGAGAGTACTTTTTGTGCGCAAAGAAAACCAAAATAACTTATTCAACAATTCTTCTCCTTCGCGACACCCTAGGGTGCCATTATGGAGAGTACCAAGACGCCTGCATTGTTTATGTGCAGAGTTATTCTTGATAATGGCGGAAGATGTGATTTTGAGGAGAAGAATTGTTGAATTAAGTCATTATTTTTGTTTTCTTTGCGCACAAAAAGTATTCTCGCAGCTTCATAAAATTACGGTTGAACCACTAATGTCACATGGACTGTTTTACCGATGTCCTTACTACGTTTCTGGGCCTGGGAACATTTCAGTTATGTTGCTGTCTATGCAGAGTCAGAAAGCTCTCGAATTTCATAATTTGGATTTCATCTTAATTTGTGTTCCGAAGATGAATGAAGGCCTGACGTGTTTGGAACGACATGAGGGTGAGTAATTAATAACAGAATTTTCATTTCTGGGTGAAGTATCCCTTTTAAAAACGTTTCGATGGATTTCTTTCTTACAAATACAGCTTTTCGCTGCACAAGATGTTTATTGATGGACTGGAGTAGTATGATGGATTACTGTGATGTTTTTAACAGCTGTTTGGACTCATTCTGACGGCACCCATTCACTGCAGATGATCGATTGGTGAGCAAGTGACGTAATGTTACATTTCTCAAAATCTTTTCAAATGAAGAAACTCATCCACATCTTGGATGGCTGGAAGGGGAGTAAATTTTCAGCAAATTTTCATTTTTGGGTGAACAATTCCTTTCAGATACGCCAGATTGCAGATATGACAGATTTAAAATGCAATTTTTTTCATATGAAATGTTTGAGTGTGTAGTTACCGTGGTGACGCCTGGATCATGAAGAGGTGCTGCATTCGTACTGAAGTGAGCCCGTTTAGCAGGTCACGCACGTCTGCCAGCATGGCCTGCACACGCTCGGGAGTCTGGGCCTGAATCATTGAGGGAGCAAGCTGGAACTGACTCATGGTCACCAAGTCACCTTCTTCACGCATCTCACTGAGCCGCTGGCACAGGAACATTTCCAACTGACCCACAGAAACACAGAAAAAGAGTTTGGTTTGGGTGAAGACTAAAGATTCTGTCTAATACTTGTAACAATGAGCTGTTGTACCTCCTTCAGCTCATTGATGAACATTCTTGATAATGGCGGAAGATGTGATTTTGAGGAGAAGAATTGTTGAATTAAGTCATTATTTTTGTTTTCTTTGCGCACAAAAAGTATTCTCGCAGCTTCATAAAATTACGGTTGAACCACTAATGTCACATGGACTGTTTTACCGATGTCCTTACTACGTTTCTGGGCCTGGGAACATTTCAGTTATGTTGCTGTCTATGCAGGGTCAGAAAGCTCTCGAATTTCATAATTTGGATTTCATCTTAATTTGTGTTCCGAAGATGAATGAAGGCCTGACGTGTTTGGAACGACATGAGGGTGAGTAATTAATAACAGAATTTTCATTTCTGGGTGAAGTATCCGAAGTATCCGAACATTTCGATGGATTTCTTTCTTACAAATACAGCTTTTCGCTGCACAAGATGTTTATTGATGGACTGGAGTAGTATGATGGATTACTGTGATGTTTTTAACAGCTGTTTGGACTCATTCTGATGGCACCCATTCACTGCAGATGATCGATTGGTGAGCAAGTGACGTAATGCTACATTTCTCAAAATCTTTTCAAATGAAGAAACTCATCTACATCTTGGATGGCTGGAAGGGGAGTAAATTTTCAGCAAATTTTCATTTTTGGGTGAACAATTCCTTTCAGATACGCCAGATTGCAGATATGACAGATTTAAAATGCAATTTTTTCATATGAAATGTTTGAGTGTGTAGTTACCGTGGTGACGCCTGGATCATGAAGAGGTGCTGCATTCGTACTGAAGTGAGCCCGTTTAGCAGGTCACGCACGTCTGCCAGCATGGCCTGCACACGCTCGGGAGTCTGGGCCTGAATCTTTGAGGGAGCAAGCTGGAACTGACTCATGGTCACCAAGTCACCTTCTTCACGCATCTCACTGAGCCGCTGGCACAGGAACATTTCCAACTGACCCACAGAAACACAGAAAAAAAGTTTGGTTTGGGTGAAGACTAAAGATTCTGTCTAATACTTGTAACAATGAGCTGTTGTACCTCCTTCAGCTCATTGATGAAATGGCCACGTGTCTGTGAGTTTTCAAGAAGAGAAAGCGCATCCTCACCTCTGGCAACACCATCAGGACCTGCAAAAGTAAAATTATTCAGCACCATACCCAGACCCAGATGAAATCTGCAGACTCTGGAGTTGCGCATTATGCACGCTGATTATAATGTGTATTTACAGAATGGATATAAATGTGTTATAAATACGATAATGGTTGCTTGTCTGTAATTCTATCCTTTTACCAAATTGCAGATCTCACATTAAAATAATTAGCTCTGATGAAAAATACAGCAAAATGTAAAATATTATAACACTTTAAAAGAGCTTTTCTATTTTAAAATGTAATTTTTTTTTGGTGCACCAGTCTTTTTTTGTGTCATGGTCCTTTGGAAATTTTTTTTTTTAAATCTATAAATGTAATTTATAGTAATTAATTCACGCTTTCAGATGTTGTGGATACTGAACTAATTTTATTTCATAAAATTAAGATGGTTCAAAAATGTTGATTATTAATAATTTAATAATTAATTATAGGTATGTCCATGTAATATACGTTTATATATTAATCATTAATAATTGTTTATTATTACGTGTTCTTTATCTCTTAATACGTTACATTTTATCACACTGTTTTCCATAATTACGAATCTGGTAATATAAAGTTATTTATATCACATTCAAAAAGCTGTCAATTCAACACATTATTATTTTTTTCAGAAAAGTTCCTTCAATGCAACAGCAAATCTCAAACAATTAAATGGTTTTTGATCATCTGTAGCCTATTTATTTTTCTTATTATGGTACTTTTCGTATATATAAAAAGGAAGAAAAAGATACATTAATTTGCTTACTTTTCAAAAGGTAAACGCATATCTTCTATATCTATATCTATCTATAACGTATCGCTTTTTATTTCTCCTCTTTCCTTCTACTTGTTTCGCTTCTGTTTCAGTTTTTATTACCATTTCTTACTATGTGTCAGTAAGTTGTTGTTTTTTAGCAAGTTTAGTAAGTTTGGCAGTGTTATTTTTAGGATTACTGATAAACTACTGTCGTTTGATTTGTATTATTTGTATTTGTTATTTATTTTAATTTTAGTTCAATTATGTCTAAATGTATTATGTCTGTATAGGTATTTTATTAAGTTTTAGTTTAATTGAATTTGAGTTATTTTAATACTTCAACAAACTAAATGGAAATGAAATAATATATATATATTAAATTTATAAATGTGTATGTATATATATATATATATATATATATATGTGTGTGTGTGTGTGTGTGTGTGTGTGTGTGGTTGTACATAAACATATGTAGTTGTTTTTTTGGTGTTTGGCTTAGTGTTATGTTAGAATCATTATACTCTTATACCTTTTGTTCTTTAATATTTTGAATTGTTTTTAGCTTTATTTTTTGTTTTTCATTTAAATGTTAAGTTTTGAAATTTTGTTGTATGCATTTGTCATTTTTATTTAATTTCTTTCTTTTTAAAATGTGTATAGGTAGTATTTATAAAGTTTTAGCTTTTAGTTTTGGATCTGTTTTTAGTTGTTTTAATACTACAATTGATTGCTTCTGTTGTCCTCATTTGTAAGTCGCTTCGGATAAAAGCGTTTAATAAATGACTAAAAAACAAAGAAAAATAAATATATTTGGTTTTACTATGTCAAATAACCTATTCATTTTCCTTTGACTGAGTGACAAACATCAGAAGTAGTATGTCCACTAGATGGCGCGATTTCCTTTTAAAGAAATAGTGTGTCATATTACATTGTTTCGTACTTATAAGCAGGGCTGGCAATAACAACAAGAAATAGTCATTTTACATTTTCTTGCACCATATGCATTGCAATTTCAACTTACACTTTATGTGGACATAAATTTATGGTAAATATCCTGCTCTTTTCTCAGTTTTATTTGAACAAGGTGGTTTTATAGATTTTCTGTTTGCCGGATCACAACACTCCTTATCTAAGTGTCTGCCAAAGGGACTTTGGCTGTAAATATGACTGCAGGTGTCTCAGGTGTTTCTAACAAGAGGCTCCTCCCGTCGTACAGTTGACAGAAATATCTATTTCGTCTTCTGTTTTCTGACAGAGCAGATTAAAATCAGCAAAGAAATAAAGCAGAAAGTTTGAAATAAAGGTCAGTATGACACTATTATGCAATGTTAAAATCAAAGATAGGATTGTAGTTCTGCTTCTTAAAGTTTGGATATCTTGGGCAACTCCAGCAACACTACGCTTAATACACAGGAGAGGCCTTTGAAAAGAAACTTGCACTGTACTCCAAACAGAGCACTTTTAATCACTCCAAAGACAATTTCAGCACCTTGCTGAAAGCAGAAAGCAGAATTTTAATCCTAAATCGGTTAAGTTCTTTTATAGTCTTGTGAAGCACAATGGCTGTAACAGTTAAAGGGAACCATATAGGCAATGCTTTATTTTCATATTTTTTGAATGACATTCAAACCTGCTCCTATCTCAGCTGGGGATCCAGTATCAGTCTGTGATTTCCCCACATTATGCAAATGTGGGCATCATCTGTCTGGTGGCCTTGCGAAATTAAACATCAGAGGTGAAATTGTGAACAAGCTCAGGTGGAAAGCGTCCTTCTGTTGTTATAACCCCCTACAATCCGAAAAAATCCTTTATATGTGAAAACCATATTCAAGAATGCAAACCATGTGTGAATACAAACCACTGACTTTTGCATTTGCAGTATGAAACTAAACCAGAGCAAACATACAAACAATTATATTTTCTTTGTCAAAAGGTATAACTGTAGACATGTATTTGCAAATACAAAGTAAAAATTCACAAAATGTATTGTGTGTGTGGAAGTACGCTGTGTGAGATATTTTATATCACATATAATACTATGGTTATGTATATGTGTGTGTGTGTTTATTAATATGTCTATATAGTTTTATTATTTTTATATTTCAGTTTTAGTTATTTTAGTTCCATTTTAGTCAAAATTAAGCTAAATGAAAATGAGAAATATTACTTAGGAAATTAGCTAAAATAGAAAAAAAAGAAGTTTTTTTTTATATATTTTATTTCGATTTATTTTATTTCAAGTTTTTTTTGATGGTTTTAGTTAATTATAATAACCCATATAATATCTCATATAATTGCCTTTTATTTTCATAGACAATAACTTTTATTAATTTTTACTTTCACTTTGTAGTATGCTCGAGTCTAGACAGACGGACAGACAGACAGATAGATAGATAGATAGATAGATAGATAGATGATAGATGATAGATAGATGATTGATAGATAGATAGATGATATAGATGCTAGATGATTGATAGATAGATAGATGATAGATAGATAGATGATAGATAGATAAATGATTGATAGATAGATGATTGATAGATAGATGATAGATAGATGATTGATAGATAGATGATTGATAGATAGATAGATGATAGATAGATAGATGATATAGATGCTAGATGATAGATAGATGATATAGATGCTAGATGATAGATAGATAGATAGATAGATAGATAGATAGATAGATAGATAGATAGATAGATAGATAGAAACATAGGCTGAATTTATTTACTGATAGAGTTTCTCTGCAGTCCATCTTGATTTGGTAAGGTGAGCACCTTTTTGGTTGACCATGCAAATGTTAAACCAACTTCACGCTCCCATGAGGTCGTTCACTCGGATTGCCCTCCCTCTTTCGATCACATGGCTGTAACATTTACTCATGTTGCATTGGGTTGGACCTAATGTTCAACTTGGACTGAAACAGTGTGTTTGTGTGAGGCAATAGGCTGCTGTCTGAGCAGGAGAGGGAGATAAAACAAGACTGATAAAGAGAGAGGGAGTAAGGGAGGGACCAAGAGAGAGGAAGGGGAAAGAGAACACCTGTAGCATGAGACACTGCACTCAAAGCAGACATTCAGTAGGGAGATTAATTAAGAGAAGGGGAAGCAAAAAGGTGAGAAGGTATTAGCAGCTCTCAGCAGACTGAACTTGAGCGGTAAAGTGAAGTTACTAAGTGAACAAAGGGGGCAAGGCTGTCAATGCGACAATGGTTTAACTTCTTCTGGACACCTGTTCTTCTGAACCAAGAGCACCTTTGAAAGAAGTGAACACATCTTGTCAGGTGAGAACTGATCACTTGCTCCTTTTTGTGTTTTGAAGTGAATTTGTTAAAATATTGTTTGTGAACATGCATTTGTTCTTGTATTTCTTCAAGATGCCCTTTTTTTGCATATACAAGAACATTAGAGTTCACATTCATAGATAGATAGATAGATAGATAGATAGATAGATAGATAGATAGATAGATAGAAACATAGGCTGAATTTATTTACTGATAGAGTTTCTCTGCAGTCCATCTTGATTTGGTAAGGTGAGCACCTTTTTGGTTGACCATGCAAATGTTAAACCAACTTCACGCTCCCATGAGGTCGTTCACTCGGATTGCCCTCCCTCTTTCGATCACATGGCTGTAACATTTACTCATGTTGCATTGGGTTGGACCTAATGTTCAACTTGGACTGAAACAGTGTGTTTGTGTGAGGCAATAGGCTGCTGTCTGAGCAGGAGAGGGAGATAAAACAAGACTGATAAAGAGAGAGGGAGTAAGGGAGGGACCAAGAGAGAGGAAGGGGAAAGAGAACACCTGTAGCATGAGACACTGCACTCAAAGCAGACATTCAGTAGGGAGATTAATTAAGAGAAGGGGAAGCAAAAAGGTGAGAAGGTATTAGCAGCTCTCAGCAGACTGAACTTGAGCGGTAAAGTGAAGTTACTAAGTGAACAAAGGGGGCAAGGCTGTCAATGCGACAATGGTTTAACTTCTTCTGGACACCTGTTCTTCTGAACCAAGAGCACCTTTGAAAGAAGTGAACACATCTTGTCAGGTGAGAACTGATCACTTGCTCCTTTTTGTGTTTTGAAGTGAATTTGTTAAAATATTGTTTGTGAACATGCATTTGTTCTTGTATTTCTTCAAGATGCCCTTTTTTTGCATATACAAGAACATTAGAGTTCACATTCTTAATTTGACTGATTTAGTTTAAAACTTAAATTAAATGCATAAAACATTATTTAAAAATAACAAAATAAAATTAGATAAAATAAAAATAAAAGAAATAAAATGAAATGAAATAAAACAAAAAATAAAGTTAGCAAAAATTATAAAATGAAATATTAAGTCTTAGAAAACCGTACAATATAGGAAAAACATATATATATATATATATTATATAAAGAAAAAATAAAATGATGAAATGATAAAAACTATATAGACATTTTAAAAACAGTCCTGATAAAAATGACAAAAACGCACAACAAAATTACTCAAATTTAACCGAAATTTACATGAAAACTGAATACATAAAAACAAATTCAAAACATTTAATAAAAACTATAATAGTATCGATGTGATACTAAAGTAGTAACACTGGTCTTAACCATTTAACAATGAAAAATGAATTTAAAGTGAAATGAACAAACATGAGTAGTTGGAGAGGAATTTAATCATGAATTCTCCTAACAGAGCCCGTTATGAACAAATGCTATATGAAGGCCTCTCTTGAGAGGCTGTAGGCTACATGGGAAGCTTGATATGCTATGTTACAGGCCCAGAAGAGAGAGAAGTATAGCATTCAGGACACAAACAGCAGCAGTATGATGTCCAGGCCTAGACTTGCAGGCAAACTTGACACCCTCCATGACTGCTCTGAATACGGCAGGGCATAAATATTGTTCCAAAGCAGTTTTGCAGAGAATAAAACTTACATCCCCCAATAATCAATATATGCTAGAATGATACAAAGTACAAACGATTATTTTAAACACAATTCTTTTAAAATGTAAGTTTTGAAATAAATAAATATTTACACTTACAAAACATACAGTATATTAAATAAATATTCAGATAGATAGATAGATAGATAGTCTACCAAAATGCTTTTCATTGCTAAAACTCATCTAATATTTTTGGCCTGATCTCTAAATCTAAATCCAATTTCTTTATTTTACCAAAAATGAATTGCACCTGGAAGTCAGAAATGAGCTTGTCATGTTGTAGTGGAATTCGCCATAAAAAGTACATTCACATGGAGACACTGCCTTGTTTCATGCGTGAACCCTCTATGACTGAACAATATTCTACCAGAAATATATTGGGTGGCAACGGCCAAGTGAAGGGTGTGTTTACTAGTGCCTTCTAAAGATCACTTCAGGTCTGATACTTAAAATCTCATCACACACCAATGCTATAAAACCTGCTGCATTCGCTGGACGACCCAGCACATGTTCATTCATACATTCCATTTAGCCATGACTATGACAATGCTGTTAAGGTACCAGATGACACACCCTAGTGTGATACCAGCCATACACATTACTATTACCAGGTGTTACCAGTCTCCAGTGTTTACACTGGTTGCTATCACATAGGTAAATCATTGTACATCCTTTGTGATGTGTACAATAGCTATACACAGTCTGTCCAATATTACACAACAAATGATACTCTATCAGTGTAGGACGAAATACTAAGTTATCCATCAAGGAGCTGTTCAAGTGTCTTCACGCAATGTTATTTTGGTGCATCTCAGATCTCAAGGGAGTGACAGGGGATCCAGTGGTGCTGTTCATTAATTAAACAGCTGAGCAGCAGAGTCAGGTGTCCTCTTGTTATTCTAATCTAATTATTGGATGAGGAGACACACATATTACCTCAGAGAGAACTAGTGTTGCTGCTTACAATGTGCTAAATTATGCAAATGAGCCTTTATGATAATGTTCTAATATGTTTTTGTAACCATAAAAGCACATCCTAGGGCAAAAACCATCTGGGTGTTGGTGATAAATGCACGAGTCTTATGCTATGGACTGGAGAAATAAGCAGCTTGCAGACTCGCTGTTAAATTACGAGTTGGAATCTGTATTTTGAAACATTACTCAGTATCTTTCATCTACCTAACAAATCTGCATTCGTGTTACAGGTCTACTTTGCTATCTTCCCTTCGCACCTGTCATGGCCGACCCTGCCTGGTGGAAGCTCACCTTCCTGAGGAAAAAGAAGTCAGAGCCAAAGGTCCTGTATGAAATACCACCCGACTTCAGCACCAACAATGCGAAAAAAGACCTGGGCAACGACGACGCAGACAGCGATTTAGACGCCAGACTGGAAAAAATAGTGGATAAATCTGCCACTAAGGGCCGTCATGTAAAAGTCTCCCATTCTGGGCGGTTTAAAGAGAAGAAGAAGATTCGCGCGACTCTGGCGGAAACCCCGAGCCTTTTCCCCGAACCTGCTCGGACTGACAAGAGCCATGTGGAAAAATAACTTCCAGACGAAGCACACAGTTTGCAGCCTGTTTATACATACATACTAATTTTTACTCTTTCTTATTTGAAAGGCTGCATGTTGAGTGGAGTTACCACAGACGCAGCGAAGATACTGGAACAGAAAATTATTATTTTTCACCGGCCATACTTTAATTGAAAAGCAACCCCAAGATGTAAATCATAAACACCATATTGTAATGCTCATAAAATGTCTTATTATCACTGTGGGAAAAACCTGACAAGGAAGACACAGAAACCTTATCCAACTCTCATTTATAAATCACACAATCCGTTAATTTTGTGGCGAATGGTCATAAAAATGTACATTATTGTGTAATAACTAATCTCAAACCTGTGGGAAACAGACTGTTGTTTAGGTTGCAATTTGATGTGCCCTTCGATTAGCACTTGATCATGTGTTTTTTATGGTTGTGGACGCTCAGTTGTGCATATCTCTGATTAGATCATTTATCATAAAATTATTCAATTAGGGCAAGGACAGTCAAAAGTCACAGCACGTTAGAAATAGGTTCTCCACAACTATAGCTTTAATTTGTCTTGTTTAATTTGTACTTGCCTATTGTTTACTGAGATCTTTAAATGTTATTGTTAGAATATGCAAAATAAAGATTTTTATTTCATTGCAGAGATGTTCAATTGTGGAGAAGTACAAAAAGTTGTTTGAACGCCACCGCCATCTGCTGGCAAAAAAGCACAATGAGCATCGCTGCAAAAATTAAACGGGTTTATTACTGTATATTTACTGTAAGAAAAAGTCCCCATCCATTACAGAATGACAGCCAAATTCAGACAGTTATTTTAGATCAACATTACATTTGGCACATTTATTAACACACAATCTAATCATATTTCACATTTGTCTTGTAGACTATTTAGTTGTTTATCATTAACACATTTATAGATGTGCAAAACATCAAACAGAGCAACATATTGGGTGTTTCTTGTTGTGACAGAAGTCCAAAGTCTATGTTTTCTGAAACTACAATTACGGCTGCAAGTACAGCTGTGCTTTTTTAATTATTAATAAACATCAGGCAGTCAACAGACTTTGCACTTACAAGTAGTAGATTAAGAATGTGTTGAGGTCCGTCTTGAAGGCTTAAAAATGCTGCAACGAAGCACCATTTTGTAATGCAACATGATTTATATTCATAAAATCATGTATGCAGTTATCAACATAAATCTCCCTTCTGGTTTTGGTTAAGACGATACGAATGCAGGACGAATATGGAATGATAAGTCTTCACTAGTCAGTTGATGCTCTGGTGGCATTATTTGCGACAGTCGCTGTCAAGTAATGATGATGTATTGATGTCACAGACGGTGATGTTGATTTCACAGCATGTCCTCTATTAGGGGGATAAGCGTTGGTATACCCAGCCTCCCTCAGCTTGATGCTGCATATCCCCCAGCTCAGTCTCTCCCTCTTTTGGCCGCAAAAAGACTATTCGGTCATGTAATCTATTGGTCTGACCCTGCCAGAACTCAATCAGGTGGGGTTTTACAATGTATCCACCCCTGCGAAAAAATATATATCCATAAAAATAAATGAAACTAAAATATAACTGTCTACATACAAACACAGACAGGGATTTGATATTAATAAACAAAAATTACTCACCAGTAATCTGGCATTGGTACATTAGTGTTCTTATACTTTTCCTCAAGCTCTGCATTATTGTCTCTCAGGTACTTTAAGGGTGACACACAACAAATTATTAATAAATCAGGTGTTGCACCAAACCAGGAAAATAATTAACATTAATCGTGTATAATTATCATTATGAGTGTTTGGCTGAATGCTGAGTTAATGCTGAGTTTGGCTGTGTTAACTGCATTATTTATATACTCTTATTATTTTTATTTGCAGTTTGAATTAGCTTTTCTTTTTTTTATATTTTCAGTTTTTATTTTAACTATAGTTTCATTTTTTGTTATTTTTGTTATGTGCTTTTGTCAATTGTATAAGTTTTTTTTAGATGTAATTTATTTTTATTTTTTATTTACATTTAGTTAGTAATTTTAGTACTTAAATATATTTCAGTTGGGTTCCAAGACAACATCATTTGTTGAATTAGTTTATGGTTTTCATTTAATATTTATATTTTATTTCAGCTTTATTTCAATTAGCAAAAATTTTTTTTTAAATAGTTTTAATTAATGATAATAACCCTGGATGGTGGTGATAATGCTACTCACTTGTCGGCTTGGTATTACTGTGCTCTGCCTGCTAACAACAGCCCCGATTTGACTGCCCTTGGGCCTTGAGTGGAAATAATCACGTGAAATCTCATATGGGATTCTCTCTACAGTGCCTTCAATGCGAATCTGTTAGGATACAACAAAAAAATGCAATGGGGTCAAAAACTACATTCAAAATGTGTTACATTTTTTGTCATTTAAACTGAAATATGGAAAAGATTATCCAAAGAATTAGCTGGAGAAGATTCTGAGATCCCCCAAAAAAATAAAAAGCTTACCTGTCTGTTTAATGGTTCCCAGTAAAATACAAGACAGGCCTGGGGATTGCTGTCCTATTTGATTGTAAAATAAATAAATACATTTTAAAAATACAAGACGTGAAAACGATGAGAAGGTAAACCCATAAGGACATTTTCTAAACAAAATTTGGTTTTAAAAGACTCACCAGCTCTGTACCTTTCCGACTCTCATAGTTGGTAAAGAAGCGAAATCCCTCCTCGCTGTAGCCTTTTAGAAGAACCATGCGTGCAGAGGGGTGACCATCCCTTTTGAGAAAACAAGAAGGGGAAATTTTGGGGAAAATATATGCATTATATTTAAGTTGCTCTGTTTATTTCCAAGTATTGATGAACCGCACGACATCCATTCTTACTTGGTGGCTGTTGCAAGACACATTGCATTGGCTTCTCCCACCTCAGGGCATTTAGTGGCTTGATCAAACCAGCTGCCGAATTCCTTAATTGGATCTAAAGAAGCAAGCTGATCCTCCTCAAAACACTATAGTATGAAAATGATAAATAAGAAAATTAATACATTTATTGTATATTATTTTTAAATTACTTGGCTTTCCATTGTGACATATATGGCATAGTAATTTTAAATACCCCATAACTGACCTAGTACAGTATCCTTTACTGTGTTGTTGTTACTGTGTTCAGCCAATAGGATCTTTAAAGGGCTCTTTACCAAATATGCTATTACTATAACACTAACCCATGCATAACTGATATGGAAAGCATGTTTGATGGTCAAAGGCTGTCTCATAATTGTGTTTAAAGTTGTCTCTTTTCATATAATCTTAATTAGTAAGTGATTGAAAGTCAAGGTCAACTGACAATGCATGCATTTTTGAAAAGGCATTTGGCAAGCACGCAATTTAGCTGCAGATAATACATAAAAAGGCTAATAATTTAAACGCACACTGACAAGGTTTTATAGAATAATACAGAAAATGGCGGCTCTGCATATCTAGCTTTTTGATGTAAAATTCATGATATGATACTCTGTATAATATGTCTTTTGAATAGGGTCTCAGGTCATGGTCATACATATACCTGAAATAAACCTAAAATATACGTGTCCCACCTCCTGATCGCTCTTATAGCTCTTTCTCATGTTACTCAGATCCATGTCGGTGCCGCTGTCAGTACAATTCCTGCAGAAAAACGAGGTAAATAACGAAGTACTGAGGACTGTCAAGGTAACGGGTTCAATAAACTTCACAATATTGCCGATGTTGCTGGACGTGCAGAAGCGCAAATAGTTAGACGTCTCATGCCTGCAACTCCAAACCTGCGTTATCACGTTCATGCTCTTACGTAAAATGAAAAGCAGTCGGTTTTGTAACTAACCTCTAATTTTTGGAATTAATTTAGGAATGAAAAAAATATTAAAAATAAATACGTTAATCAAGTAATCATTAATTTGATATTCTATAATTAATTTATATTTTTAAATTACCTTAATATAATAATAAGAAAAAACAATTTCTGTTTCGTAAAACTTAAAAAAAAAAATATATAATTTTGTGGTATTTTTTAATTATATTTTATTTTATTTGTATTTTTGTAGCCATAAAGACTTTTATTTTGTAAGTACGATTCAACAAAACGGTCGAACATGAAGCGTGGGCTCTGATCCTCTGGGGTGGGTGGGGCATTACAAAAAAAATTTTTTTTTTTGGGTGTACTTGCTTCAGTACAGATTCATCACCCATGTGCGCAAGATATACAGTAGGTGGCGGTAATACTCCTAAGGAGTGAACGGCTATTGAACAAGAAGAAGAAGAAGAAGAAGAAGAAGAAGAAGAAGAAGAAGAAGAAGAAGAAGAAGAACAAAACAGTCCCACGTCAAATCCGGATCAAGATGGCAGCGACCTTGTGTGGCAGACTTTTCCCGAAATCGGGTAAGATTATGATTTGATATTATTGCAAAAAATATTATAAGTAAATAACATATATAAAAAGACAATACCTGTCATTTACAACCATGTAAATTATGAATTACATCGTAAAATTACATACACCTGAAAGCCACTATGAAGCTATTTGTGGTACTGTACAGCATAATCATCATCTGTCAGAGAATATGCAATTCATATTTGAGGTAATTAATGTTATTGGGTACATCTCTTCATATTTAGCATTTGTTATGTATGTATTTTGGATTTTCGGCAAGCCCTTGTATTTCTTTTCATGATTAAAACACCAGATGTGACGGTCTCATGATATTAGTGAATCACTTGTGGCATCCTTTACATTCATAATGTTATTTGAATAGTAATGTTTATATTCTAGCCTTAATGTTATTCTTACCAATATTTACATATTATAACCTACAGGATGGCTGCCATTTAGCCAGATTGTTCGTCACGGCTCCAAAGCTGTTACTCGTCACAGAAAGCCAATGCACTTTCTCAAGCAGAAGCTGATGGCTGTCACAGAGTACATTCCCCCCACACCTGCAGCTCCTCCTGCTGCTTTGGCTCCACGAGTCAGAAAGACTGAGGAGGTCAATCATTGCTATAGCCTACCTACTGAACACTATCTTACAAGGCTTTAAGTGTGTCATTTTAAGTGTTTAAGTGATATATGTATATATATATCTACTCTCTTTCCTTTTAGGAAAGTGCACTGGCAGTTTTGTTGAGGAATGACTTAGAAAACTTGTTTAAGGAATGTAAGATGATTGCTGTGGTCCAAAACAATGCAATCAATGCAGAGGACCTCATGGTGCTGAAACACAAACTGAAGAGACACAATATCAGTGTCAAGTTCTTCCCAAACCAGGTAATGGCAAATTATAGTGCTGCTTACCACTTTTGAGATGTGCGCTACTGCTTTGTGACATTTTATTTGTGTTTCTTTCCAGGTGACAAGGTCCTTTCTCAGCAACAGCATTTACAGTAACATGTTGCCTCTGTTTGTTGGCCAGACTGTGATATTTGTTAGTAAAGAGCCAAAAGTTAAAGAGATGCTCCAAGCGTTAAAACACAGTCCTCAGATGGTGCTGTTAGGTGAGTGTTTCCTAGGCATGAACTTGCAGTCTTAAAGGAATAGTTCACCCAAAATGGATCCTCTGCAGTAAAAGAGAGTAGTCAGAATGAGAATTCAAACAGCTGATAAAAACAACAGTAATCCACATGACCTCTAGTCAATGAATGTCTTGTGAAGTAAAAAGTTGCATGTTTAGGATGTTTTTGACTTCAAATCATTGCTTCCTGCTAAAATAGTCCCCATAATATTGCTTTCTCAAGTGAAAAGTGAAAAAGTTGTCTCGTCTGAATCAGGAGAAAAATAAGCACTGATCAAGCATTTTATTTCATTTTTTGGGTAAACTATTCCTTTAAATATCTTCTAAAAATGATTGGTATTGTCTCACAGGCTTTCTGTACCATTTTCTTTCAGGCGCTTGTATAGAGAACACATTGCTTTCATATCAAGGCATTCTCAGTTACTCCAAACTCCCGTCTATGACCACTATCCAGGGTGAGATAGTTGGTGGTCTAACCATGATGACTTCACGGACTGTCTCAATGCTGCGTCACCATCCAGCTCACCTTTCCGCCCTCCTTCAGCAGTACGTCAAACAGCAAGGCTCTGGGGACTCCACAAATGCTGTTACAGATAAAGATACTTCTATAATACAGGAAGCAGCAGCTTGAATTTTATAAAATAAATGAACAGCTGTGTATGGTTGACATAAAATGCATATAATAAAATGGAGTTATTTAAAGTTGCTTTTTTGGTCATTTATATGCTATAGTTGGAGGTGAATTTTTTGTTTGTCACTGTTCATATTGTGGAGACTTGGGGTTACATTTCATAAAGGCAACATCTCTGCTGTTTTCTCTAGCAGTGATTTTGTATGTTGGTTTCAAATGACTAGTTAAAGAACATTAAATTAGAATAATATTAGTAATAATTATGTCTTTCAAAGTAAAATTTCAATGACATTTTGTAATCTTGTACAATTTAAGAATAACAATATTCGCTATGTATATTTGTTACTAATTGTTTTACTGTAAAATATTGCTGAAGAGCCATTAATAGACTATTTAATGGCAGGTTACATTGTGACAGCTTACCCCATATAGCTTGGCATCAAATGTCAATTTGCTTATTGTACTGCATCTTTTTTTTTTCTTCAACCTTCATGGAAATGCAACAGCTTTTTTTTCTAGTCAAGTCTTTAAGGTATGTACAGAAATGGTCCATTTATATTAATAGGCACAGTGTCTATTTATTTTTTGCCAGAGGTCTCCAACCCTGCTCCCTTCTCTCTTCTGCTTCCTGCAGACTTCAATTCCAATCTTGCTCCAATACACCTGCTTGTAATTTTCAGGTAACCCTGAACACCTTGATTAGCTGGTTCTGGTGTGTTTGGTTAGGACTGGAGTTGAACTCTGTAGGACAGTAGCTCTCCTGGACCAGGATAGAGACCCCAACCTATGCCCTTTTTGATATTTAAACAATTTAAAGTGTATTTAAACTGATTTGCAAGTTAAAAAGCCAAGAGAAACATGTATTTGTACCACCAAAATAAACACTAGCTGGTCACGTATCCTGATTAGTGCTAATCTCTGGATTACTTAATGTTAATCTAGGTCAGTTAGTCCTTTATGGTTATAAGTCTGGGTTCAGTGTAGAAGTGTTTCTGTTCTTCATATTTTGACATGCTGTTTCATTTTAGGCCAGTTTTACAGTTATGTATGATTCTCTTTCAGGAAAAATTCATGTGAATTTGTAAAACATATTAATTAAATGTATGTGCTCTGTGTGATATATGAACCAATATGGGGTTACCCACTTGAATATGGCTACATTTGGAGGTTATCTCATCTCAGTAAACAGGTAATGGCAGAGCAAATAAATAGTTTCAGATGTAATGCATTTGAATGGCTGGCTGTCAGTGAAGTTCCTCCTACATGCCTGTAATTCCAACAGCTTTTAAGACACTAATGCGGATAATGATTCGGCGGGGAGCCTTGGGTGGATTTGGAGGATGTTCCGTCACCAGTGGAGGATAGTTTGGGAGCTGTCATACATCTTTCTTTCTAGTATGCACATGGACTATCTGCATTCTTGCTGTTTTAGTTGAAAGTGGTTGAACTGGTTTCCTGTTCTGAGAGTAGAGTGCCGCAAAGTTGAACAAATGGGGGAACATGAAACTCAGGCGCCTGGAGGGAATCACTCAGAGATACACCACATGCTGGCCAAGAGCAGGAACCTCAGGTAAGAGCTTGAGTTAGAAACTTTGTGGTTTTAAATGCTGGTAGCAGTAGAAGTATATGTTTGAAGTGGATTTGTATATTTACTGTTTGGAAACGGATATGTATGGAAAACTATATTTTGTCATAATGCATTTTATTGTTCCCCATCTGAGTTTGTAAATTGATATTGTTCAATAAAAAAAAAAAAAAGTTTCTCAACATGCTCGATGATGCTTCACATACTAGACCAGGAGGAATGGCTACTTTGTCTGACCTTAAGCTGTTTAACAATTATTATAATTTTTAAAATCGTGTTCAGTTCTTATCATTTACAGTGAAATCTACAATTAAATAAAATGAAGTAGCCTACTCTAAATTACTAGATGTTCGTTCTATGTTATTGTGATTATTCAAACGTGTATGTCACACTGTTTTCCTGATGCTGTACATCATATGTACTGTGACCTGTCAGCATGCTCACGATGAAAAGCTATTCAAGCGAAGGGCTGCTAAAAATGGTTATTCAAAGCCAATTATCGTAATGACGCTAAGCCTCTCCCGGACCGTTACCTTTGTGAGAGGTTACTAACCATAAGCATGTGTTCTGCCTTTCATAAAAAGGATATCTAAAACAATTTAAAACTTACAGAAAAACAATGATGATTTTTGGTAATGATTGAATAAGTCCAGATGCTTTCACATCAGATCGGCCTATATGCTGTCAATTATGTAATCAAATAGTTCATTACTCAACTGCAAATTCAGCTGTTTACAAAACATCTCATTTGCCCTCATTCTAGTTTAAAAGGCATGTATGAGCTTGTCAGTGATGTCAAGACAATAAGAGATTCTAGAAAACATGTTTGGTTTCTGTCACACAGGGGCTTATATCTAGAGAAAGGAATTTTTCAATAATCTGTCAGTATGTAATTGAGAATAAACAGCAATAAAGGTGTTTCCTTGGTCCATACCTAATGGTTTTAGCATCATTTAGACTGTTATGTAATTATGAGTGCATTATTTTGGTTTCTTTACTTTGCATTACTATGCTCTTGTTGTGTTTCATATTAAGCCATTTAAAGTGTTTATGAGATGATGAAACAATGTGATCTAGTAAAGGGCAGAAGTTAAAAGTCCTGCCCAGGAAGTGTTGGTTAAGGCAGATCCCTGCTGTTAGATAACCGAATTAGAGGTGTTTTCTCTGGACACTGTATTGCTTCTGTTTTTGTTTGCTGTCACTGTGCCAGTTATTGCATTGGCTATTTATGGCATTTAATTGTAAAAAACATTCGTAAAAGTAGCTCTGAATCATAAAGGCAACTACATATTTTCATGTACTGTTTGAATAAAAAAATAAGTGCAATATCACAAAGACATGTTATTTGCAAAATTTAAAAATGGTAAAAAAGTAAATGGTAGTGTTTTCATGGTATTTTTTAAAAACCTCTGATATCGACAATATGACTAATTGTTTTCCTAACCCTGTTTTCTTAACCCTTCCTTTCTTAGCAGTCTTAACACATGCTTGTCTGACTAACCAATAAATGATTTGTCTTTCTAAAAATCCAATAATGAAAACTCTTTGCTTTGCAGACATATTGTGCTATAGTGTACAATGAGAAGGAGTCTCTAGCAGAGCGTATTTCACACCAAGCTCGACTAATAAGTGCACAAGAGGACATTTTCAAAATGGACTCCCACGGGTTTTCACTGGACCACGTCCAGTCACAGCTGAGTGGTGTGGAGAAGGTGTCTTGCGGCTGGCATAAGCCCACTCATTCCAGGAGCAGCAGCACAGCATCCTCACGTCACTCACGGCTGGTTTGTACCATCTGCTTGACATAAACACACTCAAACTCTGGTTTCTTCAACTGATTTTTGGACACACCTAAATATTTTCATTACAAGTACATATGTGAAAAGCTAGCAGTAGGAGTTCTGCCCAGTTGCTCAACACCTAACAAGTGTCCAATCAGATGGTGTGAAAGTCAAACCAACAAGTTTATGTGTCTTAACAAGGTCAACAGTTACGTTTCGTTCATAGGGATTACATGTGGCACATGTTTTAAATGGAAAACGCCCTGTTGTACGTCAGCTGTAATTGCATTCTTCCCTCTGTTCCAAATAGAACATTAAAGACTGGGAAGTAATGGACGACTTTCCAGTAGATTTTAACCTCACTGGAGAAAACATGCAGGATGCGAATACTCCAGGAATCTGTGAAGGCTACTTGATGAAGAGGAGGAAGTGGCCTCTTAAAGGGTGGCATAAGGTATGAGAAAAAAATATGTTTCATGTAATCTTTTCCTTAATAGTTGTTGGGATAATTGTAGAACTGTGTAAAATGTAATGAACTTTAAAGTTATACTTTCTTACAGAGATACTTTGTCTTGGATAAAGGGATCCTGCGATATTCAAAAAACCAACATGATGTAAGTATGCTACTTATCTTTTTCCTTACCAGAAACTGCAGATGTTGGATCTAGGCTTTTTTAACAATCAGGGATTTACTTTTTCAACAGTTTTCCAAAGGGAAAATGCACGGTGCACTAGATGTTAGTCTTGCAGTTATGTCAGTGAACAAAAAAGCAAGGCGCATAGATCTGGATGCTGGAGACATTCTGTATCACATGAAAGTAAGTTATTGCATATTGCTGGTATTAATTTAATGAAATGTATTCATTTATGTTTTTAAGCTAATATGATCTTTAGTTCTATGGAAGCTTGTTTTTGCCACGGGATAAAAAAAAAAAAAAGGTAATTGTGACTTTCACAGTTCTGACTTTTTTCCTCACAATTCTGAGTTCATATCTCACAATTAAGACTTTTTCAATGTCCAAATTGCATGATATAAACTCAATAAAAAAGTTAGAACTGTGAGATGTAAACTTAGAATTCTGAGGGAAAATGTCAGAACTGCAAGATACAGTATTAGAAATGTGAGGTAAACTCAGAATTGCAAGAATAGAAGTCATAGTTTATATTTTGCAATCCTGAATTTTACCTCATAATTTTTTTCTCATAATTGCAAGGGAAAAAAACAGAATTTTGAGATAAGTTGCAATTAACTTTTTAAAAATGTTTTATTCTTTGGGCTTCCATAAGTTAAATCCTTAAACACTTGTCCAGGATCTACCAAACTGGGGTTCACGAACCCCTGAAGGTTTGTATAGGAAATGCAGGGGGTTCATGAGTTTATGAAAAGTTAAGAATTAATTAAATCCATTATTTAAAAATAAAAACAATAAAAATAAAACATTCTAAAAAAGTGTTTCATTTGTTTATCTGCATGTCATGTGACTACTTTTCCTTCATCCAACAAATTATGCTATTATTTAATCAAATAAATAAATAAACAATTAAAAAAAAAAAAATCAACTGAACTCATTTACTTTTCTAACTAGGCCAAGACTCCGGATTTATATTACATATGGGTCACCAAGCTGAGTGCCCACAGGATGTATAAGAAAAACGAGGCTGCACACGTTCACAATGGCTTCCTCCAGGCCCTGTCCCAGAGCAGTCATTTATCTCACAAAAACAGTCCCACGCAGGACATGGTGAGTAAAGTGGTTCCTACATTGACTTCCTGTAGCCCTCTAAATCACCAGGGATTAGGAGAATGTGTCCTCACAGTTTAAGAACAAGACGAATTAGTGATTAGACCTCAGTGTCCCAGATGGTGGTTTTATCTGTAAATGTACACTAATAGATGCTTCGGTGATTTAATTGTTTATTTGTCTGATGGAAGTTACAAATGAATGTCTTATGAACAATTCTAGGGCACGTCATATGTGGGTGAACCTCTGCCATGTGTCAATCCTGCCGTTAATGGGAAAGTGTCAGCTTGGCTACAGACCCAAGAACCTGACATCTGTGCACAAGGTACAGCTGTGCTTCTAAATACTAGTGAAACTGTAATAAACGGATGCATAAGCACAGAATAAGATCCACCGCTTTGTATTGTTTTCCAGAGCTTACCCGTTGTCAAATAGAGCTGAATGAGCTGCAACGGCTGGTCCAAAAGTTGCACTCTCTAGATTCTGGCCAAATGATCAATAACGGAGATCTCCAGAGAATTATCAGCATGCAGGTTAGTAAAAGCAGCAGGCTGAAGACAGGCCTTTACTAAAATGACTTGCAAGTAAATGTTCCCAGTTCCCACATGTGTTTGACCCATAGAATCTCCTTCTCGACAAGCCCAAGAAGAAGAGTGGAAAGATTTGGAGTCATTCTCGCACTCTGTCTCGAGTTGAGGCTCTTGGAATGGTGAGGCTGCTCAGTTTACATTTTCTTCTACTTGATATTAGGATATCTTAGATAAAGCCTTGGAAGCAATTATAATCTGTGCCTACAGGGATTGCCCTGCCATTGGGATTATTTCATGTTTTCCACAAAGGTTTGGAAACCATAATGGAATTTATTCCATGTGCAGTGTCATCCCAAAGATCTCTGTGTATTTTTTATTTGATTTGATTTTTGCGTACTGTAGTCAGGCATTTGTGTTGTGCTAATGTACAGTAAGCATTAGAGCTTCCAAAAAAACCCCCCAGTAATTTAGTCAACTCCTTTTTTACATGAAGCCATTTCGTGGGATTACTAAATCGGTAAGTCAGCACAAGAAACACTGATAGTAAGTTCCTTGTAACTTTTGACACATTATACCAAGTAGCAAATGCTTTACACCAGATGGTGGTCCTATTGCATTTTTCATATTGTATAGTTCCACTCAAAAGTTTGGGGTTGGCAAGTCTCTTACCTATTGTTAATTATCATTGCAATTTAAAACAACTGGTTTCTATTTTAATATATTTATAATACATTTTCCAGGATTTTTTTATAAATAGAATGTTCAAAAGAACAGCATTTATTTGAAATATAAATTATTTGTAACACTATAAATGCCTTTACTCTCACTTTTGATCTATTGAATGCATCCTTGCTACATAAAATTAATTTATTAAAAAATAAATTCACTAAATGGTAGTCTATATAGTATTTTAGTATTTTAGTACACGTACTATAGCTTCTGATTGTTACATGTTGCAGACATTAAATGATAATATCTCATCCTACTTGTTTTCTACCCACTTATTTAATGCAGCTATCATCAAGCCACCTGACCAGTTCTGCCCACCTGGGAGCCTCTGTCCCTTCAATCCCCGATTATGTCTCCATCCAGGCAACCCCACCAGCCTCCACCTCATCAGAAAGCAAGAAACTCCACCAAGACATCTGCTCCATGTCCTTGAAAGGTATGAAAGGATAATACCTTAATGATTTTATAGTTGAAATTGAAACCCAGTTTATGCTTATTGCTGTAATAGTTATATAATGTTGAAGGTCAGCACTGTCTTTTTCCTTATAGTCCATGCATCTTTGCGTACTGCACATGAGGCTCTTGCTCAGGAGCGCCAAAGGCTGCAGGACACCTGGTCCAGCAGGGAGCTTCACCAGACCACCTCTGCCCAGATCAACAACCTCTGCAGCCTGGCTGAGGTGACAAGGACTTATATTACTTATCGAAAAGCACAAAGTGCAGCAGTATTGCCTTGAAATTTTCTGCTTGCATGCAAATTATTTACTATAGCTTATCTTGTTATTAAAGATGCTGTAAGCTCTATACCATAAAACAAACACCCCTGCTAGTAAATGCTTTAATACAGTGGTTCTCAATCAGGGGCTTTAACAGATTTCTAAAAAAGTTCAAGATGATTTGAAATTATTTAAAACAAGACAAAACAAGCATTAAAATATGCTAAATAAATAGCTGAAGATTTCTGATTATTTCATCATTCTTAAGGAGTAGTTCATCCCAAAATGAATATTATGTGATCTTTTACTCAACCTTAAGTTTTTCCAAACCTGTTTGAATTTCTTTTTTCTGTTGAACACAAAAGAAGGTATTTTGAAGAATGTTGGTAATCAAACAGTCACTGGTCCCCATTGACAAGTACTTTTTCCATACCATGGAAATCAGTGGGGACCAACAACTGTTTACCCACATTCTTCAAAATATTTTCTTTTGTGTTTATCAGAAAAAAGAAACTTGTACAGATTTGGAACAGTTTGAGGCTGATTTTTATTTTTGGGTGAATTATCAAACAACCGGTGAAGTTATGGGGTCTTTGAATATTGTTGTGGACAATGGGGCCTAGGAGTCACTAAGGTTGAGAACCACTGGTTTAATAGTTTATTTTCAGTGCATTACATGTTATGTTTTACTGCATAGATGTGTGTGTGTGTGTATATATGTGTATCTTCAGTTAGATGTTAAGTCCCGTCACACCAAAATCCACAAACTCTCAGTGTCCTCCGACTCCTCAGAAGAGTCCTTCCGTACTGTGCTACAAAGGAAGGTCTGTCTCTTTCTACCCAGAACCTACTCATCCTGTTCCCATTTTCGTCTCTTACTTTCCCTCCTCCACCCTCTGCTTTTTTATTCTGTTTACAGGTTGATGGGTTTCACCTACTTCATATGCCGACAGGCTCTTTTGTCCTCTCATAGTTTTATTGTCATAGCAGTATGATGCAATCAAGCTTACAGTTTCTGACTACCTACATGTCTGTCTCTGTTTCACTCAGTCTGGCTCAGGCCGTAGTTTGTCTTTCCATGCACCCTCGGTGGCTGACTCAGCGGCAGAGTATTTTGACGCATGTGATGAGCTTATGTGTGCGAGCTCTTCAGAGATGTCTGATGAGTCCGGTCTGAGTGATGGATCCAGTAATTCAGAGCCTGATGAAGCTCATGGTTAGTAAAATTTGAATTCTCTGTAGGCACATTTGTGTGTGGTGTTTAGGAGTCCATTTTTATTACCATTCAAAAGTTTGGGTTCAGTTGGAGAAATTCATACTTTTATTCAGCAAAGATGCAATAAATTGATCAAAAGTGACAGTAAAGACATTTGTAATGTTACAAAACATTTCAATTCCATTTGAACTTAGAATGCTAAAAAAAAATTATAATTTCCACAACAATATTAAGCAGCACAACTGTTTTCAGCATTAATAATAAGAATTGTTTCTTGAGCACCAAATAAGCATATCAGAATGGTTTTTAAAGGATCATGTGACACTGAATACTGGAGTAATGGCTGCTGAAAATTCAGATTTGCCATCACAGGAATAAATTGCATTTTAAAAATTATTATTTTTTTATAATAATAGTTCACTGTATTTGTCTGTGCTGTATTCTTGATCAAATGAATGCAGCTTAAGAGACTTCTTTCAAAAACATTAAAAAACTCTATCGCCCCCAAATTTTTGAATTGTAGTGTACTTTTGTTCATGTAAATCTATTACATCGTGTTACAACATTACCTTTTTCTTATGAACTGTACAGCAATGGCTTCACGCAAATACAGGGCCAGCCTTTCAAAAGCACCAGCAAAACTGAACAGCATAAAGAACACTGGACATCGTACTACTCTGCCTGCAGTCTGCCCTGACAACAGCCACGTCGGATTGATGACTATCCTCTACAACAACATAGGGAAGGATCTGTCCCGTGTCTCCATGCCAGCAGCTCTGAATGAGCCTGTGTGCCTGCTGCAGAGACTCTGTGAGGAGCTGGAATACTCTGACCTATTGGACACTGCCAATCATACTGATGACCCCTACCAGAGGATGGTAATAATTACAGAAACTTCAGCAAAACTGTATATGTCCAAATTATCACAAAAGCAGTGATTCATTTAGAAGTGATATAAAAAACTTTTACTATATCTGCATACTGTAATGTTTTTGAAAGAAGGCTGCTTTTAATTGATCCAACAAAAAACAGTAATATTGTGAAATATTCTTGCAATTTAAAATTGTTTCCTATTTTAATCTATTTTCCATTGTAATTTAATCCTGTGATGGAAAAGCTATTTTTTTCAGCAGCCATTAATCCTGTCTTCAGTGGCACATGGTCCTTCAGAAATCATTCTAATAAGCTAATTTGGTAACAAGAAGATCGTATTATAATTATGTTGAAGACAGTTGTTCTATGATGAATAGAATGTTCAAAGTCACTCTCTATCAATTTAATGCATCTGTTTTGAATATAAGTATTAATTTCTTAAAACATATATATTCCTTCTGACCCCAAATGTTTGAACAGTAGTGTACTTCTTTATATTTAGAAAATTCTGTTTTGTCCTTGTAAAGGTTTATATCGCTGCTTTTGCCATTTCTGGCTATGCTACGGCTCAGTATCGCAACCGTTACAAACCTTTTAATCCAGTTCTGGGAGAGACATTTGAGTGTATCAGAGAGGACAGAGGCTTCCGCTACATTAGTGAACAGGTAATTAATAATCACATCTAATTATACGTCAGATAAGTTGCTATCAAGCAGTTGTTTATTCTGTGGTTTTGTTTGCCCTCAGGTTTCCCATCATCCACCAATATCTGCGTGTCATGCAGAATCAAACAATTTCAACTTCTGGCAGGGTATGTTTTGAGGCCTGTGTGACGATGTCTTAATGTACTGTATGTTTGAATTTGAATCTCATTCCTTTTTTAATTCTACATGCTGAGAGCAGACCAGAGATGGAAGAACAAGTTTTGGGGCAAATCTTTGGAGATTATGCCAACGGGGATGGTGAATGTGACTCTAAAAAAGCAAGTATCTGCTTTGGTGTCAGTGGAGTGGAATCTTAATTCTGAAGTGTTAAAGGAGAATTCTGATCTTTGATTTACTGTACTTGTAGTTACGGGGACCATTATGAATGGAACAAAGTGGTGACTTGCATCCACAATGTCCTCAGTCAGCAGCGATACCTCGAGCACTACGGCGAAGTCATTATTCGCAACCTGAAAAGTTCGGTGTGCACCTGTAAGATCACATTTGTCAAGGTGTGTTCGTTTTTGATTGCACATTTTGTTGTCCTTTGATTCATTCGAGTACATATAGATGAAGTCTTTGTACAAATGCAGAAAATGTTTTTTCCCTTCTCAGTCACGTTACTGGGGTTCAGATGGTTCCAAAAACGAAGTGCAGGGTCAAGTTCTAGACGAGACTGGTAATATCGTCCATCGTTTTGGTGGATTTTGGCATGAAGGCATCTTCTGTGACACCCTTCCCAATCCACAGTGCATCTGGAAGCCAAGTGAGTAGTCATTTTTCATTCATTTTATTGAATACTGTTTTATTTTATTATTGTACCATTTTATTGAAGTCAATGAACAGCCCACTGCTGCAAACCAAATTACTTTTGACATGTGATGTGTTTCTGTGTGAAACAGAACATTAATTTAAATTAAATTTGATCAATTGGGAATTATACAGACTGAATGCGTTTGCTTAGAAAATACATATTTGAATAATGGTCAGCATTATGTAATAACTCGTGCTGCCATGGACTCTCTTCACATTTGAGGGTTCTGGGTGAGTTGGTATACTTCGATAGTGGTGAACAGGAACTACAACAAATGTTGCATAATTTTTGCGTCCCCTTTGAAAAAAAGGTGAAAAAATGTTCCAGTGAAAAAATCAAAAACAAAATCACTTTTAGTATAGGGAGCAACTCTCACTATTAACCAGTAGCTTATTAGCATTCATATTGTTAACACAATGGCCGTTTTTTAGTATTTATAAAGCACATATTCTGCATGACCATATTCTACATCCCTAATCCTACCCAATACCTAAACTTAACAACTACCTTACTATCTACTAATAAGCAGCAAATTAGGAGTTTATTGAGGCAAAAGTCTTAGTTAATGGTTTGTTAATAGCGAGAATTGGACCTTAAAATAAAGTGTGACCAACAAAAGAAAACAAAACATAATAGAAAACATTCTATAACTTTCCAAATATGGAAACAAAAAGAGAGATTACGTTGATCAAAACAGCCGCTTTATGGAACTCCCTCCGTTTTCTGTAAATTAATGCCAAGTTAAAAAACACAAAGTATAGTGTTATAAATGTACATTATATTTTTAAAACTAAAAATATAAAAAATTAGATTTACAGTGTTAATATCTGGAAAAACGTCATCACTGTGAAATAGGTTCATTGTTCACAAGAATGTATTGGGTCAATTCTGAATGGGATCATTTCTGATATTGTGACTGGTCTGTCTGAGAAAACAAATAAATGAAAGATGTATCTTTGTATTGGCAGATGTTGTCAGAATGTCTGTGCTTCCTTACAGATCCACAGCCCAAGAACTACATGATTTACTATGGCTTCTCTAGCTTTGCAATGGAGATGAATGAGCTGACCCCTGACCTTAAGCCCCTGCTGCCCCCTACAGATACACGCTTGCGGCCTGACCAAAGGTGAGACCTTCCTAATAGACAATGATAAATAGACAGACGTTTGAGCCAGAATGATTTAAGAGTGCTACATAAATGGATTCTGTTTCGATTATGTTTCATGAAATGCTTTTTTTAGATTGTCTGTTTTAAGTTTGCTTTGTGTTGGTGTTGTTAGGCTTCTTGAGGAGGGGAAAATAGAGGAGACCGATAAAAAGAAGGATGAAGTGGAGGAAAAGCAAAGAGAAAGGAGGAAAATTCTGGCCAAGAGAGGAGAGGAGCATATCCCTTGCTTCTTCAGGTGAGTCGACATCAACCCTACGATTGATTTATTTATATGAATTACAGCTGGAATGTTAAAATATTCCCATTTTACAGGAAAACTTTGGATGCTGCTGGAAAGGAAGTTTGGCTTTATAATGGAACGTATTGGAAGATCAGGGATAATGCTGGTTTTGTCAATGTTAAAAACCTGGAATTATGGTGAAGAAGGCAGATTGCTGCAACACTGTGGACACTTAATGCCTGTGATAAATTCAGTTTGCACACAGTTTTTGAAAGACTACACAAACTTGGAGCTTTTGGGAGCAACGATGAATTGCCAAGGGTTTTTGAACTAAACCGAATCCATTGAGCAAGGATGATGCTTTTACCAAACAACAAGAGGAGGGATACATTTTGAAGATTTCTATTTAATTTATGGTTGAGGACACCAAAACTTGGTGGACAGTTTGACCTTGTCTTCTACTTTGGATAAAATATAAGCCAAAAGGTAAACGAGAATGTATGCGAGTTCTGGAGATGTTTAGTTTTGACAATTACACACACGCACATTTCTATGGACAATGTTAAATTACATTTCACTTTATGTAAGTACTTATGTGCCAGTGGAAACAACAGGAGTCTGGATAAAGAAAATTGATTATTTGATAATATGTAATATTCATTAACACATTTTTTCTTCCGTTAACTCACCAGTTTATAAAAGGACCATTATTTCTCTTGCAAAGCTATGTCTCAACCTGAGCAGGATTGAGCAGTAAATGGATTAATTCTAATTTGGGCCCTTATTGACTTTTTGCTGAAGGTGGTTTCTGAAACGTGTCCACAGCACTCTTATATTGCACGTCTTATTTTATTTTTTTAAATGAACTAAATGTCATATTTTGATTTTAGACAATGATATTGTATTTATTGGGATTTAAGTATAAATTAAGCTCACAGTTTCAACCCAAACGACCATTTTGTGTAGGCCTGGATGAAAAAAATCATAGTGTACAAATGTACAACTTTCAAGTCATCACTTGTATAGTTATTTAAAACAGCAATAAAATGTACAATATTAAAGAATATAAAAAAATGAATTTGTATAGTTCAGTCTTTATTACATTTAGAATGAATCAAAAACACCATTTAATATTATATACAGTATTTTGACAGCTGTATCTGAGGCTCAGTTTGCTTGGCTGAGGAAACTTACTACAGAAGCACCTCTTTTATTATTAATAACATTACTTAAATTGTTGCTTTTAACTCAACAGATAGACAAGGATGGTGGTGCCAGAGAGAATAACCTAAATAGGTTCCTACTATTGACACTCTAATATATGAGGAGCATAATGTCCACCAGGGGTCAGCCAAAACATGGATTGACTGCTAATATGACAACAACAGACAATTTGTTCATTATTTTCAGTGCACATCAACAGTAACAAACTTTTCAGTGCATTTCAGTGTATAAAAAGAAACCAAACATAAACATTAATTATGCATCTATTAAATTAACATAGAAACTCTTTAATTGCACTTTAAAATACAAATTTGTTCTTTAATGTTGATTGTCAGTAAAAATTTTGCTGCTATATCTTGCAGCCATTTGCTTTTTGTTTATCGTTGTCAAATTCTTAATAACTAACCTTAATAAGCCCATAAGCAAATTAAGGAATTACATTTGTAAAATATTACAAATTTCCCAGCAATTAAATTGCATGGTATATGCTAAATAACTAAGCATGATATCTGGCAATGACTTCCAGTAATGGCATTTTAAAATAATGTAGTCTTAACCATATTACTCTTGTTTCATTTGCTTTTGCATCAAAATACATGTATGAAAAATAAACAGAGGCAGTTAAAGTCAGTTTGCTGACTTAAAAAAAAGAAGTGTGATCACAGAGTGGCCACAGAATGTTGATACCATGTTGGTTTTTGCAGCACTTTACAATTTCTCGGAAACTTCTATGAACACAGATGGCAATGCATTTTAACGAAGAGTCATCATTTTTAATTGTTCTGTTTTACAATGGTTTCATATTAGGACACAGACTATATGCATATGTCTGTGTGCATATTTGTGATCAGAAGATGCAGAAAGCGTCTTTAAATGGACAGTTCTGAGTTCACAGGCTTTCGGTTTGTTCCAGAAGTCTGTGTATGTCTTCTGCAGTGGCATCTTGTCACCAACTTATCTGTCTGAGGTCATTCTCACCTTTGAATGCCAGCGGTGCCTGATAGGCTTAGTCTTTGTGTGGGCTGTCTGCACGTTACTCTGTTGTTTGAATAAAGATGATGTATAGTCAGTCTGAAGCCCCTGCCAGGTGTCCGTTTTTCCACCCCGTCTACCTGTATACTGTCATGTGCGACGCCTCAAGACATGATGCTGTTAGTTTAAGTATGTCCTGTTACAGGTCATCAGATTGACACTAGTGTGTTTATCCTAACTCCTGGACTTTAGATAAATGAAACCTGAGAATTACAAGGCCCTGTCTCAAACAATCGCCATAACATAAGTTGCCAGTCTACAGTATGAAAAGTAAAATGTTTTTTTTTCAGAATCATAAAACTTTAGAGAGATCAGGAAAGAATTACTATAGGTCTCAAGGTTCAGTTTTGCATTTTACGTTGAAATGTATTAACCTTCACCTGTCTGTTTTTGTGTTTATCTGAAGCAGTGCATTTTTTGTTTAAAGAAAAAAATATTTTAGTCCCCAAAATTTTGAATTAATACTTAATATAACCGCATATATAATAACTCACCGCATTCTGTCAAGCTTTATTATGTCTGTCTATTAAAGGATGACGTTCCAGCTGGTGCATACAGCCATGGTCTGTTAGACACCATGGCTATTTTATTTCCAGCATGTGTTGTCTGAGTGGCCTGGGCTTTAATGTGCTTATTGATTGTGCTCCCTGTAGGGGTGCATTTTAGGATTGACTGGACACAGAAATGCTGCACTCTAATAAAGGCTCACATTCAAATGTGCAATGTATTAAATCTGTATTGTGCTAAATTGTTATACAGCACTCAAGTGCATGCAACATTACTCTGTTTAAATATAAATCTTCTGCTTAATATGTACATTTCTGATTTCATTTCCAATGAGATCATCCATCAAATAACAACTAGGTCAGAGCAACCGATCCGAAGATGTTATATCAGCACATGCTTACAGGTCCACAGCATCACATCTTAAGCAAGTCGATTTCATGTCATTTAGAGACCAATTAAAGGATTTGTGTGCAACACTCCGGGTGTTTTTGAAGTTATTAATACAGTTTCAGTCTTTCTACTTCAAAATTTCATGTTTAGTTCAATCTGCTACTTCATTGTAATTATTTGTGAAATTTACTAGCAATTTTTCTGAGTGAAAATTTAAATGTACAATAGCATTGGATGAGAAACAGACTTTTCTTTTGGTGTGTTCATGAGAGAGCAAGCAATGTCCGAATCAGATGATAAATTGTCAGACTTAAATTTCATGTCTCTTCTCATCCAAAGCTATCACAAAGCTTTACTTGACATGCAGCACATGAGCTGTATGATTTTTATAGTGATTTTGAAGCTTGAAAGCACAATTTCCTAAAACTGTCTTCTTTGTGAAAGTCAAACAGGTTTGAAATGACATGAGGGAGAGTAAATGACGGACTTTTCATTATTGGGTGAACTATACCTCTAAGTCCACGTTTTTCAAGATAGATGTGAATGTGATGACAACGATTCGATTGTTTGTTTGAGCGTGCTTGTGGTGCGTGGGTTTTGTGAGGTGTTTTCATGTCTGTGGCTGATGAGGGGGACAAAGACAGTTCCTTTGGGGGAGTGTCAGCAGGTGTGCTGTGAAATCTTCAGCTGCTAAAGTCACACAGGTCTGTCTGTCTGTGTGTCTCCAGGCCAGTGTCTCAGCGCAGTCACATCGTCTTCGTCTTTTGTGTGACAGTGACCTTCAGAACACCTCCACATGACCCCCAAACATCTAACACAGGGAACACAAAGCACAGAGGGGCCACCTAACACCTGGCACTGTAGCTACTATCACAGAGAGCTCGATCCCTGCGTCTCGGGTCATGCAGACAGACGGTGGGTGGAAGATAGCAGGAGCACAGTCTGAGTGCTGGTCTTCAGTGGGTGTAGAAGCCGTAGTAGCCCGCGTCACTGCAATTGTCCTTTTCGCAAGCCTCTGTGCTGCGGTTGGGAGGGGAATTTTCCGTGCTGGACGTGTAAGGCGACACGCGCCTCTTCTTGCTCTCTCCTCCCTCGAACAAACCTGAGTCAGCTGAGTCCACCGATTTAACTGAGGGGGCTTCGATCCAGGCGTCCTCCCCGGACTCTTTGGACTTGTCTTGGTGCAGCGGCTGGCGCTGGGGATCCAGAAGTGACGGGGAGGAATGGAAGCGCGAGTTCACCACTGAGGGAGACGAAGACGCGGCTGGGGACGAGATGGCTCGGAACCAGCCGAGACTAGACCCGGGTTTACTGTGGTGTGGGTGATTAAGGTACTGCGTTGAGGGCCGTCCTGAGCTCCACACTCCTGTGTTGGTGCCAGAAACCGGCCCGGAAGCGAAGGGGCTTTCAGAGTAGTAGCCCAGAGGGTGGTGTGGGGACGTCTGAATCGGAAACGGCTTGTAGAGGTTGTTGGAAGTGTATTCGCTCTCATATGCGTTGAAGTCGAGGCGGTTCGGCGGCACCCCCTGCTGGCTGGGCAGGTAAAAGCGGCTGTGGGGGCTGGCGGCAGGGTCTCTGGGGCACTGCTGGGTCATGCTGCCTGGCTCGCGGCTGTAGAAACGACTCTGAGGCAGGGGGCTCATGTATTGATCAGACAGGTATGGCTGGTGAGGGTAACAACTGCCTGGGAGGAGCTGCTGGCTCTCATTTGGGGAAGGCGTAAGGCGGTCTGAGTCAGGAGGTGCATAGAGCCTACATGAGGAAATAAAAGGGGTCAAAGGTCATCTGAAAAAAAACCCTTCTGAAATGTTAATATGTTACAGTTTTTCTCAGTCGATTTGACACTTGTCTCCAATGTAATGTAATTGTTTTCAAAACAAGTAACACAGCTATCTAAACACAAACTTATCTTAACCAAACAGTTACAAATTTATTACCAAATGAAGCACTTTACTTTATTAAAAGTAAATATTTAAATCAAATCTATATGTTTGTTCTCTAATGATTATAAAACAGTCTGCTGTAGATGCACAAATACACTAATGAAAATACAAGTTTATTGCAATTATTCAACAGGGAGTTTTGTTTTATATATATTGTGTATATCTAAATGAAATAAAAAATGTTTTAAACACCCATGTGAAAAACTAATTGCCCCTTTAAAATTTGTTTGTGTCACCTGGAAGCAAGAACTACAAACTCTTCTGATAACTAGAGAGCAGTCTTTTACTGCACTGTGGTGTATATATATACATAGTATATATATATGTATATATGTATATATATATATATATATATATATATGTATATATATAAATGCTCTTGCTCCATTCAAAATAAACTTGATTGTCCACCTGAATGTTCTCAAACATCAATTCTGAAAAATGTTTGGATGTTTACTTGTAAAGAGCAGAAGTTGTCCTAGGAGGGCTACAAATATGCACTAAAATAAAAAATCATAGTAAAAATATTTACATAGAAATATAGACTTCTCCACTTGCACCTCTTTCTTTACCCCTCCTC
This sequence comes from Sinocyclocheilus grahami, assembly GCF_001515645.1. NCBI lineage: Eukaryota > Metazoa > Chordata > Actinopteri > Cypriniformes > Cyprinidae > Sinocyclocheilus > Sinocyclocheilus grahami. The sequence goes on along the minus strand of NW_015505205.1, from coordinate 276,530 downwards.
CATTATTTATTCATTTATTTATTTGTTTGTTTGTTTGCATATTCTTTCCCTCTTTTCCCCTTAATAGTCAAAGCAATTATGATAAATGTGTAAACAATTAGGAAAACTGTGTTTCCTGTGTGTTATTAAGTGAGCAGTTATTAGTTTGGGGCCAACTGAAAATATACCATGTGCATTTGATGATATGACACATTACAGAGTTTTGTTTGTTGTGTTTGGACAAATGGTACATAAATCTTTGTGATTTGTGTAAACCTTTATTCAGATATTTTAAAGTATTGGTTGGTTTTACTAACTATTATGAAAACATTTGAGCATTTTGTTCACAGTGTTTTGAGAAAATTATTTGCATGATTTGTAATTTGTATGAAATAAATGAAAACGTACAATCTGGTCAGGACAGTTACAAAGTGTTCAGCTCACTGTTTTGAGAACAGTGACCTGAGTTTGGAGAAATGTGTCAAATCGATTGAGTAAAACGGTAATATTATGTTAATAATGTTGCACAATTAATTAAACTAAGAATGACGTTCCTGAATTTTAATTGAATTCGAATTTAGGTAGCAAACAAGATGCAGAATTGACTGTTGACTTGACTAAGTCTTTTTTTGTAAAAAAAAAATAATAATAAAAAAGAATGAAAAAGTCTTGAAGTTTGAAGGTTTATAGGCTTGTAGATAAATAGATGATAGATAGAAATAGTCAGATGATAGACAGATAGATAGATAGATAGATAGATAGATAGATAGATAGATAGATAGATAGATAGATAGATAGATAGATAGTAATGTAAACAAGATGCAAAGATGTAAATGACAAGTAGTGCTCCACAGAGAGCAATTTCCTGTATTTAATTTACTTCAGGCTTACTTACGTGTCATAATTGTCCCGGAAACCTTTAGCAAAGGGGTTATGATCTATTTTCAGCTGAGTGATCTGTGAAAGAAATGGCAGAGGGAAGCGGTTGGAGAAAGGGCAGAGAGAGAGAGAGAGAGAGGGTAAGAGTAAAGTCACATGGGTACAGGAAACATAGTCGGGGAGACTGATAGATCACTGCCATTAAGAAATAATTAATGAATTACACCCATACTCTTTGCTACAGCCAGACTTAACATCTTCTGCACATACACAACACTTTACAGACATCACTGACTCAAAGTGCAGACATAACACAACTCTCTCCTCTGGGTCATCCCACACTGTGACGACATGTATCTTTGTTTGCTGTAAGCAGTGGTTATGTGGCAGTTGCAATCTTATTAATAAGAAAATAACCCACAGCATGATGCATTCAGATGACGTGACTTACATCTGCATTCTGGTAGGCAGTGACGGCAATGAACTGAGTCTCAGGGAAGACAAACATCTGAGTTTTCGCGGTCAGAAAGGGGTCCTCCGTTCCATCCTCTTTCACCTCCACGATGTGAAGACGTGGCTGGTATTTATGAAGTGACTGCAACACTATCATCTGTATTCCAAGCAATGCAATTGTTAGAGAAATAATGCAGATATGCTATGGTGTTATATATTCTACCTAACTAATAACCATAATCTCTGTTTGACTACAACCAATGATGACAGAGATGACTCAGGTTTGGGTGTGTTGCAGTAAGTCAGCTTTAATGTAGGAGTTTATTATTATATTAAATTACCTGTCCTACATTGTTAGAGCTGCCTTTGTTATTGGTAAGTTTCAGTTTGCCAAAGGAAACTTCCTGTCTCATCCAATGATTCCCAGTGTTGGGAGAGTCTGGGTGCATATACATTCTGTTTCCTGTAAAAAAAAAATATATATATATATATATAAAAAATTATAAATGAAGCACTTAAGCATAAATATATAGGTACTGAATGCAGTTTAAATATTCATGTCTTTACACCATATTTTACTGTCAACGACAGTATTTTATTGATCTACACCATTTAAAATACCATTTAGGTTTGTGGTCAGTATGATATTTTAAGGTTTTTGAAAGAAGTCTCTTATGCTCACCAAGGATGCATTAAAAAAGAAATATCATTATAGCAAAGCAAAATATTTAAATTGTTAGTTTCTTTTTTGTTATTGTTTATTTTCGATTTGAAATGTAATTTATTCCTGAAACTCCAGTATTCATTGTCACATGATCCTTCAGAAATCATTCTATGCTCAGTAAACATTTCTTATTATTCAGTCATAAACAGCTGTGCTGCTTAATATTTTTGAGTATACTATAATACATTTTTTTAGGGTTCCTTGATGAATAAAACATTCAAAAGAACAGCATTTATTTGAAACAAAAACGTTTTGTAACAATCTTCTTATTATCAGTCTTTACTGTCATTTTTGATAAATTTAATGCATCCTCGATGAATTAAAATATATATTTAAAAAACATTTACTGACCCCAAATGTTAAGGGTAGTGTATTTTATTTATTATTAATATTTGCTTATTTTTCATACAAAAATATTTGTATATTTTATACATTTTTATTATATTATATAATTATTATAATTATAGAATTGCCATATTTAGGTAAGGAAAGGTCAGCAGTTTAGGTAGAGAAAAACTAGGTTGAAACAGGCAGAAGTATGAGTATTTAAATGTTTGCACTTTGTAAATTGATTGGTATAAGCCAATTAAAAGTGCAATGTCAAATGTTGACTACCATACAGTCTCTTTTGAACAGCAGTTGCAGTGCAGAGCTGCTGTTGTGGTTCCTCTGATTGTGGCATACAGTGGTATCAGAAACACTCATGCATTTCTAGCCACAAAAATACAGAGCTATTGGTATGTGAAGTTTTCTGCACTGCTCAGAAAAGACTCACACTGTGAAAACCACAATGCAGATAAAGACATTTATCTTGTTTGTAGGATTTAAAAGTAGATAGTGGGCAGAAAAATGCACCGTGTGACTGTTGGGTACCTGGCATGTTGCCTTCTGCCTTGCCGCACTGGACCCATTTGCCTCCTTGGTACCTCCAGTGATGCTGGTCTGCAAGAACCACATCCACGTATATGTTATAATGAGCCGAGGGGTCCAATGAGCTGATGTTAAAGCTGAGGAAAGGAAACATCCTCCTGTTGACAGACAGATCAGAAACCAAAATTATTCACTAGAGGCATCAGCAATAATCAAAAGGTGAACATTTATTAATAAGCTATTTAAAAAATGTTTACTATTTAATTATTATTTATTAAACTTATTAATAAATGTTATTTTATTGAACACATTAATAAATGTTAATTAACAACCTATTTTGGGTTCATTATAAGCAGGAAATATAGTCATTTTTACACAATAGTGTAGTGCATTTAACGCAGCATTTTTAGAGTAAAATAACATGTACATGTACACTTTTAAAAATAAAGGTTCCAAAAGGGGGTTTTCACTGAGATGCCATAGAAGAACCAGTTTTGGTTCCCCAAAATACCTTTCAGTGAACAGTTCTTAAAAGAACCATTTTTTCTTGGTGTGAAGAACATTTTAATAATCTAAAAACTTTTTTCCACTGTAAAGAACCTTTTGTGGAATGAAAAGTTTCCATGGATGGTAAAGGTTCTTTGTGGAACCGTTGACGCCAGTAAAGAACCTTTATTTTTAAGAGTGTATAATACTGTACAAATGTTTTGGGTCAGTAAGATTCTGTTTATCTATTTATTTTTTTAAAATATATGAATACTTTTATTCTGCAAGGATGCATTCAATTGTGATCAAATATTTTCTACCAATATATTTTTATTATTTGTTATAATATATATATATATATATATATATATATATATATATATATTTGTTTTTTATTATTATTATTATATATTTTTTTTTATAATTTAAATATTCACAGTAAGATATTCTTTTTTTTTCTTCGAATATTCATTTTGATGTTTGTGAAAGAATATGTTTACTTTAAAAATATTTCTTATAATAATGTCAAACATTTTTTTTTTAGCTTTGATGAATAGACAGTTCAAAAGAACAACATTTATTTGGAATCATTTTTATTTAGTATAGGAGATCATGATCCACACTCACGAAAACAGTTTTCTTTTTTCTTTTTATTTTACATTCATCGCTGATTTCGTGAGAGCGGATCATGATCTCCTATACTAAGTAATTTAACAGATTGACGCACCAAAATAAAAAGATTAAGTGACGGAAGAGCGCGGTGCAACTGGCGTTGTAGAATCAATTTTACTTGGAATCTAAATTGTTGATCAATTTAATGCATTCTTGCTAAATAAAAAATGATTTCTTAAAAAAAGAAAAAGAAAATTTACTGACCCCCAAATTTTTAATGGCATTGTAAATTTTAAATATATTATTTTTTTATTTATTTTTGTATTTGTTTATTTTTTTTATTTATATTTTTATTTGTATATTTTGTATTGTATTATTTTACATATTTTATTATATTATAATTATATAAGTGCCATATTTAGGAAATGAAAGGTAAGGGGTTTAGATAAAGAAACACTAGGCAAGAATAGTATTTTGAATATTTTATTGAGTATATAATGAAAATATAACTAAATGAAGTAACTTTAACAGTGTAATATTACTGTAATATGTATTAATTAATGTAATGTATTTTTTGTCAAATATTCATTCTGAAAGTTTGTGAAAAGAAATTCTGTTATAAAATAACTAGGTGACACCCACTCTCTTTAAGAAATAGTGGTCTTAAAAATAAATAAACTTATAAGGTCATGCTAGATCAGAGGTGCCCAAACTCAGTCCTGGAGGGCCGATGTCCTGCAGAGTTTAGCTCCAACCTGCCTCAACACACCTGCCTGGAGGTTTCTAGTATGCCTAGTAAGAGCTTGATTAGCTGGTTCAGGTGTGTCTAATTGGGGTTGGAGCTAAACTCTGCAGGACACTGGCCCTCCAGGACCGAGTTTGGGCACCCCTGTGCTAGATGATTGCAATCTAAAAATATGCAGAAATGATTTTAAACAAATGTCAAAAATCCTTCGATACAATAAATGAAATTCATTTTTATCATATTTGATACGGTCCCAATATATCATGCATCTATCTGCACATGCTTTTTTGAATGCGGGTGGTATTTTGTGGTAAGCAATAGTTTAGAAGGCACAGACATTATGATAGAAAGGCTACTGGGAGCAGGCTGTGTGTGAATCTTTAATGTGACAATTAATAAAACATGTTGGGAGATGCATCTGCTTGCTTTTGATCACGGTACAGAGATGGAGAGGAGGTAACTGGGAGGTCACTGTGTCCCATGGCAGGGGGAAGTTTACAAAAACGTGACTTAAGACTCAGACCCAGTATGAAATGTGCAGCTTCTGTTTTTCTGTGCCATTCTGCCTTGGCACCACTTGTGATAAAACAAACCTCTGACATAAGGTATGCTGGCTTTAATTCAACCTCACCCAATACTATGACGCTTTCGGTCTCACTAATACACTCCAGAGATGACATCTATGCCACACGGCTGCCTCCCATTCAATAGATTCAACAGTTGCGGGCTACTGCTCATGCTTGCATGTTTCCCCCTTAGCCGGATGCTCCTGTCAGGTGACACTTAAGTGCAGTTGTCTGCTCATATCTGTGTCTGTATCAATTCCATGAATTGGATACACACCAAATAATTAGTATATGGCTCAGAATGGATTTAGGTTGTGAGTATGTTTATAAAAAATCTCTCACTCTCTGTCTTGCTCTGTCTCTTGTGCCTGTGAGCTTGCTGAGCGAAACTGTACACCTTTTCCCCATTGGGAAGAGTGTATGAGGGTCAGATTTTGGCTGCTAGCTCACTTTTTTACACGTAAAGGTAAAATATCAAACATGACACAAGCAGATTGACATGTACAGTAAGTACGGCATGTTTACGTGGTTATTGTAAGCTATTATGCGAATGTGGTTACGTTCAGAAACCACGATATATTTGCTGATTTTGGAGAACCGTCATAGCTGTAGTGATGAGCTTGTAGCACGGCTGCTGAAAAACAGTGGCTGGAAATGGAGCAGCCAGCAACCACAGTTACATGCGATCCCTTTGATCTTAATGGTGTTCTACTGATGTGCTACTGTCACAACTCATCTGTTTCTGTCAGAGCTGCTTGATGGGATTCTGCTGGAATCATGTACACAGCGATAGGTCTGTCCTGCAGTGAGCAAAGACGATTCAACAAGTTTGCTGATTCTGAGGTCTGGCTTTTTACAGCAAAACTGCATACGCCATGCTACCATATACAGCTGAACAGGAAGTGATTGTTAGTTGAAAAAAAGAAAGAAAGACAGAAAGCTCAAAGGCTACAGGCAGACCTTGAGTGGTGCAGGGGGGGAGATTGCATTTTAGGTAGAGCCTGGACGACTCAAGAATATTAATAAAACTGATGCACTGATATTGCACGGGTTGCTCTTGCTGTAAATCTTTACAAATGCATATATAAAGTGGCCCCAAAAAGTAGCACACATAAAAATGGATTATTATATAATAAAATTGTAAGCATTTTATCTTTTTAAAAAGAAATGTAGCACTTTTCAAGCAAAACTTTTCAAGCTCAAAACATTTTTTGTTGAGTCTTATATTAATATTATTGCATTTTTGAACACTTTTTGCTGGAACATGGGTCATGTGATGAAATACATCTGCGATTACTGCGATGGGATTTTTGTGAATGTTTTATATCTACTAAAATCACCTTGACGTCTGTTAGTAATTGAAAAATGGTTCAGAAAAATGTTCAGAAAAAGCTAGTTCTGAGTGTTTGTGAATGCCACTTGGTTTGCAACTCTTTTTTTCATACACTTGAAAAATGTGGTAAACAATTTACTTTGAAACCATTTTCCCTCAGAAATTGCTAATGCATTTCACATATAATTACAAAGTAATGGCAATGAATTAAACATTAAAGTAGAAAGACTGAAATATTATTTTCTTGTAATATTTAAATAAATATTTATTTACCGCTGCGAAAAATAATTTTTACAGTGTAGGCAATTCAATAAATGCATTCTTAAAAGGATAGTTCACCCAAAAATTAAATTCTGTCATCATTTACTTTATTCCTTCAGCAGAACACAAAAAAGAATTCAGGCTATGGGCCTTACGGTGCATTTCAAAGCCTCGACTCGGACTGCACCTCGACTTCTGAGGAAACGTGCATCACTGTGCTCACAAGGTACCAGACCAGAGGAGAGAGAGAGCACAGAAAAAGCGAGAAAGAGAGCGAGAGAGAGGAAGAAAGTGCCTTCCTTCATTTCCTGCACTTCAAAGCTATCTCCACTGATGTGTATGGCCATCAGAGTCTCAGTGGTGCTCACCAACTTTACCCCCAAATGCACCACCCCCTCCTCCTTACTTTTCCACTTCCTGTCTTGGGCAGAATTACCTGAGCTCTGACACTCACTGGCAATGAGAACCAATAAAAATAACCCTAAATACACAAAAAATATTGTGTATTTAAATAAACTGACTCAAACTGATGCAATCTGAAGCATGTGAGAAGATTACTTCAATAGATTAGATACCAACAGGATTCAGAGGCAAAAAATTAATCATCAATATGCTGATTCAAAACAAACAAGGTTTTCTTGTGAAAGTTAAAGATTAAATCTCACAAATAGTCAGTTTAATTGTTACTCGCACATACATAGGTAATTTTAAAGTATTGTATATGTTACGTCTTTATGTTTACCATTAATACACTACATAATACTTGCTCCGTTGAGTTTCTTTCTTTCTGAATGTATTTATTCTGAATGCGTTGAGCACAGCTGTAAAGACGGTTTGCAAAAGGTCTCAAGGCAAGGCACCTGCCAGTAGGTTACAGGTTACAAGAGCATGCATTCACACACTAACACCCGCACAAACAATTTTACTGTACGCACGGATTCACGCATATCTGCGTAAAAGCTACCAAACAATAAATAATAATAATATTAATAAATAAATAAATACATATCTCTGTTTTAAAATGTTTGACTATGAAGGATTAGTTTATAGGTGGTGCATACAGTACAGTACAGTACAAAATAAAATAATGAAAGTTATAAGTGATGACCATGACATCAGTGGGAGTTTTTAAAGCAATATCGTGGTCAAGATTTTACTGCTATGATATAAAATATAATATTGGTGTAGCAGTATTTTGTGAAATTCAGTCAGTAGTTAAAACACTGAGAGAAAAAACATTTCGTAATTTTTCCATTTCAAGGTTACGCCTGCTTTCAATACCAAATTTTAAAATGAGTATTATTTCTTAAAATCTAATTTAATATATGTCATATGCATACTTAAAATGCTAAATAAATTTCGGACTACAATTTTGTACAATTTTGTCTTCTGAATAATTTTTAATAACTCTTTCTATGGATTTAACATGTGAGCGTCCCCCCCCCCTTGTTATTAAGTGTTTCACATGCTGTCAATTCTCATATATTTCAACAGGAATCATTTTTATGGTGACAGGTGTGATCAGCTGAGATATTATAGGTCAGTGCAACAGTTTTAAGCATTATTTATTTGAACATATTTAAGAATCTGGGATAAATATTTTCATCAAACTGACTTATAAGGGCCTACTTAGAAATAATTGTGTAGTTTTATCGGTCAACATTTAAATCTGTATTATGCAATGACTATCTAAACTATGACTTGAAAGCAGTTCTAAAATGGAAGTGTTGCACATCTGTAGACTATAATCATCAGAGACATGTTTAGATATTAATGCTCGGTGACCTGTCAAACGTCCCCACAAGCACTTTCCTCCCTCTCTGGGGTCCCTAGGGAACACCACCAGCGGTTTATAAATCACATTTTAAATTAACAGTGCGTTTTTTAAATTTGTATTATTATTATTATTATTATTATTAATCACACTATAAACATGATAACTAAGTTTGATCATCACGTTCTTTCATAACACGGCCGTCATTATTCTCAGCATTTAAAAATAACGTATCCAAAACATAATCAGAATTCGAAGAAGTTCTTTCAGAATTGTTCCCGACAATGAGGTATTTCACTTTCAACGATTTGTGTCAGAGTGCATCTAGGTACAGTGAGAAAACTTGACAAATTGCAGTATTTGTTTACTTTTGACAATAACTGAAACTAGGTCGCGGTCTGGAGAAAAAAGATCAGAACAAAAGTTCTCTGTAATTAGGCTTCTAAATTTAAGACACATATGCCAAGGACTCGGTTCCATGCCCACCTGCCCTGGCTGGCACAGCTGACATTTAGATAAGTACATAAGTAAGAGGAGTAAATATTCAGTTTCTTATTATGATCCATGCTGTTATCTCGTACAAAAACTTTACCCCGATAACGACTTTTATGCTAATGATTTATTAAAGACTGGCAATCCTTTATGCTTCTTACCGTCCTTGTTTTGTTATGATCATCTCTGTCTGGTACTTGTGGAACTTTGCCCACAGCGGGTAGTTGTTGAGGAGCACTTGAGTCTTCCCAGACACCTGTAGACCAGGTAAAGAGTACATCGGTGCTCGTGGATACCCGTGCTGAAAAGACGCCGGGTAGCCGTCTGCGCTGCTCGGGAACACGTCTTTAACGTTGGCTGAAGAATACGCATCGGCTCCGGCTGGAACGTAAGTATGTCCCGTCCCGCTCCGGCTGGTGAAGTGACAACTGCCGAGCGGAGCCGGTGCGTAAAACCTCCCCGTCTGCGCTCCGGCGCTTTGGTGGTGTTCAGCGTGGAACGGCAACGTCAAACTGTCCTGTCCATTTGGAATCGAGTCCTGGTAGTAAAACCTCGTGTCTTGGATGCCCATTTTGAAGTCCGGTAAGTCGCGGTTTCGGTGCAGGTGGCTGTTCAATTCTGCGTCTTTGGCGAAACTTTGCGCGTCTGTTCCATTCAACATATTGAGATACAAATTCCTGCCTATGCCGCCCATCTGCAGCACCGGTTCGAGCTCACTAGAGGTGTCATAGGTTTAGCGTCCGTATGCTTTAACATTTAAAATAAGACTCCAACACAAACTCTCTGTAGACTGCAAGTTGTGGAGCTTGTCTGCAAAGCGCACCATGTAGCCTAATCTAGTTGTAAACTACTTGGGAAGTCTTCACTTTGATTTATCTTAATACGTTGAAGACATTGCCACTATGTATTTGGAATAGGAATCGGACTTCAAACACATGATAAGACTCTATGATATATCCATATCTCGAATGGTAATTGGTCCGGAGGTGGGCTTTACACTCAAACTGGGCGTGATAGGCTTGATACGCGAGGACTGGCCTTCCCCTATTTACGGGGGCTTCAGTTTGATACTCACTTAATATAACTGAACAGTCTTTATAATGTATAGCCTATTCACAGAGCGTATACTGATTAAAAACAAGTAATTCTTAAGGCGCGTATAAAGGTATGTGGGTCGGTGAGTGTATTGAATAATGTATTTAATGTATTTTGCATTAGTTTTTAATAAAAACAATCAGCCTTCAACTAACTAAAAACAGAATTGTATTTAGAATAAATTCATAGGCTAACTAATTAGATTTGTTTGCAGGTGTAGATTAATAATATGTGGAATACCAGAGCAACATAAATCACAGAGAGTGAGTCGTTTTCCACCCATTTAAAATAAAAATAAAAAAATTTCTTTTTGAAACTTATGTTTATGACATTCATTGTCACTAAAGCACACAGGATTTTTTTTGGTCTCCACTATGAGAGCATCTTTATTGAAGTTTTACATATGAAATATTGCATCACTGTAAATAAGTGCGCTGATTTTAAAAATGAAGTAATTTGTTTATTTTATGATCCATTCTGTTGTACACGTACAAAATGAAGTTATATGATGATGTTACCAGCAGTATTATATGGCATTTTAGTAACGGCACACACATGACGCCTTAAAGTTCACTATAAGTGTATTTTCCAACAACTGGTGAAAACTTTCCAACAACTAGCAATATTATAAAGACAAACACAAAAGAACATCAGCGTAACACACGTGACACTAAAATAATGCAGTAAATACAAATAATGTAATATGCCACATACAATACGCTGTATGTACACCTTCAAAAGGTGAACACAAAAATAAGACAAAAATAAGAAACTAACTTTTTAAATAGATTCCAAAATGTTATGGTTTGTACAGGGGATTCTGGGAATGCCTCTTCTAATAAACTACAAAGGCAATATTTTTTACTTAAAAAGCATAATTTCAAAGAATATGTAGTGGCTTAATTTCTTTATGCTGTTTTTTTAAATACTTAATAAAAAATAGAAAAAAAATAAAATTACATGTATTGTCTTAAAATGAAGTGTATTTGAAAATGTATTTTTTTCTAATTGTATGAGCAATTTACAATTTAAAAATGTTTTAGTTTTCTCACTTTACTTTGTTGTAAAGTGAAAACGTTAGTCTTGTGTTGACAGTCTGTTTTCTTTTCACTTTATTAGTTCAGTTGCACTTAAGTCACACTGTACACATCATTTGCACAAAATAGAGTGCATTCATAGAAAAGTGTGAAATAGTAAACGAAGAAAATCACAATACCCCATTAAGCC
>NW_015505205.1:242425-264965 GCF_001515645.1 Sinocyclocheilus grahami | reverse complement strand
ACACACACACACACACACACACACACACACACACACACTTACTCAGTGTCCCCCAGTGCAGGTATGACACAATTGCCTTTCCACACTGTCATTTCTCTAATTCAACTTCCTGTGTCTCTCCTAGCAAGGTGAACTCACAAGGTCACCAGCTGAACTCACTGGTGCTGACACCCTGGATGATAGCGTATTGTCCTCAGTGACACATTCACAAGGCCGAGCGGTTATACTCTCCACCTGCCCTGTGGGGGTGACAGGTACCTTTTAGGCCTTAGTTAAGCTGATCTCCCGCAGGCGATGTTCACAACGACCGTTCGGAACACAAATGGTACGCACAAACAGCCCTCATCTACTGTATCAGCAATTAAAGAAATCACACTTCACACACAACACGCTGCCCGGCAGCCTTTTAAGCATTTACGCAGCGGCTTTGAACGTTACGCATTCTCAAATCTAGTTGGTGCAGTTGTCACAGGTGTATGGCAGTTCTCTGTTCACGGTATGTGGGAGGAGGGATTTTATATTAGCTCAACTCTTCTTTGGAGCAGTTTCTGTATGTAGCTCTATATGTAAAAGCTGCATTTTTATTGTAGCAATAACATGAGGATATGACAATCAAATTATTAATTTATTTTCTCAATATTGCGTTGGTGTTCCCTCAGTAAAGCTATTATCTATTATACAAGGCATAAACGATAGCAGCAGATTTTTATGAGGTCATATTTATATCTGTGGTCAGAGTGACAGGTGTACGATGTTAATGATATGACCAGGATCCGACTTTATTTTAGATTTGGTGAGATATGTTTGGTGTTGAAAGTCACGCTCTCCTAAAATCATGTCTTTTCAGTTGACGATCAATCAGAGAGTGATGTGAAAGATTGCTGGATTTCTTTATCACACTTCTTCCTGCTGTTTCAGGGGTTGAGAGTTTTCATGTGGTGGGTTAGTGTAGTGAGGTGTTATTCTGACTCATCCTGTGCTAATGTTTTATCTATACATTTGAGATTTTCCATCAGTAACGATGATCTGTTAAACAATATACCTTCAACTATATGCAGCTGTGATAGTTTCAGTGTGTGCTCTCTCTTTCCACAATAGCGTATTACTCTCGTCTCAGTGTTACAGAGGGGACTAGTCGAAGGCCCCGCGGAAACCTGAGCACACCTAATGCTCTGATGAACCCAGACCATGCCTGCACTCCATCAGTCATGATATGCGGTACCCTTGTTGTCAAAGCAGCTCTTGTAAAATGTCAAGTCTCACTTCCTTTTCCTATTTACTTCATTTTGAACTTTACTCTAATTTATTAAACCAAATAACTAACATTGCGAGCCTAAAAGTGCTTGTTTTATTTTGTAATGGACAGCAAAGAACACACATTTTGTTTATTAAATTATCTATTCTTAGTGTACTTTAGAAATTTAAATGATGACTGTTGCCATTATGAACACTGACATACAGAAGTGTATCAAAATTATAAATGTGGATTTAAATATATTAGCATTATCTATTTTTGGCCTATTCTTTAAAATTAGTCATCATTGAATTTCATATTGCTGAATAAATCAAGACATGAAACAATTTGTTACAAATTAATAAGACTTCTGGATTTACAATATCCATTTCTAAATAGGCAATCTCTTGGTGATCCTCGAAAAAGGACCCCAACAGGAAGTAAATTAAATATTTTCAAGCTTGAGCTTTGCATCCTACCACTAATTAATTTTGTAATATTTATGTTTAAACGCTTTCGGTTCTGCAGTATGACACATCCGCATAATAAAAAGAGGAATTTCCCTATTAATAAGCATAGAGTTATAGTTCAAACTTGACTTCTGTGTATGCTAGCGTATGGAAAACAATGTGTCAAAATAGTCCTGTGGCGTGACATACCTCTATGTTTTGGCGCTTTTATTAATTGACAGAATACATTAATTGTTTTATTTAATTATTTAAAAGATTCATTGTCACGTCGCAGGACTATTTAAATGAACAAGTAAAATATAAAAATTGGTGACCATTTAGCAATATCATACTATACACTTTCAGATGGTGATACTTAAATTAATACGTGATTTTATCATGAACTCCAAAGAGAATATATTGTTTGACTGGTGTTCATTGTATGGGGAGCTGGATGAGGACATGAGTATAACATGTCTAATAATCACGGTGTGAATAGCTCTGATTAGAGAGACTTAGCAGCATATGTTTCTTCAAGTCAGCCCTTACACTAGGCCTTCCTGTCAGGCACGGGGACCTAATTAACGCCACATATGTTTATTTCAAACCCCACTTTGGGTGTGAAAGAAGGCTTTTGGGAGGCACCACCTACAGGGGCTGTGAACGCGGGCAGGGGGGTCGTTGGAAAGGCGGCAGAATTAAAAGGTGTAGAGAGAGAGCGTTAGAGGAGTGAGAGACAACTAGAGTGAAGGAGAAGAAGAGAGCGGAGAAGATAGCACTTAGTGCTCCACGGAATTCTCACCCGATATCACATGATCTCCTGGAGAAGTGCAAATGTATTCCACTGCAACCCTAGAAACAAACAAGCTGCCACTTCCTTCGTTTATAATTAGCTGGTAATCAATGCTGAGTCTCTTGGAAACGGGAGAAGACTTGTCAATGTCCATAAGGTGTTTCAATCAGCAATTTTGCGATTTATGTCCTTAAGTCTTACAGGACACGTGTGGTGGATCGTTGCATTAAAAATGAGAGTTGACACCTAATTTTTTAACATAACAATAAAGACGGCCTCATCCATCAAAAGGGATTTTCCACGTGCACATTCATTTTTGAATGCGCACTTGCTCTTGTTGTGGGGTTTGCATTCTCCAACAGCCTCTGAACCATGTGTCACCTCCATAAACGCAGTGACTGAGTGCAAGCTTGAGGTGCTAAGTTGTACATGGTTAAACATGGAGGAGAGACCCACATGCAGATGTATCCAGGGCTCCAGACGTGACCTTTCCTATTGCAAGTCTTCTTGAAGGCAAAAAAGAAGCTAAGAAATCTTAATAAAAATACTTTATGTGTGTGTGTGTGTGTGTGTGTGTGTGTGTGTGTGTGTGTGTGTGTGTGTGTGTGTGTGTGTGTGTGTGTGCGCGTATCAGTTCTAACCGTCCAGAACAATTAATTTTTTCAGTTGCTTAAAAAAATTTAAATAACTTAAGTTAAATGAAAATTATTTAACATTTTATGATGCTGATATATACTAATTCTAGGAAAGGGCCTAAAAAAGTAACCTAAAATTGTAAACTAAAATGTTCTTCATGTAGTAACATCTCTTTAATTTAACATTATATAAAATTATAAATTTATATTTAAAAAAAATAAAAAAATAAAAATATAAAGTAACATTTTACTTTATTCTATTTCTATTCTATAATGAAAAAATAAAATGCTGTGTGTGTGTGTGTGTGTGTAATACAGTAAATTTTATACTATTTGATAGTTTATGCTGATATTTTGATGACATAATCTTAATTTTTGTGCGAACTATCCCTGTTTTTGTGTGCATTTTCTTTATTGTGAATGATTAAATGTTATTTGTCTTCATATTTTTTAAAATCTAAAATTGAAATGCAATAACTTGGTCTAAAATTATTTTTCTTCCTCTAATACATGCAGGCTACTGAATAATGTTAAGCAATAGCCAAATAGCTGTTTAGAGACTGTTTTTAGCCAACATTTAT
Organism: Sinocyclocheilus grahami; assembly: GCF_001515645.1. Lineage (NCBI taxonomy): Eukaryota > Metazoa > Chordata > Actinopteri > Cypriniformes > Cyprinidae > Sinocyclocheilus > Sinocyclocheilus grahami. Next base: position 261,273 of record NW_015505205.1, on the reverse strand, counting down.
TCAATCTGGCTCTGCTTCACTCAAAATTCTGTTAGATTATAAAAATAAAATGTTTTCAAAGGCACATTGCACTGACTTAAAGGAAACAACTGCACATTTTCATGTCATTTCAGCATTTCATTAGGAATGCTGCTCCAGTGAATGATGAAAAATGCTTAGCACACCCTGAGCATGTAGAACTGTAGTATGCGGCCCACCAGTCTGGCCTGAGAAGGTGAGGAGGGGTCCTGCAGACGAAATGCCAAGCTTATCTATTCTTCAGACAGTTTAGGGTCTGCGTTTGACAGAAGAAGACAACTGTGCTCTCCCGCATTCCTCTGGCTTGCTCCGCAGGCCCCAAATGATCGCCCCCCAAAGCATGGCTTCCTCTTATTGGCTGAAGGACCGTACAATCCGCTTTCCCCTCCATCACTCCTTAATGTCAGAAATGGGCCCCCCACTGTCGCCCACTTGGTGAACATTAAGAAATCATCACCACTGTCATGTCTACTGTCAGACAGGGGTCATCGCATGCAGAATCAGCAGCCTCTTGGGAACCGACCAGCAGGGCTGCTTGGAGAAAGCTGACTCTTAAAGATGTTAAAAACCGCATGAGAGATCTGTCGTGCCCCACCGTGTCTGCTCTGACTGAAATCATGAATGAGCAATAGTGTGTCTCTGTCTGTATCTGTTGGCTCGTAGCCTGGAAAAAGTATGTGGGCCAGTGTCAAGTCTCATTTGCGTTGGTGAGCCGTGACAGCCATAAATCACTGCAAAAGCCCATTAAATCCACTTTTGTATATGGACTGTAACAAGGCAATACGAGCAGGAAGAGTTTTGTATCTTAATACATGCAGGGAGGGAGTGACAAGAGGAAAACAGGACATAGAGATAGTGGGTAAAAAAACATCAGTGCTTGTAGAGCAGAAATGGATTGTTGTTGGGCAATGTGCAAGCAAATGTAGGTAAGGATAGAACTAAAGGCACATAAAAAGTGGAAATTGGGCAATCTGAGTAATACAAGCTCTTAGGCAAATAAAAGCAGATTGGCTTTCAAAAATATACTTCTGATGCAGCTTTCCTTTCAGTCAGTTAACAATTAATCATTTTCCACCTCATGATAGTCACTCATAACATTTTTTCAATAAAATAAATATTTTTATACCTGAGGAACACACGCACACACACACACACACACACACTTTTACTTTACTTTACTTTTAGTCATTTAGCAGACGCTTTTATCCAAAGCGACTTACAAATAAGAAAAAGTAATTCAAACTAAAAGCTAAAATTCTATAAATACAATATATATATACACATTTAAGAAAATAATTTTTTTTAAATAAAAATGACAAATGCATACAACAACATTTCAAAACTAAATATTTAAATGAAAACAAAATAAAGCTAAAAACAATTCAAAATATTAAAAGAACAAAAGGTATGAGTATAATAATGATTCATAACACTAAGCCAAACACCAAAAAACAACTACATATGTGTATGTACAGCCACATGATACATGTACATACAGTATATATATAAATACATTCTATATATATATATATATATATATATAATTTCATTTCCATTTTGTATGTTGAAGTACTGAAATAACTCAAATTAAATAAAACTAAAACTTAATAAAAAACATATATAGACATAATAAAAAACGAATAAAATGACAACATTACTACAACTGTAACTAAAACTAAAATAGATAACTAATACAAATAAAACTACATTAGTTTATCAGTAATCCTAAAAAAATAACACTGAGCCAAACACACATGCTAAAATAACAACAACTTACTGACACATAGTAAGAAATGCTTATAAAACAGAAAAACAGAAGTGAAACAAGTAGTAGGACACACACACACACACACACACACACACACACACACACACACACACACACACACAAACAAGGCTGATGCATCTGGTTTCTTGACATTTTCTTCTCATCACCTATTTGCTTCACTTAATGAAATATTATTTTATAAATGTGATTATATTAATATTGTATTGCATAATATTATGCATATTGCACTTACTGAATATGTTTTTAAAGAATATATTAATATCACATAATATGCATATAAAATATCCATATAGGAAGATTTACTCGGCTGGTAGCATTGAGTGGACAACACAGATGGTGAGCTGAAGTGAAATACATCTCACTCTCTCTGCTTTGACAGGCATATGACAGGTTAAAGGGAAGTCGTAAATGGAATGAAAACAGGAATGATTTGACCGATAAAGACAGTTTACTGTAAATTGACAGTCACTTTGCATAGCTATTTGTTTGTTTAAGTAAATGAATGAATTTATTTATTAACTGTATAAACAAAGGTTAATAAAGAGTATGGCTACAAGAATTTATGTAAGAAATATTCTGTAAAAAAATCCATCCCGTTGTAATTGTTATAATAATTTATACATGATATAAGGTTTAAGAGTTTTAGCTCTGAACAATTTTCATCACTAACTGAAAAATCACTACATGTAATATTACTGTGTAAATAAAGCATTTTCTTTCTTTTTTTTACCCCCAAAATCATTACAAATTTTGACAGATTTATGAGCAACTGAGGGTTGCTGCGGTTGTTGTTTTCCTGTTGTGCCCCTGGACTTTAGTTTCAGTGTAGCTTCTGACCTTTGATGGTGACACACTTGGCACAGATTTGAAGCCTGCCACATTTGGACTGGATCAGAAACACTTTGGCAGGGTGGGTGCAGGATATTTAGTCCACATCCAGGAAGGATCACTGTGGGAAAACGGACCTTCAGAGAGCACACAGATGCATTTAGGGGCTCAGAAAAAGGGAGCATATCCCGTAATGAAACATGTGTCTTCTTCTGTTCTTTCTCTTCTGCCTTTTTCTTTGTGTTGCTTTTGTGATTTGTTCAACACAAAAGAAGATAGTTTGAAGAATGCTGGTAATCAAACAGTTGACGTTAGCCATTGACTTTCATAGTATGGAAAAAATACTATGGAAGTCAATAGCTACTGTTTGGTTACCAACATTCTTCAAAATATCTTCTTTTGTGCTCAGCAGATGAAAGAAACTGATATAATTTACATTTTTGGGTGACCTATAACTTTAAATGGTTATGACAATATTAGTATATTGATTTTACTTAACCATACATGTGTATCCAGAAGTGTGATAAATCTGACAAAACCTCTCAAAATGTAATTTTGGGGATCTTATACAAATAAATACAATTGTTGTAAAAAGTTTTTTTTTTTTTTAATTATTGTCAAGATTTTTTTTAGGGTTAGGTTATAATATTTATAAATAGTTATATATAAAACAATAGAAGTCTATGGAATTTCCCCATTTAGATACGCACAGGAATGCATTTTAAAATTGTATCGACATGAAGGTGAGTAATTAATCACAGAATTTTCATTTTTGGTTGAACCATCCCTTTAAGTGAATATTGCTAACTAGTGAAAAGTTGAGTTGAGGAATACCAAGCTGAACCAATAAGTTATTGATTTTAGAATCTCTAAACATGTAAATGCTCTAAACAAACAAACAATAAATACCTAAATATGCATATTAAAAATAATGAACAATTTATTAAATATATATACAAATATATGCAAAATAATACCATTCACAAAAAGTTTCAAAGTTTCTTTCATCTCTTTCTACTTTCTGTGCTGGGGGGCCTGATTCTTAAATTACTGTAATAATCTTCCAATTGATTGAATGATTGACAGACTAAGACATGTATAATGATGAATGACTTAATTTAGGGATGGTGAACAAATGCAGTGATGGACAGGTGCCCTTTCTGCCTGTGAAGCCATATAAAGTGCAAAGGACTTAGGCATAAAGACCAGGGCAGGACGTTCATGATGACGTATGCTCGGAGTGCGAAGGCAAATGCGTGTACGAGGGGTGTGTTACTCAATTCACCCTCTAGGATTTGGCCTTGGTCACTCCTGCTTTTAAGCTGTGGCATGAAGCAGACATTGATGTGTACGTGTGTGTGTGGGCGTGCATAATTTACAGTATTTGTGTGCCTGTGAGTGGCAGCAGGAAGAGCGGGCTCAGCTTGAGGGTGGCCGACACCAGCGCTAAGAGGCTGGGGGTGGTGGGTGTCATGGAGGCTTTAAGCGGCCTTTCATGTGACAACAGCTTGCCAACCAGAGGTCTTGCCTGAGCTCTCTTCTATTTCTAATTCATCCGGTTTTATCAGTACCAATCATTTGAATCATTTATTTTTAGTGGGATATGGTCTCTCTGCGCTGCTTCCCCGGGCAATGGCTCTCAGCGGCCTGCTAATGAGTGTCAATCTGCTGGCTTTGGCAATTTTACGACAGACACCTCGACTGACAAATGCAGGGCTACAGTCAACATGCATCATTCCTTCTGACACAGAGCTGAGCTGCGGTGTCACGCTCCCTCAGATGCTCTAAAAGAGCGTTTCGCTTTTGTTGTGAGGATCTTTATGTGAAGCGTGTTGAGGTCAGACCGTCTTTTGGATTTCATGTGTTCAGAATGTACTTTCAAAGTTGAAAGTGAAAGTTTATCAGATGGTCTGTTGAAGTGTTTTTGTAGAGAGCGATATTATGTTTCGTGAAACTCAGTTAGTCACATATTGTAGGTCATATGGCCTTGAGCATTATCAGTAACTCATAAAGATGGTTAGAACCATACTTTATTTGGTTTGTAATGATGTTTTATGATGTATTTGAAAGGATTACAGGTAGTTTGGTGTGTCTTTGAACCTACTTTACCATATTTTGGGAACGAATTGTTCCCAGAAATGTGCTAAATCTGATAAAAACCTCATTTTGAGAATGTACTTATTTGCAAAAATTTTATTATTATTTATTTGTAAAAATAAAGAAAAGAAAGTTTAGTTTTTTAAATTGTACAAATGCATACAATTTTAGGGTTAGGCAATAGTAGGCTATTTATAACAATAGTTATATATAGTTATATAACACAGTTTATGGAATGTCCCCATTTGGATAGCTGCATAACATTTTTTTTTTAATGTTGAAAAATTTACACATTTCTCCTTTAAGTGCAAATGAATAACTAGCGAAAAGATAGGCTAGCTGAAACGGATATGCCACCGCCATCTTGAAGAGGTCAGCATTTCATGTTGAGCTGATCAGTAATCAGTTACCTAACTAAATGTAATTACACTGACAAAAAGGCTGTACTACTGCTTATTAAACTTGGGAAAATTTATATAGGCCTAACTTTTTTTTGCAGGTGATAGACAGGTAAGCAAACATGACGCTTGTTTGCAGGCTGCACCTGTCCATCTACTTACATTCGTTAACTTGCAGACCTTCGTTTTCACGATATATTAAACAATCAGCTAGTGGATTAAATGTCTCTGTGGACTGTCTATCTGCTATCATTCATAAATGCGCGAGATATTAAACTCTTTGATATCGCAATGTCCCGTTTAGCCTTAAAGGCTAATTTTCATCCATAAATTAATCCTTGGTCAGTTCTTAATGTAGGCTAAAACTAAAAAAAATTATGTTGTTGAAACAATTTTCACTCAGAAATTGCTAGTAAATTTCACAATTAATTATAAAGAATTGGCCGTTTACACACTGAATTAAACAAGACATTTTGAAGTAGAAAGATTTTCTTGTAAAACGTACACCAATATCTGTTACAGTGTATATTAAAAGTAAACACAATAATATAATATCAGAAAAATCTCTCTCTCTATACATACATACATAATGTATATATTTTTATTAAACATTCACACTCATTAAAATACACAAAAAGCATATTCTTTTTGTACATGTGTTATTATGTAATAAATGTATTATTATTATTATTATTATTATTATTATTATTATTATTATTATTAACATTCACTGTCATTAATTGCACAGCAAAACATGGCTGATGAAACCAGATCCCTTTTGCTTATAGCTACTTTCCATTATTTGTCATTCTAAAGAACAACAACAAACATTTACAGTTTGTAGGAATCACAAACCATTTTGTTTTATAATTTGGTATTTCTATAATCCTCTTGTTAAAACATGGCATAAACCTTTTTCACATTTCCGGGTTTCTCAGCAGCAGAAGTCGTCATAGTTGGGTAAACTTCGACTGCAGTGAATGAGAGAGTACCCCAAAAATATTTTTTTGCATTCCTATTTGCTCATAACGGCAGTCAGAAGAGAGAACGATGTCAAATTTACCATCCCTCCCATAAACGCTGCTTTAGACACACCCTCGCATTAGCGTTAACTAGTTTTTTCGTAATTTGATGCAAAGGTAATATAATACAAAGTATAGTGTTATAAATGTACATACATTTAAAAAAAAAAATCAAAACATAAAAATCTTTCAAGGATTTACGATGCTGATGACCGTTAAACGTGTCATCACTTGTGCATGTCTTTTGTACTCATACATAGATATTTAGGTTGCCACCACCAAACGCATAACCTTCTATTAAAGTAGAAACGCCACCGAATCATCATGTAACACTGTGCATGTGTGTCTCTGTGTGTATTTTGACCCTAGTGCACCTGGACAGCTGTGTCTGTGTCAGAGACTGCGCGGCCACAAGTGGACAGATACATTTGGTCTGTTTACGTATCCTTGTTCCCGGGGTTCTTGGGAGAGTTACATTTTCTAGTAACTCAGCAGACGTCACAGAGCTATTCTGGCCGGCCAGTTGTGACAGCCGGCCAGCAACAGCAACGCCAGGGCAGGAATGCTGCTGGGGGGAGGGTGGTTGCTGATCTTGTCAGAGGAAGTGGAGACGAGGGCTCTCCCATTTCACAGGGGGTGGGGGGCAGCAGTTTGGGAGAAGGAGTGTAGCACTGGCTCTCTGGAGAGACGAGGAAGAAAGGGAACAGGCACAGGAAGAGGGGTGGGCAAGGTATTTGGGTTTGGTGCCAGCCGAGCCAGGCCTCTGGCATGCTGCATTCCTAAAGATCAACACGACGGTGTTTCCTTTCAGCTCCCCTGCCTACTAACCCCTTCAGCTACTCTGCTTTACAACACACAAACACACATGCTTGCCTTTCTTGTCTCGTAAGCAAGCTTAATTAGGGTTGTAATAGTGCTGCGGCCAATTTTCCATAGACGCCTTAGTGCGTGTTATGATCGATAACCACCACGTACACACATTTATGGCATTTTTTGAGGGTTATTTTTAGTGTCCTCACAAAATGCATGAAATAAAACTAATAAATAAGTTAAGGTATATTTGTCAAATTCAGTATTTTATATATTTTCGTAATTTTGTTTATTGTTGATTACATGATCATGGCTAAGAGAATGCTCTGGTCATGTATTTCTTGCAATGCAGGGTTCAGAAGGTTAAAATGCTGGCTGCTGGCAGACTGTTTGGCAGCGGGTGTAAATTAAGAGGGTCAAGACCCTGTTAAGGGATCCTACGGGGTAGTGATAAGTACAGGCATGCTGGGTCAATATTCAGTGCCGAAGCTTGACTTGTCAGGTTGACTTGTTTGGTTTTACTTTTTAATTACGCTATAGAGCAGCCTTTACCAATAACTCCATTGTTGTTCATAAGAATAAAGGTGATGCAATCATAGAATTGTATTGCTGATGGATGGAATACTGAGAAGTACCATCAGACAGAATGACCTTTGATGTCACACGTATTACAGGTTTGACCATCATAGGAAATACTGTCAATAAGACTTAGCCTGCTATGCAGTGTATTGTTATGAATAATAATAATAGTAAAAATAATTTTAATTATTATCATCATCATTATTATGATTATAAAAATTATACATACAAATTTGTTTGCAAAACTAAACTTGTAAATAAAAATGTAATTTACAGTAATAATTATAATGTTAAATAATAATAATACTAATGGATAAATATTTCTTGTTTTTCTTGAGAATTACTTCTAAAATGTGATATATGGGGTGTCATTTCGATAAATAATAATGATAAATCACAAAATGAGGTTTCCTCAAATAGGTTGCTTCATTATTTTTTTCAGTATTTCCATTCATTTTCTCCATATACTGTAGGCATTTAAAATAATCCTTCATTTAAGAGTTTGGACTAAAAAACCAAGCAAATCAGAAAATCACATTACAGACGTTAATTTGAAGCAAAAGAAAAAAATCGTTTGAAAAACCTAAATATACTTACATTTGTTGTTTTGTCTCATAAAGGATTATGAACGATATTACACTGAAAAAATGTTGGTAGAAACAGTTTTGACTCAGAAATTGCTAGTAAATTTAGCAAATAATTACAAGTAACAACAAGTAAAACATCAAAATTAAATATGAAATTCTGAAGAAGAGACTATGGAAGTTCTTGTAAAACATACTCCAAAAATCTTTGTTTTATTAACTTTGAAAAAGAATACTTTTTACAGTGTACAACACAAATCAGTTAACGGTACATCACTGATTATATAAAAAATACAATATATTTGAAGTTTAATTATTTTTTTTTAATTATGTAAATATATTAAAGCATTTTTTAACCACCCATATTCCAGGTCAGAAGTTTCTGGAGAAATCAGCCCATTAGCAATGAAAAGATCCATTGGAGGTTAACAAGATGTAAAACAAACAAAAACAAATAGATTATTGTTAAAGTAAATGTCAGTTCTGTGTATAAGGCCTAATCACACTTGATGAGCTTATCAGTCTAATTAAATGTTCTGTTGCTGCTTTGACATGACATATTTACAGATCCTCATGGGAATGCCGACGGAGGTGTGTTTTGCAGCACCTCAGATGTACAGCACACCTGAAGAAGGTGCTGGCAGGGAGTCTGCATCCTTCTGCTTAACACACAGCAGCTGTGCTGAGGGAAGGTGAGGAAAGACTGTGCTAATTTGAGGGCTGTTAGTTTGCTTGAGACCAGACTGCAAGCTCCACAGACAGTGCTGACAAGTGCATGAGTGAATCTGATGTCTTGCTTATGATGAGCATGATCTTTCAATACCACAATACCAGTCAAAAATCGGGACACACTTGGCTGAATTTGTTTCTCATTAAGTCTGTAATTAGTTTTGTCAAATATATTAAATATATTTCAAAATATGTTATTAACTGTACAAATTTCTTTAGAAAAACAAAAAACAAAAAAAGGAAAGTTTAGAATGATAATGTTAATATAAAAATAAAATAAAAATACTTACTTTTAATATGTATTTATTATTATTATTATTATTGTTTACAAATGTCTTTACAAAACTGAAAATAAATTTTAAAATAATAATATTAAAATAATTCATTTGAGTCAATATTTATTTATATATTATTATTATTATTATTATTATACATTCACATTTCTTTCCAAAACTTTTTTGCATGTTTATTTTGCAAAAAATGACATTTATAATAATAATAATAATAATAATAATACTAGTAAGACATATTTCTTCTTATACTTCTTATATTTAAAGTATAATGCAGAAATTTTTATTTAACATTTCTAGTCACTATGTAATTCTCATACTTTCATGTGTCTTATTTTATAGTTTTAAATGACTTTACTGTTATTCTAAAATGTGGAAAATTTTAATATTAAAGAGCAGGGGTGTAATTTTGAATTGTCAGTGTAGGAGTGTGTGTGTGTGTGTGTGTGTGTACCTGGTATTTATCACGTTATGGGGACCAAATATCCCCACAAGGATAGTAATACCAGTAAACTTTGACCTTGTGGGGACATTTTTTTAGGTCTCCATGAGGAAACAAGCTTATAAATCATACAGAATGAAGGTTTTTGAAAATCTAAAAATGCAGAAAGTTTCCTGTGAGGGGTATATGTAGGGCGATAGAAAATACAGTTTGTACAGTATAAAAACCATTACGCCTATGGAATGTCTCCATAAAACATGGAAATGTGTGTGTGTGTGTGTGGTCATTGAATACTATTTTAAAGTGTACTTTTCAGTGCTTTCTTTAGTGAGAAACCCATACGTGTCTGTGTCATGTAATGTTGTACTAATCTTGCAGTGTGTGTTTTGATATGTGTGTGTCTTTGTGCTTGTGTGTCTGTATGTGTCAGATTCCTGTCCGTGTTTATGTGAGTGTACATGTTCTTGCTTTTGTGTGTGTTTGTGTCTGTCGGCTCAGGTTATGTTGACGCTGAATGCCCACTCCTCGAGGGACTGCAGGCCTGCAGGGTGGTCTTTCTCTCATCAGCAGCATTATGGTCCGGTGCATGATGGGTGCTGACCCCTGGGAGGGCCATAACCAACCTAAGCTCTCCTCCTGTCACAAGCACTCACGCCCTGGCACCACTCACTCACGCTGTGTGTTACATACACGGCAAGCAAGCTCCTTTTAAAGCTGTTCTGAAAGTGGCTCAATAAGCCAGTTCAGTAGAGGTGAAAAACTGAGAGAGATCTGTGTGTTGTGAACAGAAAAGTCGTTATTCAACCAAGCAACAGGTAAATATTTCAGTGATTTCATAACATTTCCATAGTCACATATCTGTAGGGTATCATGGGTAAAGGGCCTTTTTGATTTTTTTTTCTTCTATACTGAATAGCAACAGAAGCCACTGCTATACTTTCCTAAACACCTGTTTGTCACCATGCATTGCGAAATTGTCCTGATTGAGGTTGATTGAGGTTGATTTCTGTGGTAACTCTGTCTGAGGTGATTCTGTCTTGGGGTCAGTAATATATTAAGCAAGAATGCATTGAATTGATCAAAAGTGACAGTAAAAACCTTTATACGGTTACAAAAAAGTCATAATTCAAATATTAAACAAGCATTGTTATCATTGATAAAAAGACGAAATATTACTTCAGCATCAAATAAACATATGAATATCTTAAGGATCATATGAAAGTGAAGACTGGCGTAATGGCAGCTGAAAATTCCCAGGAATAAATTACATTTTAAAATATATTACAATAGAAAACAGTTATTTTTGTAATAAAAATTTACAGTACTGTACTACTGTATTTTTTGATCAAATAAATTGGTGAGCATAAGAGAATTCTTTCAAAAACATAAAAAACTGTACTGCTAATCAGAATGTCTGAAATCATCACAAAATACATATGCATGATTTTCAGTTTCAAGGTGGATGAATCCATTTGAATAAGTTCTGACTCAAAACTGATATCACAGAATTGCAGTACAACTCAGTCCCCCCAATACACACAGAAAGGAAATATTTGAATATGAACAGATCTTTTTAGATGATTTCAGAGGAAGTTATTTCATTTTGAGCAAAGATAACAAAAATGCACGCTCTAATGAATCGTCTGCAATAATGACAGAAATTAAGTAAGTGCCTTTTTTTTTAAAGGGGTCATCAATTTTTCCTTTCTCTTTGGAGTGTTACAAGCTCTTGGTGCGTAAAGAAGATTTGTAAAGTTGCAAAGACTAAAACCTCAAATCCAAAGAGATATTCTTTATAAAAGTTAAGATTCAACCATGCCTACCTAAAACGGCTCATTCTAACACGCCCCCACATGTCTACGTCACGATGTGGGAAGATTTGCGTAACGCCGCCCAAATGTTCACGCAAAGAAAGAAGGCGTAACTTTTATTCTCGCTGTAGTATTGTTGTTGCCGCCGCTGCAATGTCGTGGAGACGCTGTGTGTTTCATGGTGAAAACGAAACTACTTTGTTTGGTCTTCCAAAAGAGGATGATATCTGCTTCGTCATGCCTAGAGCTGATCTGTGCTGGTTGCTGAGGAAATACATCAACTTCGCGCTATGGATCGCCGGATCGACTTTCACCATGGACGAAGCGGAGTCCAGCCCGGGGTCATCACATGTGGTTGCCACAAGCCCACCGGCCACTCCTTCGTCGAATTCGCCGGCCGCGCCATTCTCAAGCCCGCCAGCCGCCGCTCACTCTAACCCGCCAGCCGTTCCTCACTCTAGCCCGCCGTGTGTGACGCTGTGTGTTTCGTTGTAAAAGCGAAACTACTTTGTTTGGCCTTCCAAAAGAGGACACAACTAGAAATCAGTGGTTAAGTTGTATTCATAACACTGTTCCAAAACAGTACAACACAAATATTCAGATGTGTGCAGCGCATTTTGCGGAGGATGAGGACTGTTTCCTGTGAGAGTAGCCTACAATGCCGGTGTCTGTTTCTATAAAGTGGGGCAGTTCCAACTTTGCAAGGACAGTCTGGCACTTCTGACTCACAGCCTGTAAGTAAGTTTTTATATTTAAAGAATTTGCCATTGACTATTCAAAAGCGAGTTTTGAACAGTGTAGAGTAGCATTTGTTGTTTGTCGTTTCTCCAGACATGGTTTTATGTTTATGCAGCGCGATTCGCAACGCAACGCGTAAAAAGACAGTATAAGTCATTATAATCAGTAATTATGTCCCCACTGGATGCAACAAATGCCTCGTTTGTAATGGGTTTTATTGTTTTTGTCTTGTCACGGTGGAACACAGGGCATCACAGTATGGTAGGGGGAGTAACATTTCCGTCACACGCTTGAGGTATTCAGCCAATCACAACGCACTGGATAGCTGGCCAATCACAGCACACCTTGCTTTTCAGAACGATGAGCTTGGTAAAAATCAACGTGTTTCAGAAAGGCGGGGCATAGATGAGCAACAATAATGTACATTATGTGGAAAATAATGTGTTTTATGAACCTTAAACTGCATAAACTCATTTTATTACACCAAATACACAACATAATGTTCTTTTTAGCAACGTCATATGGCCCCTTTAAATTTCACATTCACCCTAGTCTCTCAACAACAGGCCGTTAATTTCAAATCTTGAATTTTAAGATTTTGAATCTTTTTGGACCAAAGATTTTGAGAGGATTTCAATACCTGCGCTTGGGCCAAAGGTGTGACTGAGGCCTGATGGCAGAGTGACCATTACAATGGAGCCGACAGTAAGGCAAGGAAAGCCTGGAAATGTGAAGTGACAAAGGGTGCCCTTTGTGTGTGAACTGATGGGGTGGAGGGCTGACAAGGTGCTCCCTCTAGGGGTTAACCTTCCAGTCTGGATCAACTGCTAAAACTAGGTCAGAAAAAAGAGGGGGAGGGTGTGTTACATGCATGAACGGTGGAGGGCACAGAGGGACATGTTGAGGAAACAGTGATTAAGATGAGGGCGAGTAGAACACAGAACAAATGTTAAGCATTTGCATTACTTTAAAAAAGACACCATACACGGGTAGTGTGTATGGTGAGGAGATGCTAAAGGTCAATCGATAGAGGAGGGTTGACCTTCACCCTTTATGGCACATTTATTTACTAATACACTAAATATACACAAATTAATATCACTATAAATTCTAAAGCCTTAATTACTTTGCAGTGGGTGTGCAATACCCACTGCAGCTCCGCTATAAAAAAGACACAGGTAAAAGACTCAGTTCATACTGAGAAAACAGACGAGGCAGGAGACAAAACAATACCACTATTAGTTTAAGGGCTCTATTTGGCATCATTCAGATTGAAGTTATGGCAGAGCACTAGAGGAAGCCACAGCTGGGTTCCTCCACACGCAGAGACAGACAGTCATCTGGCTTTCGCTGCTCCATTACACTGGCTCTGATAGGAACATGTACTAACAGTCTTCTCACATTCATCACGCAGGTTTTAATGAGCTGGGGAGATGAAGGGGAAAATGAGCTAAACCACTGTGCTTAAAATAATGGTTCACCCAAAAATGTCTGTATGTTCTAAAAAAAATTTTACATTTTGTGTGCCACAAAAATAATAACTGCAGGTTTGGAATGACATTAGAAAAATAATTTTTGGGTGAACTGTTTCTTTAAATGATCAGCATGAGATGTATTTAAAGGGATAGTCTACTTAAAAATGAAAATGATGCATCATTTGTTTGACTTCCACATTACTCAATGCAAAATGTTGTCTTCGTTTTCATTGGCACAATCATAAGGTATGATCACATTTACTTTTGAGTTTTCGTGGTAAAACTTTAGTTATTTTAACTGGAATCTCAGCAATTTCGCTTGAGGGCAAAAGATTTCCTTAAGCAGATTTCACATTGGGTTCAAGTTGGCCACATTCATTTGCAGTGGTTACAAACAGAAAACTGATTGCTTCGAAAGTGTCTTGTGTGAGCTCTGCTTCATACATCTCTATTGACAATAGACAACGGAATTTTTTTTTTTGCACAAGGATGCACCATTAGCACCTTTAGGCGGCACCTTTAGTTAGTGAGAAATTTTGAAAACTTTATCACTACTTGAAACCAGTAAAGTTTGCATGCACATTCTTGTAAGCAAGGAAGAACTATGAGAACTAGGGTGGATGTCCCGGCTTTCAGTAAATAACGACTTCAGTTTGAATTGGTTTCATACACAAAACTGCACTGCATGAGAAACATTTATGAGAAACAGCATATAATGTGAACTAAGCTGCTCTGAAAACACATTATTATAAGAAGCACATGTGTAAATGAACACAGTGCCACTCTTCACTCTAATTCTTTCGATTTGCATTCAATTTAATTAATTTTTAGTCTTATCAATTCACAAATTACCATTTGGAAAACTCTACTTTAAATCATACATGCATACTGTGCAGTTTATGTACAGCTAGCTTGTTGAAAGTGAGAATTATAGGGTCATCAACAGGTTCTTCCAAGTCTTCTGTTGCCAAAAGGTCACAAACTCCAGGACTGATACATTTTGGTCTCTGTTCTGGGCATTTCATTTTGATGGTGATTGTTGTTGTGGTTTACCTCTTGGTAATTTGTTCACTACACTCTCCACTAGCATTTTAGCACAAACTGACCCTTACATTCTATTAATTAAAATTAGCATCTTTCCCCTTAGCATTGACTTGTTACGTCAGATAGAATCAACTTTGTATCAGCAGGCCTGAGGGTCTCAGGCCCTAACGAGCCCAAGATCCTAATTAGGGACAGACAAACTGAAGGGGAGCAGGGAGGGGGGGGGGTTGGGGGGTAGAGGGCCAGAGAGGGTCCTGCTGGGATGAGCATGGCCACGGGGCTCGCGGTATTTATACTTCATGCACCTATGGTACACATGGTGTGGGTGAGACTAGAATGGAACTGGACCCAGGCAGCGCCTCACACCCCAGCCATCACAACCACTATCAGTCCAGATGGGAGGACGGAGAGGGAGGACAAGATAAAAAGCGAGAGGGGGAGAGAACGATGGGAGGATATATAAGATGAGAACAAAAGAGAAAACATTGGGGACAGAGAGGAAGTGAGAGAAAAATAAAGAGAGAAATATAGACAGACTGAAGAAATAGACCAATGGTTGCTGGTGTGGAATAGAATAAAGTGTCTATTGATATCAATGTGGCTAGTAAGAGGAAACAAACTTTTGAGTTCCTTCCTTCATTTGTGGTGTGTTCATGCATTTATATCTATTTACAATATGTATATATTCTATTCTTGTTTGATTATTAATAATTAATTTATACTACCCTAAAAAAGTGCTGCATTTGAAGGAAGTTTCTTATGCTCACCAAGGCTGCATTTTAAAATACAAAACTGTAATATTGTGAAATATAATAAAGACATTTTTTTATAAATATTTTCAATTTTAATATATTTTGAAATGTAATTTTTTGTAAATGTTATTCCTGCGATTCTTGCTAACCTAAATATTCCAGTATTCAGGATGACATGATTCTTCAGAAGTCATTATTGAAATCAAATCAATATTGAAAACAGTGTTGCTTTTTAGTATTTTGAAAAAAGTTATTTTTCCTGAATTATTTAATGAATAGAAAGTTCAAAAGAACAGCATTTTTAAATTTTTTGTATCAATGTAAAAGTCACTTTTGATCAATTTATTGTTTTTTTTGCTGAATAAAAATTTACATTTCTTTAGGTTTTTTTTATTTTTAATAATTAAATAAAAAAAAATTCTGCCTTGTTTGAAACTCATTTTGTTAAAGCAGCATCTAATTTCTCTTTATATCCCTATCTGTGACTGTGACTGAGGACTTTAATGTGTTCTTGTCATTTCATCTTTTTATATGTGCATGTGAGTGTTAACTCTGAATATGACAAATACTTTTGCCCCAGCTGAGCGGCTCTCGGCCCAGGCAGTAGGATAGCTGGTGATGTGGGTTCTTCCAACAGGAGTAGACAGGCCAGATGAAGCGGGGAATATGAGCCCAGGACCCGAAAAGACATGTGTCAGTAACACGGGGGCTGACATGGTGCGACACCCTCTGGTCCAGTAGATGTTAAGCCTCTATGAAGGTTTCAACCTGAATGAATGCGGCTGGATTGAGGCTGAGGGATCTTTAGACATTGCAGCTGAAAGCAAAAGACATCTCCGGATCTGCCCTGCTGGTGTCTTCTGACTCAATCGGGCATGTAGGAAGCACAAACGTGGCAGGGTTTGGTGTGGAAGTGTGTATTCAGAGGAAGGAAATCTGACGTTTGAATCACCCAATTTCTTATGAACTCTCACACCCTTCACCAACAGTCTCTTTTTTGGCAGACTTTAATTGTCTTTTCTGTTTCATTTCATATCACTCCTTCCTGCCCTCGCACACATTGTGACTCATTCTGTCCTGATTTATGATTTCTTGTTGTTTATGTTATTTTCTAATTAAACACAATGTTCATTACTAATTACATTTTCAGCATGTCAATCCAAGTCAAAATATCTACCATTACAGTAACATTCCATAATGACCCAGGTAAAAAAAAAAGAAAAAAAAAGAAAAAAAAGCTATTCTCACATGCTGCTGTTATTTCTAAATTATTGTTCAGCACTATTTAACTCAATAATTAACCATTTAAAATTTTGTTTTAATAATTTTAACTTGCTAGTAAATTTCACTAATAATTACAGAGAAATGGCAAGTAACTATGGAAGCCCACTTTTGCCACAGAATAAAAAAAATACATAAATAAATAAAAAATTAATATTTCACATTTTTTTTCTCGCAATTCTGATTTACATCTTGCATGCATCTGTAATCTTGCATTCCAACGTTTTTTTACGCAATTGCGAGTTTATATCTCATAATTCAGACTTCTCTTCTTTTATATCCAAATTGTGAGGAAAAAAGTCAGAATTGTGAGACAAAAAGCAATTACCTTTTTTTTTTTTAAATCCAGTGGCAGGAACAAGCTTCTATAAGTAACACATTGAATAATTAACATTAAATTTAATTTTCTTTCTAAAACAGGATAATAATCTAAAAATCTTTATTTACAACTTTGATATATATTTTTATATAAATATATATTTTACTTTTATGGAAAAAAAAACCTTAAAGAAAAACGTCTCTAGGTTACGTATGTAACCATGGTCCCCCGAGGGAACGAGAGATTGCTTTGGGAACACCCCTGCGTGACCGCGTTCTGAAGCACGTGTAAAATCAGTCCAATGGAGCAGCGAGACATCACGAGCGGGGTGACGTGAGTGCCAGGAAGTATAAAAGCGCATCCAGCAGAGCGCAAGTTAGCTTCGATGAAGTAGTGCCTGAAGGGATGCAGGGAGTATGGCAAAGAGACGCAGCGTCTCGTTCCCTTGGGGAACCATGGTTACTTACGTAACCTAGAGACATTCCCCTTCAGGAACTCGAGCTGCGTAGAGATCGCTTTGGGAAAGAGAATACCCACTGCGCCATACTACCAAGTCCCTGCCTGCGTGTGTATCTTGCGAGCACATCACGAAGAGAGAACTTGAGAACCTGGGGTAGATGCCAAGTCTAGGTTGTAAAAGTAGACAAAAGTGTGCGGAGAGGACCAGCCCGCCGCAGCACAAATGTCCTGCAAGGCCACACCCAAGTTGAAAGCCTTGGAGGCCGCCATACTCCTGGTCGAGTGCGCTCTGACCCCCATAGGTGACGGGATGCCAGAGGACTCGTAGACTAGTGAGATGGCCTTGACCACCCACCTACTCATGGTCTGCTTGGTCGCCGGAGATCCTTTCTTTGGCGGACCAAAACAAACCAATAGCTGATCTGCCTTACGTCACGGGTCAGCTCTGTGTGCGTAAGCGTCCAGTGCTTGAACTGGACAGAGCAGATTAAGCCTTTTCAGTTGACTGGGTCCTGCAGTCGCTGTCTGCACCATGAAGCGAAAAGTTTCCACTTCAAGGCATACAAGGCGTACTAGGAGCTGGGCCCCCTCAGGGGCCATGCCAACAGCTTCCATAACTCCGGGCGGGGGTGAAGAATGGCGCCCCCCGCCTGAGAGAGGAGGTCCCTCCTGATCGGAATCTCCAGTGTAGAGCCGTCGAGGAGGGACACCAAGTCCGAGAACCATACGTGGGCCGGCCAGAACGGGGCTACTAGCAACAGACGGACCCCATCCCGGCGTACCCTCACCAGAACTCCCGGGAAAAGCATACAGACGAAGCCTCGGCCACGTCTGCACCATGGCATCCAGCCCCCTTAGGTCTGGAAGGAATGGTGTCAGAGCTCGAAACACGGCCAGCATCTCCAGGCAGTTGATGTGCCAAAAGAGATGATGGCCTTCCCACAGACCCTGGGCAGAGCGGCCACTCATGACCGCTCCCCAGCCCAGTGAGAGAGGCATCCGTCATTAGCGTTACGCGATGACAAGGAGCCCCTAACATCAGGCCTTGAACCAGGAACCAATGTTTCTTCCACATGTCTAAGGCACGTAAGCATCGCCGCTTGACCTTGATCTTAACCCCAGCTCTCTCATATGGGCGAGGACGACATCTCGATGCCGAGCCGTCATCTGCCCCTATTGAGCTAGTTTATAGTATATATATATATAATCGTCAATGTAATTGAGTATGCGGATGCCCTGGAGTCGCAGAGGAGCCAGAGCAGCATCCATACACTTTGTGAAAGTGCGGGGTGAGAGTGACAGGCCGAAGGGAAGAACTCGATATTGGTATGCTTCGCCCCCGAAAGCAAACCTTAGGAACTTCCAGTGTTGAGGGAGGATGGA
>NW_015505205.1:241785-242161 GCF_001515645.1 Sinocyclocheilus grahami | reverse complement strand
GGCTGCCCTCAGGGACCTGACAATGGTAGGACCATTTAGCCGAGGTACTCTTAGACAAAATAACGGTCCGCAGATCCGTTTTCGGTCTAGAAGACCCCAACCCCTGATCTTCTGTGGAGGGCTGCGGGTTGCAACGCTCTTTTTTTTGAGACTGGTGATATGAGGAGCTTGACAGCTTGGGCTGCTCCCGCTCAGCAGCCCCACCCCTGAGCAGGTGACCTGCCGCTGTATAAGCTATCCCAACCAGACTCAATGTAAGCCTAACGGGCCTGGTGGGAAGCTTCGGGGCCTTCAGGGACGATGCTGAGGATGGGGAGAGATAGCTCGCAAGCGTCTGCTCCACCACTGGCATCGCCCCATATCCCTTATATTCAGT
>NW_015505205.1:238299-241712 GCF_001515645.1 Sinocyclocheilus grahami | reverse complement strand
ATATTTTATTTTGGCGACTGCACGAATCACACCCCATAATCACTTAAAAATAAGCGTCTCTCATCACACATAGGAAGATAGATGAAGCGTCTGGCTCTCTCTCTCTCTGGGGGCGGGGGAGAAACCGAACACTGAGAGAGAGCCGTGCATCTAGCGGGTGAGGACCGAAAAAGCTATCCCCACGACAACAGTCTACGCCGTGCCTCGTCAAACACAGCCAGGCGAGAGCGGAGCATACGCAGCGAGAGTAACTCGCAGTAATGACAATCAGCTCCTCGAAAGCTGACCGTGCATGCTCCGCTCCTAAACAAACAACACACAGATCGTGTATATCCCCCGCTGCCAGATAGTGTGGGCAGGGAGGCAAACAACGCCTGTAATGCCGTTTGCTCGCCATAGATATTAGTTTAGACTTTGATATATTCTTTTGAATGCTTGTGGACTGACAGACAACAGTAAATAGACTGACACATACACAGAGCGCTACTGAAGAGCAGAAGCTAACTTACTTGCGCTCTGCCGGATGCGCGTTTTTATACTTCCTGGCGCTCGCGTCACCTCGCTCGTGACGTCTCGCTGCTCCATTGGACTGATTTTACACGTGCTTCAGAACGCGGTCACGCAGGGGCGTTCCCAAAGCGATCTAGACGCAGCTCGAGTTCCTGAAGGGGAACTGATTTGTCCAGTTGTACGTTTGGAATGAGGAAGTTATAGTTTAATAGTTATTGTTGATTAACAGTTATTGTATGCATGAATTAAACAACGATTAGTAATTTGTTGCCCCAGCAAAAGCTGACCAATTGTATGTGTAATGACAGAGATGGAACATTGCCTGTTCATTCAGTCATTTTGAAGTTTCATTTGTCAATATACAACTATGGAAAGTGGGGGAAGACACACTGGAGGGTTGCCATCATTCTAGAGACCTCACTTGGGTGGAGGTGGAGAAAAAACACCTTTTGTGGTGACAGAACCAGTAACCTGCACAACACATCCATCACCCCCTTGCTCAGTGTTTCCAGAGATCACCCACATTTACTGTTAACAACTGACCAGCACCACCTCTATATAGGTCCATTTAAACAACTAGCAGATTAGAGATTATTGAAGTTTTATAAAGTCAACTGAAGTGCATAATAAGCCTTCACCTACTTGTCATTGACTGACAGATGAGAAATAAATCAAATGAAAATATTAGCTTTCACACAGAGGTGTGTAAGGAGGGTGTGAAAAATGGAAGGAAATGTATGATTGACTGAAAAATATCTATCTATCTAATATCATCTATATTGAATTAAATATAGAATGTACACACACTAAAATAATGCTATTTCTTGTTTTATTTTTTCAAAAATGTTACATTTTTCTTTTAGGTAGGATTTGCATTATGGTTCATTTGTTATTGGTCATTTTAATTGTTATTAAATTTAATTGTTATTATAGTTATTTTAATTTGCTTAGATACTTCCAAATAGATAGCTAAGTAAATGTATATACTGTGTGTGTTTTTGTGTGTGTGTGTTACTGTCTGAATGGCTGCTATAGGACCTCCTGTTTTCCAGCCAGATCTCTGAATATAAGTGCTCTAATTGCTCAGAAAATTACATCCAATGGTGATTGCAAGTGACATGGCCTGGCAGCACAGTGACAGTTGTGATGCCTCCTATCTTCCCTCCCTCTGTTTCTCCTCTGCTTCTCCAGATCCCTCTCCTATGCCGTGTCATTCCCTGGTGACCGCAGCAATGCCCCTGGTGACCGCCTGCTGCCCTCTTCTTGTTGAAGCTGTCGAGTGCTGAGATGTCCCAAAGTTCAATCTTGTCATGCTCAGGCATCGCTTTCTGCCACCCTCTATCCATCAACCGAGCTGTTTGTGAACCATTATGATATGTGTGTGTCTGTGTGTAAGCACATTTATGTGTATGCGATGCGCTCATTGCTCCTTCGTTCCTGAACACATCATCCCAGCTGCTTCACCAACCTGATTTTTTTACTTGCATATCTGTGTGAATGAATTTAAACATTGAATGTGTCCAGTAAGGGTCAAGTTAATTGATTCAGTTCATCACAATGAATCGTGAATCACAACTGCACCCTGAAACTGACCCTTTCAACCCTGTAGGAATATTTAGGTAGATTTATGTGGATTGTGTGTGTGCTTGTGTCAATGTGGAGGTTTTGCGTGCATATATGTCTGCGCCGGCCCCTGGGACGAGTCACCCCTTTGTCTCGTCACAGCTAATATGAACTTGAGCATCCAGGCGTGGAGCTGTGACAGATCGGTAGACAGCCCTGCCCCCTCACGCTTCCGCTCCCAGCATCCCTTCATCTCTGCTACCTATCTAGCTCTCTTAATCTTAAATTAATTTCAGGTCAAAAACCAACCAATCCCTGGCACCAGGCTATGATACCTCACCTGCCCACTGGGGATCACTGGAAGGAAGTGTAACATCAGATAAACAAGATAGCACATGACAAGCGTGGGGATTATTTGAGTCGCTTTATCACCACATACGACTCCATTTTTTGATCTTTTAGAGAGTCTGCGTGCACCACGATGTGATTAATAAACAAACCTGTGAATCGCATGTGTGGCGCTGTCAGCAAATGCAAAATATTTGTGGCCTTTTAAAGTGACTCCCGATGCGTTAGGTCAAATGGTGTTGGAAGATGATGTTATTTGACGTTTTTCCACTCTTGACCTTTCCACTAATGTTACTGGAGATCCGTTGAGTGTTTCTGCTCAGTAGCAGTTCACGATCCGGTCTTGCATGCTGAGTTCCGGGTCGCTAACCTCACTGGCAGGTACTTAACTTTTTCACACCACTGACTCAAACACCATGAACTCTGATTTGGAGTACATAGATCTTAAATGTGCTATAGCATTTTCACACCATTTTTTATTATGTGAATTATTTGCAAAAGTAAATCAATAGTACACAATTTAAAGTTTATATAAATGTTTTTTTTAATTTAAAATTTATTATTTTTTATTTAGTTAATTTAAAAACAATTTTTTTATTTAGCAAAAAAAAATTCTTCAACAGCAAAATGTTAATATGGAGGCCAAATGTAAAAAAAAAAGTATTAAATAGTTTTTAACTCAAGGCTGGGTTTAATTAAATCGTGGCCATGTTGTATAAATTTGTTCCCTCATTTTAGTTAAATCATGACCACGATTAAATTAAAATCAAAACAACAGAGTGAATTAGCACAACATGGCCATGATTAAACTAAATTGAAGGGACAAATTAATAAAACTTGGCCATAAATGAATAAGTAGTGGGAATAAAATCTTAATTTGTGGCCACAAGGGCTGGAATTCGTATGACATGTCAGATTGACCTCTTGACTAAATTCAAAGAATAAACGTAAAAACGGATGGTGTATTTCCATAATATTTTGATATATATATA
>NW_015505205.1:184807-238242 GCF_001515645.1 Sinocyclocheilus grahami | reverse complement strand
TTTTTTTTACATTTGTTGAGTATTTACTATAAAGAAAGAAGCAATAGAGTATGACAAGATATAATATTTATATATTATTATATAAGATATATATTTTTGTGATGTCCGTATGTGAAAAACAATTGTACTGACCCCTAGAAGTGTGGAAAAATTGGTCTTTTTTTGTTGTTGTTGTAAAAACCATCTTTTTAGCAGTCAGGCATGATTCATTTATTCAACAGATGAAAGTGTCCACTAATATAGGGTTAGAAAAATTTAACTAAGCAGTGTTTTGCTGGTCATGTGATCTCAAAGACTAGACTAAAATAGCTGTTAGTATATATATTTTATTAAATAATTGTATTAAATTTTTGTTACTTTTTTAATGGGGGAAAATATTTAGTTATGTATAGAGTTAGTATATAGTTATGTAACATAATGCATGAGCGTTTCATAGAAATGTAAAAGAAACAAATGTAATGCCATTTATATATCCCTAGAACCTAAGACTTTTGTTGTATTGAAATTGTTTGTAGGACTTAATCCCATTTTTATGTTTGTTTGTTTGTGTGTGTGTGTGTGTGTGTGATTATATCTGCCTGACTGGGAAGTTAATGTCAAGCTGATGTGGAGTGACAGTGGGCACCCTGTCTGGCAGGCCCAGAGTGCGGGCCACCATATTGCCTGGCTCCCCAGGGAGGACAGATCAGCATGCCAGCCTGCCAGAAAGTGCTAATAGGCGCAACACGTCTTACTTTCACACATTAAGGTGAGCAAAGGGTGACAGATCGGAGCTGTGATACTGCCGCATGGAAAAAAGGTCTGCGCCACCCGTTTGCCATGCGGCAACAGCTAATGATGAGCGCTGCTAAGTTGCGCTACATGCCAGCCAAAAACTGAGCTGAAATGCATCCTGACAGATATCGCCGCGATGCCAGTCACAAGAGCAAATGAAGCCAACTTACAAAAACATCTGGCTGATTGCTAAAAGTTTTTAAAATAAGAGAAAAAAATGAGAGAGAAATATGTAATAATTCAGTTTGCAATACTGTTTTTTGCAGCCATGACTGGGGACTGTGAGTCACTCTTCCTGTTAGTGGAAACAAACTCATGGTCACACTAACTCTAACTCTATGCATACTAGTGTCACCAACAAGGACAGGGGGTTTGCGCAAAAACCACAGAGCTTGCGAGGTGTCACCACAAAGCCTAATGAAAACACTATGGTTTCCACAGATATTGATTTCATCTATGGACCAGACCTCGAATCTACTTCAGAAACCAACGATTTAGATTTAGAAATTGTGCAGCTGACATGTTAATGTGATAGGATGCTTGTTTCTTGTTGTGTGATTTGTGGATATTGCAAATAAGAGGCATGCGTACTGCAATATAAAATGTCTTTGATGAGGTCATATTGTTAGCAGAAAAATGGGGTCACCTGGGCAAAGGTTTGAGCATGAGGAGGTTTCTTTCATACAAGTGCATTGTGCAACATTTCCGGCATGATATGTGCCGAAAGTGATTTTCTTATTCAATGTTTCTGTCTTGTTTTCCAGTACAAATATCTCAATATTCCTAAATCAAGAACCATTTACTTGAGAAGCAAAATAATGTCAGGTATTTTGGAAAACAAAATCACTTTTTTCCAGTGCACTGCATAACATATTAAATGTAGTACAAGCTGTACACAGAATATTTTGTCATTTATTTTGAGCAAACCAGGAAATGGCCAAAAATCTTTAAACACCTCTCTTGCCACTGTTGTGTTTAGTTGTGTAATTGAGGTCAAGGGAACATCGGTCATGGATGAATAACTGATCCTGAAAATAATCGACTCACTTATCAATAACAGATGACTCGTCATCAACGCTACACATGATCTTTTCCTTTATACTTTTTGTTGAAATTTCTTACCACACAGGTCTCATTTCCCTGTCGCCAGGCAAGAGATGCAGAGAAGAGTGACTCTGCTTCATTTCAGTGTAAAACACTACAAAAAACTCTTACATCCTTTCCTTTCCCATTTTCCCCCTCTTGCCCCTCTCCGTCCCTCTCGCCCAGGGCCTCGCTGTGCTTGCTGAAGCGTTATGTTGTAAGTGTGGTAGTGCGTGTCCCGTCATCAATAGGAGTGAGTTACATAGGTCAGCAGTTCAAACGCAGGTCACAGCCTCATGCTCCACGTCGATGTCTCGCTCTGCTCTGATTGGCTCATTGCACAAACAGATTCACTTCTGCTCCCTGCTGTTTGATCCCTGCTCTGTTTGATCCTGGAGTGTACTATCAAACTCATTTGGTTTTTTTTACATGCAAGAAAAATGGGCACTTACAGGGGAAATCCAATGTATTGTTATTTCTCGGTGGGCCATGTGTGTTTGTGAAGGAACCTGGTTGGGACAAGTCACATATGTTTTGTGAACAATATATTAAATACAGTATTTGTTGGCCCAGTATAATGCTTGACTTTTTATGGTACCATTTACATTTTTTGGTGTTTCAATTATTGTTTTGTTGTTCATAAATGCTTAAAAAGGCTGTAGTGAACTGTTTGATGGCAGGTTCCATTATGACAACTTCTATCTATCTATCTATCTATCTATCTATCTATCTATCTATCTATCTATCTATACTCCTTGGAGTAAAGCGTTACTCATTATCTGCACTGAATGTTGTGTGTTGCATATGGATGGTGAAAGAGCTTGTTCTTGTGATCTTCCTGGCCATCTAGTGGAAAATATGGGATACACAGGGTTACAGAAGCAAATTGGATTAAGCGTGAGATGTTGTATGTTGCTAACTTAAACTGCTTGGCTAGTTAAACTGCATGATATTAAGGAAACGGATAGATGCATAGAGATATTGTTAGATAGCATGCAGTCAGTTTATTTTTGAACATGGTTGGCAGGCCAAAGCTCAACGGCAAAACAAAACATGCAACATATTTTATAGTTCTTGTTATGCATTTTCAAATGTGCTTTTATTTTTAGGTCTACTGTATAGTGTAAGTAGCATTGAATGTTTGCTTTAAAAAAAAGATCTCACAAAGCTTTTTGAACACTCTCAGAAAGTTGGCACTGGGGTGGTACTCTTTCAAAAGGTACACCTTTGTAACTTATTCAGCCCATTTTAGTAACTTGTAGGTGCACATTTATACCTAGAGTGTATGTACAGTACCTTTTGATAAGGTGCCACCCCAGTGACAGCTTTTGTGCCTTTTTTTCTGAGAGTGATGTCCTGAGATGAAACAGTACACAATCAGAAAAAAAGGTACAAAACTGTCACTGGGGTGGTATACTTTCAAAAGCTAGTACTAGCACTTTAGGTACTAATATGTACTTTTAAAGTACTAATATGTACATTTAAGTTATTGATATGTAGCATTTAGGGGTAAATAAGGTTTAAAGATGTACCATTTAGATTTCTTTAAAAAGGATATAGGATTAGATTATCAAGCAAGCAAATGGATTCATACATCGAAGATATAATGGTTTCATCTTCAGATGTAAAATTCATACTTATTTTTTGTCTCATTTTTCAAATAATAAGTGTTATAAAAGAGTAACAAAACACACCACCTTTTAATTAACTGGTTTGGCTATTTCACCTGGCCCCATTACTAGCAGGTGCATATAATCAATCATGCAGCATGCACATTTTTGTGTACCTTTCCTGTTCCAGTATGACAATATGCCTGGGCATAGAAGTGACGACCATAAAGATATTATTTACCGGTGTGAAAGAAAGTGACTGTTCAGCAAAAAGCCCAAACATGAACACCACTGAATGAATTGGGATGAATTTAGATGCTGACTGTGATTCAAGGACCTTTTGATACCATTGCTACTTTTGTGCTTGAAAAGCGGCAAATCACCTCAGCCGCTCCAACATCTAGTGGAAAGTCTTCCCAGATACAGCAGCAAAGGTAGGACCAACTCACTATTAACGCCAATGGATTTAGAATTAAATATTCAACAAGCACCTATTGATGTGGTTTTTGGATTCCACATATTTTTGGCCATGAGAAGTGTGTGCATACGTTGATTTTTTTTTAAATCCATGGTGATACTAATGCATGTATACGCCAAGCCGCCTTCACAAAACGTTTCAGAATTTATCCAATTGTTCACTTTTGAGAACTTTCGTTATTTAGTGTAAGGCCTTAAGAAAAGTGTGAAGATGACAGCAGCAACACTTCAGAAAAGAGATATTTGTGTTTACCACTAACGCTGAACTCTTATCATAGTCTATCAAGTTGTTTCTATGTTTTTTTCCCATGAACGTAAGACAAAAGGTGAAAAACGGCTTTGAATGCTTTTTTTTGTGTGTGGAAATTTTAGATATATTTTTTCCCCTGTTCACAACAGTTAAATATTACAGATTTAGGCATAAATATTGGTAAAAAAAAAAACCCGATTTAAGTCAATCTTATTAACTTCCCCAAAGCAATGAAAAAAAATAGAGCTTGTACTTATAGTAATGTTTGAAATTAATTATGATTCATAAATCAACTTGGCTTTGATTTCCCTTTGTGATAAAATTTTAATTAGTCCCCCTAAAACCTACATTTGTTTGAGGTGGAGGCATTTGCCTGTGTGATGTGTTTGTTTGTGTGAGTCTGTCAAGAAAGAAAAGGAAAGAGAGAGAGAGAGAAAAAAAAGAGAAAAGGAGAAAGAAAGAGAGAAAGAGAGAGTACTGAGCTCTTCACGGAGAGCATGTGGTTTTGAGCGGATGGGCGGGCCATCCTGTGAACTTGAGAGAAGTGCATCTCTCTCTGAGCATGTATGCATGTGACAGAGAAATGACACAAAGGGTCGGAAGTGGGGTGGGGGAATTAGGGGAAAACAGATGAGAGTTTTAAAACAGCACTTTGACAAAACCAACTCTGTTGATATCAGTTGAATGAATTAAAGAGAGAGAGAGAGAGAGAGAGAGAGAGAGAGAGAGAGATAGAGAGAGAGAGAGACTCTTTCCAAGTTATCTATTATGAGATCATCATAAAACATACTTTTGGTCGAATAAAAAAAAAAAAGAAATCAAAATGTCCATGCATATACTGTACACTACCAGTCAACATTTTTTGAACAGTAAGATTTTTAGTGTTTTTTTAAATAGTTTCTGCTTTAATTAGACTTCTGCTCACCAAGCCTGCAATTATTTGATCCAAAATACAGCAAAAGCAGTAATATTGTGAAATATTTTTGCTATCTAAAATAACTGCTTTCAGTCTTTTTATCAACTTATTTTTCCATTTAGCACATTTTCTATTTCTTCTTGGTGCTTAATGATCGAAAGCCTCATTGATCTGTGCTTATGCACCTCAGATTTTGAGTGAAAAGCATAATTTGTGGATAATTTTAGCAATACTCACCAAATCAGACAAATGTACACCAAATTAGAGCATGTTCCAGTTTATTTCATAATATTTACAGAACATTTTTTGACACAATATGCATTCATTTTTTTTCTTTCTTTAAAGTATACCTTGTTGGTATGACAAAATCTCTCTTCCCCATTAGCGTCCTCTTGGCTCTTCAATAGATTTGGCGAATTCTCATATTGTCCCAGTGGAGGTTAGTTGTGTATGGTCAAGGAGCCATATTCACAAAGCTTTATCCCCTGAGTTATATCACAAAGAAATCACACACCAAACTACAGGGCAAAAGAGAGACTTTGAGCATCCAGAAAAGAATTCCGTTTGCTAATTTGCCTTTGCATGAGAAAAAAAAACACTGTCTTGAGGAGCAAGGTAACAGCAATAGCTCTTTACTGTAAACAACTCCTGAGCGAATCTTTGTGAATAGTGGCTGAAGTTTTACTTTGCTTCTACTCTGCATGTTCATGGACAAGGGTGCAAGACAAGATATAATATATATATGAATACTGTATATGGAAACTTGTGGGTGATTATGCAGAATGTCTTTTGTCTTTACACTTTAGCTGCATCTTTCCACGTCTGCACACTATTCATCGAAAATGTTCTTCCACATGTTTCAGTCGCACCATATTTCAGGGTAATATTCTTAAGTGGTGCTTGGTCATGTGTGAAAAGAAATTTTAAAAAAAACAAGCAGACTGTGTCTTTGGTTGCATTGATGGCATTTCAGTTATCCACACTTGTATTTCATGGTATTTGGAATGGTGACATCATAGACGTTTATTTTCATCATAGATTCGTATATTTACAACATCTGGAATGGTATTTTCCAGAATATTAGCAATTACCACATCAAATTAGATGACCAATTGAATGAAACCTCCACCCAGTTATTTGACAGACAGCATATAGCTTCTTATTTTGCACTTCGCTATATTTGGCTTCGTAATTTTGCACATGTGCACCAGTGATGACTTTTTTGTGCTACTTTCCCATTTTAGTTCCTCTGTATTTGGGTTAGTAGCAGATCCAGTGCCCTCATTTTTACAAAGTCTGCAGAATCAGGGAAAGTAGCGAGAAAGAAGACTTTATAACATAGTATAAGGTACACCTGGAAAAATAGGGAATAGTAAGATAATTAAACACTAATTAAACACACTCAAATTGGTGCTGTATCATTTGGATCACAGTAATACAAAACATTGAATTACCAGTTCCAGTAGTTTTCCATTTGCTCTTATCCAAGCTTGAAAAATGCATATCTATATTATATAGGTTAATACATATAATTGGCTTTAAATACAGATATACATTTACAGTACATTAAAAAAGTTTGAACTGATAAAACAGATTGCGCTCTGTGATGTGATCAGACGAACAGATATATTTTGTCAAAGCAATTTTTCTTAAGTAATTACATCAAAAACATTCCGCTGTCTAAGTGTACTATGGAAATCACAGTATTACTGTCTTGAGAAACAACAGTAACTGATGCTTTGTCAGTGGTTGGCTAAACTGTGTGCACAGAGCTGCAATCATTATGTACATTATGAGAGGAAATTCTTTAAGAATATTTTTAAGAAAAAATCTTTGTACAGCCAAACACCCCGGAAGACAAAAAAAAAAAAAAAAGATGCGATTGTGAATTTACAGATAATTACAAAGAATTCAGTTTTGTTAAAGGGAAGTCCTGCCAAACTAAGATATATTTAAGGGTATTCAAGACCCTGGAGTATTAAAAAATAAATGATTTCTATAAGGTTATAGAAATATTAAATTTTTTACCTCAGTGTTAGTAATATTGATAAAGGTAAACTGGATATTAAGGGCTTATATAAAGTGCTGAAATTCAAATAATGCAACCATTGGCCATTATGTCTAATATTCCCTCAAACTCATCCTGTATAGCACCCTCATAACTACCCAGTTCTCCAAAAATGGCCACAAAGCACATTCTGTGACCACATTAAAGTGTAAATAATGCAAATAATCTTGGGAACTGTAGTTGAACTGTAGCTGAAATGAGAGCCTTAATATTGCAATATGCTCAGTCAGTTTGGTTTAGTGTGTGTATAATTGTTGATAAACAAGTGTTTAAAATAAAAAGTTACCATTTTTCAATACATTTTTGTTGAAAAGAAGCGATATATAGATATATAAGCTATTCATGACACATTTGAGTTTTGCAGGTAATCACAGATCTCCGTTTCACTTATCAAATTGGGAGACTGGCCACAGGTGCATCACCTACATTCTGCCTGAAAGCACCCGGCTAAAAATACCAGGAGCAAAGAATGAATGTAACTGTGGAACAACAGAAGGTCATGGGCATGGCGTGGCTGTGGGTGTCAGATCTTGCTGTTCTCCAGGTGCGAGTCAATGTGCTTGATCAAGGCATCATCAGGGTAACCAATAGGGAAGATTAGCTGGCACAGCGGGCAGCTCCTGACGTCACCCTCCTCCTCTGTCTCCATCCACAGCTGCAAAGGGCACAGTGATATGTTTGAAAGCCATAATATTTAAAATCCACATCTTAAAATCTAAAAGATACAATAAATGTGAAATGTGTATTTTACTGAGTTTAAACTCTTTTCATTTTCTAGCTTGTTTGGCACAGACAGCTATAAGTAAGTCATATGAATATGGATTCCTCTGTAAACACTGTCTCCATGGTGCTTTCAAAATATTTCTGTGTTTGTTAGAGCAGCCAGACACAGCAATGGTGGCTCAACCAATGGGGTGAGTTTGGGGATGGGGTTATCTGTTTGTACAGCCAATAGCAGACCACGGTTGTGCATTAGAAATCTCCCTTTCATTCCATAAGTTCTTATTTAAATGTAATTGGCCAAACTCTACAGGAAGTTGAATTGGGAATACAGGCTGTGGATTTTAAATTAATTAATTGTTAATCCTCCCTGGTCTACAAATTTATATTAAATACAAAAAAGTATATGTGAATTAGGAAACAAATTTAGGTGACATTTCAAACTTCAAGCCTTTTAAATATGAACACATGGCTTTGTCATGACTTTCTCAATTTAAACATTCTCAATTTAATTCTGAATGCTGCACAAGTTTGAGGAATTCAGTCTGAAAAAATTACTTTTTATTTCCGTATGGTGACACAAATGGTGTAGAAATTACACACTTCACCTTTGTCACTGTATACTCTCATCATAGGTTCATTGGAAAAATGGGCCTCTACCTACATTTTTGCAAAATGCCAAAAACATATCTATTTACACAGTTCACCGCATTTTCTAGCTCAAATGAACACTAGTGGTGGTAAAACAAACAACTTTTACTCCTTTTCTTTTTTATGATTACAGGGTAAGATTTTCAATTTATAAATACTTTTTTGTCTTTATTATCTAGAATTTTGTTCTATGCACAACATTATATTATGACCTCAAAACACTTTTACAATAATGCATTGTTTGTAAAACTGATACATTTTGACATTAGCATCACATGGCTTTTTTGATGTAGTAAACTTGCTTGGTAGCTCACCAGGTACAGCATTGCACTTTCAATATGGCGTGCTTGGGGTACGAGTCAGATTTATGTTAATCTGTTTTGGATAAAACTGAACATGCTTTTAGCGCCACTTACTATACATTTCACTTTGAAAGTGTCATGAAATGAGCTAGAAGCAATGTAACATTTCACAGAAATGTAATCACAGGCACATTTCCAATAAGCCTAGGTAGGTTATTCT
Organism: Sinocyclocheilus grahami; assembly: GCF_001515645.1. NCBI lineage: Eukaryota > Metazoa > Chordata > Actinopteri > Cypriniformes > Cyprinidae > Sinocyclocheilus > Sinocyclocheilus grahami. The sequence continues at coordinate 229,171 of NW_015505205.1, read as the reverse complement.
GGCCACTGAATGTGATTTTCTACTCACATTGATGGATGGCCAAGACTGGGCATGCTCTGCGTGCAGGTATCCAGGTGGGTGACAGCTAAGGGTGTTGGGACGGGAAGGAATGGGGAAAGCGGAACAAGAGGCAGGGCCTCTGGAGCTTGATGAGGGGCTCGACACCCCCAGTGTTCGCGGAGGACTGATGGGATGAGGGCAGGACCACTCCTCCTCATCCTCTGAGGACTGTGGAGGCTGTGGGGATGAATGCAGAGGTGCTGGGCTGGGCTGAGGCTCAAAATGCAAGTGGGACACATCCGAGTGGTGGAAAGACAGCTCCCTGGACAGCCGTGGAGATTCAGCCAAACCCCCATCACCTCCAACCCCGGACTGAGAGCCCTGTCTTTGAACTAACATGTGCTGGCTTCCTCCGTGTTGCTGCTGCTGTTGCTGCTGCTGCTTGTGGTAGCTGTCAACATATGGTCGAGGTTTTGGCAAAGTGGACACTGGGTCCAGAGTGAACCGTGGGGGCCGTTGATAAGCTGATGGATCGGCTACTTCAGAGTAACTGCGTCTTCCTTGGAAACTGGCCCTCAAGTGGTGGGAAGTGGGCCTGCAGGAATAGGATGCGGGGCCGTCGCTGAGCTCAGGCAGAGGCGAGCGACGATGCATGTCTGGAGAGAGACGCTGCAGCACTGGCGAGCGCCGCTGGGGAACAGGCGAATGGCGCTGTTGTATGGGAGAATGGCGCTGTTGGATTGGGGAATGGCGCTGCGGAACAGGAGAATGCCTCTGGTGAGGGACAGGAGAGTGGCGCTGCACTAGAAAATAAACACAGGACATTTAAAAAGTGGAAAAAAATCAGCAGAATTAATATTAGACAAGATACATGTTTAAATAAACACACTGAATAAATACTTGAGATCAGTGTTAATCTTGTCAACAAAATTACTGATGATATCGCTCTTTAAAGTCAGCCTCATATATTAATCATATATCATAACTCAAACCGCTGGTCAGAGGACAGACTTCTCTATGGTGATGTATGTTGGGCTTTTTCCTCATTTAGTGCACTTAAACTCTGCCCCTGCAAGCTCACATTCATCTACCTGCCATTTTTGCCTCCTCCACATCTCAAAATCCAACCAGCAACCAATAAATACACATTTTTCTTTATAATCAATCTGTTAGACTTGGATGTATGTCACAACATGGAAGAAAAATCTGTTTCATCATTATGAAGCCTTGCTTTTACAAAGCTCGAATTTTCATTGTATTTAAATGGTTTTATTTAAATCGAGGCCAGGAAGTAAGAATTAGAATTAACAAAGTCAATAAATATATTTATGGGGCTCCGTACATCGTAAATTTAACAATAATTTTTTTCATCAACAGTAACAAAGACAAGATGAAAAAAGCATCATGACGATATTTAAACAATTTAATTTTAAATACTGTTGATTAAAAACATGCCACCACAAGATATTAACATGCATTGATACAGTAGACACAACATATTACAACTTACATTTGCACAATATCACACGCAAGTTATGAGTTAGTCATAAAAGCGTAAGACAGTGAATATGCTCTACGTAAGACATGGCCATTGGGTAAAGACATGTAGTTTCTGTTAAATTTATATGGCTAAATTCATATATAATATATCTGAATATTTTATTTCATTAAATGTAGCATGGTTCATTTTATTACCGGAAGGATATCTTTAAAAACTGTGTAAACAGCACAGTCCCTAATGGACAGATAGATGTCTGTAATGACTTCCTCTTTCCCCTCACATTTCCTCTTTGAGATATTTTCGTATTGTTTTCCTGTGCATTCACCCCAGCACCTGTGGTAGGCTACTGCTACACCACTTTCTGACTAGCAACGGGCACACAAGATCCTGTACAGAAGATGCATCTGTCTCTCAATAATAAGTCTAACGTGCATACACTGAGCTTCCTGCAATCGTGAGATTGCAATCAGCTATTTAGAGAAATCAGTCCTTCTATCTATGAATCAGTAGGGTTTTTTCCCCCCTCCATCTCCGCTTCTGCTTTTTGGTCTGGTTTCCTATATCAAATGGGTTGTGTGGTTGAGAGCAGAGGTGCTAAAAAGATAAGGGGGGAGTTGTTTATGTTCTCAAACTCATAAGAGGCACTCGACATGAGAGGCGATCAGAACATGTCAGCAAAAACATTCCTTGTGGAATTTAACCAGACAGCAAACAAGCATGCAGTGCTAAAAAAAAGTGCCTGTTTACCCACCTACTTTGCTGAATTTGTATGAGTTTGACAAATTGGCTGAATTACAAAAGAGGTTTATTAAAGTATGAAAATATGATCATTACCTAAACCAGGTCTTCATTACCCTGTACATGGCAAAAAGTATGAGCATCAGTAAGGTCAGGCGTTGGCAGTGGATGTTCCAACTCATCCCAAAGGACTTCATTGAGTGTCGTGGGTCATTAGAATATAAAGTAATAAACTATTTCATGAAATTAAATAGTGATTTCCTTTTTCCAGCCATTTGAAATGGGCTAATTAAGCCAGTTCTACAGAACTCTCTAATGTGTGTACTGTGCATATTTATAGGTATACAGTATATAAATGCACACACAGACACGTATATATTTGTAAACCATTTCACTGGTTGAATCCTGTGACAAAGCCACATTAAATAAAGTCACTGAGCTCTTTCGACTATACAAACGGGTAATTAGATGATGTCTACATACTTTTAGATATATAGTGTATGTTCATGACTCTGTAAAGTGTAATTATAGTTGTTCAAATATATACGTCTCTAACTGAATGTATAATATTGATGACATATCGAAATCCTTGTCCTCCTACCTGGGCTTGCCGGCTCCTGTGAGGCTTTTCGCAATATCTCTGTCTGTTTCGAGGTCAGAGCCTGTAGCTTGCCCAACTCCTCAGTTAGTTCAGTATAGGCCAAAGCCAGATTTACTCTGTAGAGAGAGCAAGAGAAAGAGAGAGAATGAGAAGGGAGTGAGAAATAGAGAGCCAGAGGGAATTAACTAAACCGTTTTAGTCTCATAACCACCTGTAGTCAAGTTTAACCAATAGCTTTGCATCTTGAGTACTTAAATTAAGTATCTGTCATCACCCTTTCATTCTTTCTATGTAAAATTTATATTTAAAAATCTATGTTGGCGCACAGATTCACAAAACTAGGTGCCAGGTGTAATTAACATCATGCTATTACCACCTGCTAATCAGCTAAGATGGAACTGCACTTCATCTATACAGCAGTAACACATTACTGTATAACTGACATTGACAATAAAAATATCAGCACTATTTCCTTAGTACTTAACTGTGACATTTAAAAGCAATAATAAGAAGCACGTACTGTAACAATGGTTGACAATTATGTTTATGACACAGTTGGTAACACTATTTAACTGCGATATGAGTCGCTCCACCAGTGAGAACATAAAGCATTACTGGCACAGAGAAGAAAACAGTGTAGTTTCAAATCATCTGACTCTGCAGTCACTCACCATGGCAACTGAATTTCTAAAAAGCCTCAGTCATCACAAAAATTGGCAAGTGATTTCCTACATTGCTCTGCAAGTCTTTCGCAGCACTCTGCTGTCTCTTTCTTCACGCATAATACAGTAACTTTAACATGTAATCAATTTTAACATCCATGTATTTATTTATGTATATGGTAGCTGGTCATGTATTAAGCAATCAGACTTTCATCATCAATAATAAAATAAAGCATGTGTGATTTATATTGCAATAATGACTAAATGACAGTGCATTATCTCTCACTTAACTCACAACCTTCCTTCCATTGATACGCCATTAATTTTTAACAAAAAAATTGATCAGATTGTGTCTTGGTTTTATCTAGCTTGCTCAAAAGTTACATAATTCAAATGCACAACAATCAAATAAGTCTGACACATTTATGATAACCATCAAAAAGTAAGTTTTATGGTAAAAAATTCCAGTTAACTTAGATGCAAAGAAACAGAAACTATGTCATCAGATGGCCTTTATCTGATTATACATAGACCAAATTCACAAAAACCTTCAGTGCTTTATTTTAAAAAGACTCATAGTTTTTGAGATGGTGTTAGATATATCAGGAGAGACATTTCAGTTTTACACTTCAGTAGTGCAAGTGTGACCGATCACTTTTTTAACATGTGTACATTCGCATGAATTTGACAACCACAGATAAGTACATATAGTATAAGTAGTATAAACATCATGCTGTTAAATTAATTTCAAGTCAACACCATTAAGGGTGTCATTTTTAAAATATTTTAAAAAGTAAATGTAAAACAGCTCCCTGCAAAAAAAACAAAAAAATTCAAAAGCTTTTAAGGTCAACTACCATTTTGACTATGCGATGTCACCAATATGTATTGTTTACAGCACATTTTGATTAATTGCAAATGGCAATAATGACTAAATATATATTTTTTAAAAAGCATGAAGAGGGTCATGAACACAAGAAGGGGCCAAGAAGAAGTTCACTGCATTTTAATAAGATGAGTTAAATGAGTCATCCGCCACCAAAGCGGTCTGGTGCAAGGTCACATCTCGTCAATTTTCTCTCTCGGTTAGTGGAGGACTTAGCTCTCTGCCACTTTCTCAGTCCCACACACTCACACACACACACACACACACACAAATTACCATATGGGCCAAAGAAATCTGCATTAACTGAGTAAGAGAGAACCAGCAGCACAGTTGCATAATCTTGCCTTCTATCGGTTTTTATTGAGACTATACTTAATACCAAAGAGCAAACTAACATCAATATAGACAAAGTACTGGATCTTTAGCCTTAACTTATATTCGTAGACCACAGATCAAAATAAACCACAGGCCAAGCAGTGTTAACCAGCTCGCTCCACCAGTTATCTGCTAAGTTGTCTTCTGTTGCTGGACAATCATAGCATTGGATATTCTTACCATTGTGCTCATTGTGTCCTTCATTTGGCCCTCTGGGCTGCTGAGCATCCACAGTCAGGCCCAAGCAGCCATGGTATTCAGTGGTAATGAGTTGTCTTTTTCCTCCGTCATTATCGACGCATGAGCAACAACTCATCTGTCCAAGTGGCATCCTCATTTGATAGACACTATCTATCAAAGAGGTATTTACAGCATATTTAGATGATGTGTGACACTTTTTTTTCTCACCTTCTCACATGCTCTCACACACACACACACACACACACACACACACACACACACACACACACACACACACTTGCATGCACCATATGAATCTTAGGAAATGGCCTATATGCATCACCTTTTGGACTGTTCACTGAAACATTCTCTGAATGTGTGAACATCTTCCTATTAACATAAACGAAATGAAACAAGAGTAGTGTTGCCTGCATGTCCTGTGTGTGTGTGTGTGTGTGTGTGTGTGTGTGTCTGTCTTTCTGTCTATAGACAAACACATATATGTTGTCCTGTGTGTATACATTGAAAGGTAAAATGAAAGCTCTTGAAGTATGAAAAAATTATTTTGTTGAGCATCTGCAGAACTATTGAGCACAAAAATAAGAAAATGTAAAAAAAAAATAAATAAATAATGAGTGGGAGGATGTGTGTGTGTGTGTGTGTGTGTGTGTGTGTGTATTTGTGTGCTTTTTATCTGAATATTGATGATGATCTAGTGTGGGAGGGTATGTGGGTTGTTTGAGCGATGTCTGACCTTTGTGCTGAAACTAGTATCTATAACATTCGTCTTCTTTATGCAAACAAATGTTGGCTATATGAATTTATCGTCTATTTTTCAGCAAAACTTAAATCTAAAGCAGCCAAATAACTTAATCAGCACAGCCCATGCTGCAGACAATAAATACGATGTAATCAGAAACAAATAAGTACCTTTTGCCAGAGATCATTATTATAAAAATAATTGCAAAACATACTTCTCAACCCTTCAAATCAGTATGTTTCATGTATTGTTTATAAATAACTACATAAGAACAAATTACTAATGCACTATTAACATTCTAGTAACTATTATTAATTAACAAGAAACTCTGATTAATAGTAAGTAATAGCGCTCAGTTGAAAGTGGTAGTTTACTATTAGCTAATCAGTAACTACTATTTTTTCATATCCTGGAGAACTACTGTATACAGGTTCATAATTAATGTGAATTATACATAATGTATAATTAATTCTAAAGTGAAGATCATGATAACCCACTAGTAATGACTCAAGTGTTACCAAATTCAGCAAAAGGAATTATTATCCAGAAACTAGCAAAAACCCCAATCACTTACAATTATTTTAGTCATGACAAGAGAGTTATCATGTTATTCATTTTAGAATACTGATCCAAATAATCAGTAATTCCTTATGAAGACTTTGGTAATATTTGAGTCATAACAAGTCAGTTACCATGACCTTCACTTTAGAATTAATTGTACATTATGCATTATTCATAATAATTATGGACCGGTACACAGTAGTTCTTAGTAGTTCTAAGAGAGGTATGAAAAAACAATAGTTACTAATTAGCTAATAGTGAACTACCATATTCGACTAAGCACTATTTCTTACCAATTCATTAATCAGTTTCCTGTTAGTTACTAGTAGTTACTAATGTGTTAATATTGCGTTACTCATTTGTTTGTTTGTTGTGTAGTTATTCATTAATGACGGAACAGTATTCTAAAGTGTTACCGTTTGGGTAAATAATGCCATTTTAAGGAATGCTGATATCAAACCAAAAAACTCAAAGAAAGTCAGATACATGTTGAATGTTAGCATCTCAAGGAAGGCCCTTTTTGCATGCAAACTCAAGTATATATACAGTGCTGCTTGAAAGTTTGTGAACCCTTTAGAATTGTTTATATTTCTGCATAAATATAACCCAAAAAAATCATCAGATTTTCATGCAAGTCCTGAAAGTTGACAAAGAGAACCCAATCAAATAAATGAGATGAAAGTATATACTTTGTCATATATTTATTCAGGAAAATGATCCAATATTACATATCTGTGAGCAGCAAAAGTATGTGAATCTCTAGGATTAACTGTTAATTTGAAGGTGAAATTAGAGTCCATCTGTTCAGAGGTGTTTTTAATCATTGAGATGACATCAGGTGTCAGTGTGTGCCCTGTTTTATTTAAAGGGGTCATTTGATGTTGCTAAAAAGAACATTATTTTGTGTATTCTGATTTCTAGTCATGTCCTCTTATGGAAGGCCAAACAAAGTATTTTTCGCTTTCACAACGAAACACAGCATCACACACGGCAGGCTTGAGTGAGCAGAGGCCGGCGGGCTAGAGTGAGGAACAGCCGGCGGGCTAGAGAATGGTGCGGCCAGCGGGCTTGCGGCAACCACATGTGACGACCCCGGGCTGGACTCTGCTTCGTCCACGGTGAAAGCCAATCCGGCGATCCACAGCGCGAAGTTGATGTATTTCCTCAGCGACCAGCACAGATCAGCTCTAGACATGAGGAAGCGGATATCGTCCTCTTTTGGAAGGCCAAACAAAGTAGTTTTGCTTTCATAACGATACAGACAGCATCTTCACAACATGGAGGCGGCGGCGGCAACAATACTACAGCGAGAACAAAAGTTACACCTTCTTTCTTTGCGTGAACATTTGGCCGTCGTTATGCAAATCTTCCCACATCGTGACGTAGACATGTGTTAGGCTTGTTAGAATGAGCTGTTTTAGGTAGGCGTGGTTGACCCTTAACTTTTATAAAGAATATCTCTTTGGATTTGAGACTTTAGTCTTTGCAACTTTACAGATCTTCTTTATGCACCAAGAGCTTGTAACACTCCAAAGAGAAAGGAAAAATTTAAATCGCATCATATGACCCCTTTAAAGAACAGGGATCTATCAAATTTTGGTCATGTTTGTGAAAGTGTATCATGACACAAACAAATGAGATCTCTGAGGACCTCAGAAAAAGAGTTGGTGTTGCTAATCAGGCTAGAAAATGTTTCAAAGACATCTTTTTGGACTCCACTAATCCACAATCAGACAGATTGTGTACAAATGGAGGAAATTCAAGACCACTGTTTCCCTCCCCAGGAGTGGTCCACCAACAAAGAACACTCTAAAAGCAAGACATGTAAAAGTCCACTAGGTTTCAAAGGACTGCAGGCTAACTTCTAAGCAACTAAAGGCCTTTCTCACATTGGCTAATGTTATTGTTTATGAGTCCATCATCAGGAGAACACTGAACAACCATGGTGTCCATGGCAGAGTCGCAAGAAGAAGGCCACTGCTCTCCAAAAAGAACATTGCTGCCCATCTGCAGTTTGCTAAAGATCATGTGGACAAACCAGAGGAAAACTGGAGAAATGTTTTGTGGATGGATGAGACCAAAATAGAACATTTTGGGGTTACACTTTACTTGAAGGGGTGTGCATAAGACTGACATGACACCTTCATAATCATGACATGACACATACATAATCATGACATGACACATGTCATGAATATGAAGGGTTTTTATGCATGTTTATGACAACTGTCATTAAGTGTCATTCGCTCAGTTATGTAATTTTTAATGCAAAGATGACATTGTTTGAGATGTCTTTGTTATGGGCTATGGTTAGGGGTAAGGGTAGGGGTAGGGTTAGGTCAAATAATGTCATATTTGCATTAAAAATTACATAACTAAGCGAATGACACTTAATGACAGTTGTCATAAACATGCATAAAACCTCTTTCATATTCATGACATGTGTCATGTCATGAGTATGAAGGTGTCATGTCAGTCTTATGCACACCCCTTCAAGTAAAGTGTTACCCATTTTGGTTTAAATGAGCAGCGTTATGTTTGGAGAAAGAAAACACTGCATTCCAGCATAAGAACCCTATCCCAAAGAAATAATAGCCAAAATAACCTGATAACCAGCTGCTGTGATGTCTATTAATCAAAGGACAAAGAAAAAAAAGAGAGGAAAAATTAACTTTATTGCTTTAAGGATTCACCTATATTTAATTTAGAATTTAGAGTTTGATAACTTCAATTTCATTTTCTGTATATTTCTGCTGAAGGGCACAGGTAAATATGACATTTATTATAATGGGTTTATGTGAAGATTGTTATGAGTTCACTTATATAAGAAGTTATTTTTTAAAGTCTAAAAAATGTTAAAATTGATAGTTCTCAATTATACTGTAATGTTGAATGGCTATAGTCAATAGTTAAATATTGGGGGGGGGGGATCCTTGGTATGCCATTAAACAAGTATTAAAAAATTATGTCTTTATGTTGTTTGTACATTAATTTGAAGATTGAATGTGAAATTATTGCAATATAAAAGTATATTTAAAAACTTTAATGTTTTAATTAAAGTTTTAATAAGGGTTTAATCGCGATTCATTTCAGATTAATTTAATATATATATGTTTATTGAGAATAATTGAGAATATCTATATTTACACTAAGGTGACACTCTCGGGTTTATGGTTGACAAGTTGGGACGACACCTTTTTACACACAGAGACTGCTAAATCAATTTAACCGGCAAGGATTTAGCTAGTTTTCCATCCAATAATTTATCATCTAAATGTTTAGCTGATGGAAATGCAATGTATCGATACAACTTCTCAAGTTTTGATGACTCAACGATGATTTAAAATCAAGACTTCACACTGATGTTGACAAGGTCAACATACTGGTTAATAATTGTACCTGGTTAACACAAAAAAGTTGCCATTAAAATTTATATAATCTGTGCACTTTTAGTTAAGAAAAAGAATACAACATCCACATACAGTATGTGAAACAATTAGGGATATCAATTTCAGTTAAAATAAACCTGAACATTGTGGAGATTATTGAAACCCCAGATTGTCTTTTGCCTTTTCTTTAGAATCAGTATCTACGAAAATGAAAATATTTTTTCTCAATAAACCCCTCCATCAGAAAACAAGACAAAACCATCGAAAACTACCAGCATAAGAATGTCTGAGTAACTGCATATAAGGTTTTTCTGTTAAATCACGACTTTTACAAGAACCAGCAATTCAAACAGAGGGGGAGTAGAGTGTGAAACTGTGAGGTGCAAAAGAGAATCCCCATTTCACTTCAACACAGGTTACTTTCAGTTCACCTGTATTCTCTTTTGCGTCAGTTAAGAGAACACTTTAGACCACTTCTGTGAGAGAGAATACTTCAGACCACTTCTGTGAGACTGTGATCTGGAGGCTTGCCAATAGCTATACTGCCCTCTATTGGCAAATATCCATTGCCCACCCATCCAAAGGAAACTAGCCATGCAACTGCAGCAAATAATATAGCAGCAAAATTTAATCAAATAGATTTACAAAAGCAATGACTTAAAAGTTAATATGCACAGCTGTAAGCTTTAAATCAATGAAACAGACACTTACTGTTCATCTCCAACTTTCTTTATCCACTCCACATCACACTGTCCACATGTGGAACTCACATCCTGTGCAAAAGAGCAACATATCAGGCTTCATACTTTCTGTATATTACTTATATGCAATCAGAATTATATGTGAACCTACACACTTTAAAAGTTGGGAGAATTTAAATGTTTTTGAAAGGTCTCAATTCCGCATTTATTTGACCAAACATTCAGTCGAGACACTAATATTATGAAATGATTGACAATTTAAAATAACTATTTTAATATATTTTAGTAATTTATTCCTGTGATGGCAAAGCTGAATTTTCAGCAGCCATTACTTCAGTCTTCAGTGTCACATGATCCTTCAGAAATCATTCTTAAATTCTGATTTGGTGCTCAAAAAACATTTGTATTGAAAAATAATTGCCTTAATATTTTTGTGCAATTTAACACGTCCTTGCTAAAAAATGTAATTCATTTTAATACATGAATTTCAAGCTAGCTAACTAACTAACTAACTCTTACAGACTCCTAAACTTTTAAATCATAGTATATATGGCTTGAAATCATAAATCTGAAGCCTAAGGCAAGAAAGGTCAGGTCACTGCTGGATTTGAGACAAGATTCAAAGGCAAAATTCAGTTGCTATGTCATCAAAGTGAGAATATTTTTGAATGTTTCATTACTTATCACATTTTTTTCCTCTGAATCAGAGAATAGTTGAGACAAAACTGTCAGTTACAGTATATATCAGATTATAAGATACCTGACTTCAGGCAAAAATTCATTTCAACTGTGTAGTTCCTATTTGAGTCTTCAAGCATGTGTGTGTTTGTTACTGACCCTCTGTCTCTGGTTGCTTTGCAATTCTCTCAGTTCTTCCCGTAACCTCTCACATTCAGCTTTTAGCTCCTCCTCCCTCTGACACGCCCCCTGAGCCTCGTGCCGTGCCCCCTCTAGCTCCGCCTCCAGACGCTGCAGTTTGAGGTCAGAAAGGGTGTCCAGACTTCGGGAGCTCTGTAGGGTCAATGGGCAGTCTAGCACTAGAGATATAGGACGGTTATTATGACCAGACGAGTCAAAAACATTGCGTCAATGAATAAAAATCAATGTTCGTCCAGCTAGGATAGCAGAATTGCACATTGAAAGGTTACAATGAACTCCCTACCTTTTCAAAGTTTAAGTGGAGTTTTAAGTGGAGACAGAAATAAATTGATTATAATGTTAGAGGAATATCAATATATTTCTGGTGTTCCTTAAACATCCTGTCATATGAATCTGCAGACAAATTGTCCAACAGCATGTCTTTGAAGCAACAGATCTGATCTCATCTGTCACTCAAAACAGACCAACAAATATCTAATTTGTGTTTCTTTATGTTACGTAATGGGAAATTCTCTCCTTCATCAGCCAAAGGGAACAGATGCCAAATTACAAATGTCTGGACAGGAGGTTTGGTGGGCGCCTCAGGGCCAACATTGTTAACAGGGCTGAAATACAACCTAAAGTCCCCCTACACACGTCCTTTACTCCATGTAGCTTGAAGATGGAGAATGCAAGACTGAACTCCTTCCTGTCAGAGCGTCCTGCTCCTCACCCCCGGCGTGGGCATGGTGATTCAGCAGCTCATAGAAAAGCCGTCCTTGAGCCAGCAGCTATTGTGACAGTTCAGCAATAAGCAAGCTGAAAACACACACACTTGCACGCCTACATCTCGCACCAAAACCGCAGTGAAATGATTTTTATTCTTTTTTTTCATATTTGCATGTAATATTTGTATTCATGAGCACACACAAAATTGACATAATTCTTGTATTATTTTCTGACAGGGTTACAGAACATCTCTGTTGCGTAATTTACATAAATACATAATTTGCTTGAGTTCTCTGGGATTATTTGACTCCTTTTGAGCGCCTTTGAATTTGACTGAAACATTTTAGATCCCGGAAAGGGGTCACAGGAGAAAACGTGTGACCTTCATCTCGCAAATATGCTTTCCATTGAGTTACATAGTTTCTTTGTGGTGAGAGTCTTTTCTGAGCCTCAGAGACAGTGAAAGGAAAGAGAGAAAGGAAGTGGGAAATGGTGTAAAATGAGAGAGAGAGACGCAACACAACACTGTCATCAGGGGAAAAACAAAGAGGACCAAAAGGACAAGAGGACCGCCGCTTGGCCCTGTTTGAAGTCATTCATAGGAGAGGTGCTCTTTGAAAAAAACAAAATTAGGCTAGATTGAAAACGAGATACAAAATGTGATGCATATATATAATGAAAAAGGACACTTCAAAGACCCCAATACACAATCTGTTGTTGGAGTGGAATACAAATGAAGCAGGCACATAAAATGACAAATAATGAACGTGATTGTATGCTAATAAACAACCTGATATATATTTGTGTGTGTATATCTCATTCGGTGTTGCAGAGTTTTCTTTTTCCCCAAGCATACTAGTTAATGCTATTAGACTAAAACTTACTGACTTTGCTCATACAGGATATAAATTTTTCCCACCTTGTTACACTTGTGGTGTTTACAGTTAAAACTTACCAGCCTAAACATTGCTTATAAATTTCCCATTTTACTATATATTTATATATACTGTATACAGTAAGTTAAAGTACAATTGCCTTGCATAATATTATGCAAGGCAATTCAAAATGCTTTACACTGGTATAGGCTACATCCAAACAAAAAGGCTATTTTTTAATCTGGGGAATACACTCTGAGATGTGTGTTTGATTTGGAGTTGATTTTGTAAATCATATGACTATTTTTTTTTTCCTTGGGCCAAATTTCATCTTTGTGGTGCGCTGTTTATTGTGCAGTGTATATGATGTAATAAGAGAATATTAACCTCACCGGACTGTCAATTGGATATATCAATTACTGACATGTCCCACATGTTTATTTCACATGTACAGTATGTGTACAACTCTAAACTATTTAGTTTTTTTAATTAGTCTGAACAGAAAAAAAATGAAAACTTATGTTTACAAACCTAATCCAAATCATATCCATATGTGATACGTTATTTTTTTTTGTTTGTTTCATCTCAGTCTGAACAGACTTCAGATAGGTTTTTTTTTGTCATTCAGGACGTGAAACAACTGTAAGATCATATAAAGTGCAATATTGTCTGAATGCACTCACTTTTGTTTCAATCTGTCCTTGTATTGTGACCTATGTGACAATTACTGTGTAGTGAATGAGTCAGCGGTAGTGAGTTTAGGCACACATCTGCAGGTTCTAGGCCACTGAGTGATTTATAAATGAACACCTGCATGCATACAGACAAAACAAGACTTACTATGTGAGTCAGGGCTGTGTAGTTGCAGATACTGCATGTCTTTATTGTGTAGCTGTGTGTTGAGTTTGTGTAGTGAGCTCTCCCTCTGCCTCAGAGCCACCTCTAAACTGTGGATCCGCTCAACATGTTTCTCCACCAGAGACGTCTGAGCCCGGAAAAGAGCGAGAGAAGAAAGAGACAAGAAGAGAGGGAAAGGGAAAGAGATGGGCACAAAAGTAAAAGATTATAAAAGATTAAAAATGAAACACCAAGAGAAAGTACAGAGAGTAAGGCAGGCGATGAGGGACTGATCAAAGGATATACAAGGGCAAAGAGGCCATTACTTCACCATGCAGATTCTTTCGGCATTCGGGTCCATGAGGATTTTTTGTCAGAAATAAAAGATGAGAACATGTAGATGTAACAGCTGATAGCTCGCTGAGTGTTTCAGAGAGGCGAACGCACAGATGCTCAAACGCTTGCATCATGCAATTTTCAAAAACTCAATCTTTTTGTCCCAGCCAAATCCATTCGAAGCCATTTGAGACCCGTGTTTAAAACTGAGGATGCAAATGCGCATATATGATTACAGATATCCAGCATCATCCACTTATATGAGGGCTTGGCTGGGTAATATAAGAGCCCAATTACATTCACACAGCCCCGTTAGGACGTACGAGAGTACAAGATTAATCAAATGGACACCTGGTTGTATTAAAGCCTGAAGCACATGGAGAGGCTAATTATCACAACTGCCCATCCGCTCGGCAGCCAAACTTAGCATGGATGTGGTGGAATGAATGTTTTAGGAGAGTTCGCACCATCTTGTCGAGGTCTCGCTGAAGGCTGGACTTCTCCATGTGGATTTTCTCATAGGCTTGAATGACATCTTCAAGCTGCTCCTCTCGCTCCTTGCTCTTCTGAAGCTAAAAAACACAAACACTCCTATCATTACAAGGACTTTCCTTTGGCTTAATGGCTTTATACACACCTGATGATATTTAAAAATCACAGACATGTTTTGCATTTTTACATTTTACATTAGTGTGTATACGCTCTTGAATTACAATGACAGTTGGGATGTCCTCGAGCTGTATAATGACAAGCTGTTGTAACATTTGGCATTAGGCAGGTGTAATATAAAAATATATTAAAAACATTTGAATATATTTTTATATCATTTTGTGAGTTAGTCTATTTCTTGTCACATTTCTTTTTACTGGCTTGTTTATTACCGTTATGGATTTTATATCTTTCCAGTACGCCAATTATATCAGTTCTGCTGATAGCTGTCTGGTTCTAGACATATGACCTAAATCTCAGTACTTTATTAACTCCTTTCAGTTGAGAAATATTGCCAAATCGAGAGGTTTCTGGACCCTTTAAAATATAATTACATAACAGGACTCAACTAAGGAAAAAAATAATTTTTTTCTTAGTCAGCCATTAGTTCTGAGTGATCCATTTTTATTTTTAGCAATTTATTTTATATTTACTATAAATATTTTTCAGATATTTATACATGAATGAAAAATAACACGAGAAAAATAAAGGAAGAAGAAATGAATATAAAATTATTTTTTAATAAAACATTTTTCTTTATAAACAGAAAATGTGCAATTATTATTGCAATTTCGATAAAACTTCCGATATCAAAGTTGGTTACAAATTAGCAACAGAAAACCAAACATTTATGTTTACAAGGCAATAAAAATGGACATTACAAGATCAACGAAATGTAAAAGTTGAGCGTCGAAAGGGCAAGTGACTGTTCTGTCAACTGTTCATGTTGCGTACAAGTTTCACTCTTTGACAAATTGCTTGTCTCTGGAAACCGACATGGTGTGAGAAAGAATAAAAACATTTCGGTGTTCTGCCTGATATATAAAAATTAAAATAATAAAGTCAAACAGATGCACTCATGTTGTTCCCTGCACTTTCATTTTAATACAGACACACATAAGCATCTACTACAATTATAACACTCTAATTATAGCGCTGCATTAGATCTCAGCAAATGCTCTTGATTGCTAAGCTCTGGGTGCTGGAAAACATTTTTTAAGAATAAAACACAAGAAGACACAAATCGAGGAGGGCCACAGTCAAATGAGGAGGGGAAGAATAAGGAACGTACACACAAAGTACCAAATGTCAGCAAATGTGAGGGAGGTGTGGGAGAGAGAGAAGAACAGATGACAAAGAGAAATCTGGCTCTTCGATGGAAGGAAGGCTGCTCTGTGGCTATGGAAACACATAGCAAGCATCATTAATTAATGAGACGCTTCGCCAGGCAATGAGCCGAGAGATGCAGAGAGAGAGTATGATCTTCCCATTTACACTCTACATCACAGTCAGTCAGGAGTGACGATTGACAGCGGGCTTCAGGCAAGCAAAAATGAACGCTTGTTCGTGGTCTAGATTATGTATGGCCTTTTGTCATGAATGACTGGGCATCTGAAGTTGTCCTTCATTACCCTACTAATCGTATTACCTCTCTAATCTTTCCATTTTGTGACGTGTAATCCAGATTTACAACACAATATAGCCAAGTCATAATATAACAAGCGGTTGTTTGAAATTAGCAGAACATCAGATGAAATACAGTTCAGAAAGAGATGGGTGGGTGGGTGTATTTAGGTGTGTGTCCTCTCACCTCGAGGGTCAGGATGTTGACTCTCTGTTGCAGACTGCCATTCTCTGACTGGAGCAGCGCTGTGTCTTTGGGCTCAAAGGAGCAGTAGGAGTTCCTGTCATCTCCAAACTCGCTTATCATGGGGAACTGTACACACACATATGCAAAAAAGTGGCACAGGGGTCATCACAAGCACAAACTGCCATTGCATAGAATCATTCATGGGTATAATAAACATTGCGCCATTTTTGGAGCAAAAAATGTCATATTTAATAACAGCCTGCAATCTGGTTTAACAGGGCACTGTCTGGACTGGTTTAAAACTGTGAGTATTTAAATTAAGTCATTGTCGTTCTTTTTGGGCACAAAATATGCAAATGAGGTCTACAGATTATTCACCAAATTCAGCACAAATTAAAGTTGTACAGAAAGCGGTTGGTAAACAATTTTAAAACAGATGTTTGTGAAAAATCTCTAGCAATTCTAATCTGGAAAAACTGGTGTAGGATTTTCTTTTTCACTTAGAAATTGCTATTAAATTTCACAAATAATTACAATGAAACGGCAAGTAACACATTGAATTAAACATGAAATTTTGAAGTATAAAGACCAAAAAAAGACATTTTATTCAGTATTTATTTCTAAAATGTACTCCAATAATCTTTTATTTACAACTTTAAAAAAAATAATAATTTGTACAGTGTAAAATAATTGAGAAAGGCTTTATAATAGGGTATATAAATCATGATACAATGTATAGTAAAATGCATTTTTTTTTGCATTTTAAGGAGTGGTCAAGTTCCTGTCCTGTTACCCTCTCACATCCCCACTATCCTGTCTATACTTTATTTTCCTATACAAATAAAGTTAAAAAATAATTAAATTAAATATAAAATTAAATCAAATTAAATGTACACTTTTATTCAAAAGTTCAGTTTTTCTCTTTTCTTTGCTAAAAAGATTGCTTTTATTTAGTAAGGATACATTAAATCGACATAATAGACATTATAATTTTACAAAAGATTTATATTTTAAATAAAGACTGTTCTTTTGAACTTTCTATTTTTCAAATAATCCTTAAAAAAATCTAATTTTCAAAAGTGACACAAATGTTACCACCACTGATGATTATTAGAAATGTTTCCTGACCACCAAATCACTCTTCTGAAGGATCATGTGACACTGAAGACTGGAGTAATGACTGCTTTGCCATCACAGGAATAAATCACATTCAAAAGTTACTTTAAAATTGAATAAAATCACAGTATCACTGTATTTGGTGAGCGAAAAGCATTAAAAATCTTACTAACCACAAACTTTTGAACGATAGTGTATGGCAACAGTGAAAAACAAAATGCTTCTGAAACAGGTTTTTGCCCTCAAATGACCTCCAGATGGGATAAAGTTAGTGAGCAGTATATGAATAACCATTCAAAAACATATATACAGCCAGTATTTGTTATGTGTTTCAGGTAATTGCCAGAATATATATAGAATATATATAAATGCGACTTGGTGACTAAGTAATCGGAGGGGTTTATTAGTCAGTTGGTATCAAACAGTCCTTTCAATTTAGAGAGGTCTGCTCTTGTAGGCTACAAGTTCAGCTCCTACATCATCTTCTACTTCACTACTGGCATCAATATACGCTGTGTGCTTTGATGTGCAGGATCTCATATATTTTTACTCCTACAAGCTTTAAGAGCTGTGTGCATTAGTTCCCCACGTTTAGCCCTTTACTAGGCAGTGAGCCACACTGAACGCAGAACCCTGGAGGCGCTCTCTCTCGCCTTCTGCAAAAACAGCTGTTCTTCAGAGTCTAGCTGTCGTTGGTGCGTATACATGCATATGTTTGGGCAGAACCAAACCAAAAAGCTTTAAAGATATCCAATCTGCAGCTCCCCAGAGGCCTGGCAGCAGCCCAACCTACCTAGTTGTACTCAAAAATCATATCAAATGAACCAGCAGTTTTGTATGTTTATTTGCATAGCGCTTTTCACAATATATATTATTCCATCACGTCCAACATCAACCTATATTAATATATTTAAATATTTCTAATATTGGTAGATAATTTATATGATACCAAAATATCATGCATATAGTGTTTCATGCTCAATCATTGCTGTCAGCACTGATTATTTAAGTGAAAAGCTACTCAATCATGTTTAAAGATTAATAGAGACGTGATCTACTTTCCTAACAATCGTGTGATCTAAACAGCATCAGGAGCATCTTGTTTTGTGTGTATAAGTGGCTCTTTCATACAAGAAGGAGGCACAGCTCTTAATGAGTGCTGTCCAGTCACAGTATTTAGCTGGTGAACACTCATAGATCACCATTTTTCACATGGAAAGTGCAAAGAAACTCCATAATAGTTAAACAAAACATTTGGCCTTCACTCTTAAAAATAAAGGTGCTTAAAAGGTTCTTCACAGCGATGCCATAGAAGAACCATTCAGTTAAAGGTTCTTTAAAGAACCATCTCTTTCTTACCTTTTTATAATCGGAAGAACCTTCTTTTGCCACAAAGAACCTTTTGTGAAACAGAAAGGTTTCTTCACATGTTAAAGGTTCTTTAGGGAACCATTTTGAAAAAATGGTTCTTCAAGGGCATTGTGAAGCACTTTTATTTTTAAGAGTGTTTACCAGAATTAGTGGCATTACTATTGGTGCAATAATAGTAATAATTTCCAGATTTTTTCCCTATTTTTGACAGAAGTCTCTTATGCTCACTAAGGTTGCATTTATTTGATCAAACATACAGTAAAAACAGTAATATTGTGAAATATTACCATTTTAATATAGATTAAAATATAATTTATTTCTGTGATGGCAAAGCTGAATGTTCTAGTTGTCAGTGTCACATGTTCCTTGAGCACTAAACCAGCATATTACAATAATTTCAGAATAAATTACAATACAATAATTTCTAAATGTTTAAAACAGTTGTGTTGCTTTATAGTTTTGTGCAAATCATGGTACATTTCTTTTCAGGATTCTTTAATTAATATAAAGAACATAATTGAAATATATATTTATTGTAACAATGTAATAAGTCTTTACAGTCACTTTAATGCATCTTTGAATAAAATACTTGATTTCTTAAATCTTAAATCATACTGACCCCAAACGGTACGAATGGTAGTCTGTATACATGAAAATATGAAAATATGTCTCAATTCTCAATGTGTCTTTTCTTCTGACAGGCCAAGTTGTTTACTTACTGTAGTTATATTTAGGATAAACAGATTAATCATATCATTAATCTCTCAGACTCATGTTTATGTTTTTGTGTCTCACTTTCTCTTAAAATGGTAGAGCACCACATATTAAAGACCTATCAGAAACGTAGTTTGACTTAATCTTTCTGGGGTGCATTTCCCAAAAGCAACTATGGTCATACATTCTGTTGTTACCAATAGAGGTCAATGGAACTTGCAATCATAGTTGTCTAATGATGCTTTTGGGAAATGCACCCCAGATCTATTGAACTAGGGTTGCTCGACACAGGGAGTGGTTAGTTTAATTATTGCTTTATGCTCTTAGTGCAATTCTTTGCTGTGTGCTAGATATCCATATTATTGCTCGCTATGTGTGTCCACTCTGCTCTACTCTAATTAAATGCCCTATATAGTATGTCTGTGACAGTGTCACTGTCTCTGCTTTAATGTGAGATGAGGCAGCGAGGAGCAGGAGAAAGGGTTCGGGGCTAACAAGGATGTCTACACCACATTTTTTAACTGGATAATTATGTCATATATATATATGACACTAGCTAGCCTACTAGCCTACACTGGTATACTAAAAACTACAGGTTAGTTTAATAGGTTGCGGCATTTGAAAATGAGTAATTTTGATATTTTAATAAGCTTAATTATGTTTAGCAGACTATTTTATCTACAAGTCTACAAGACCACATTGAAAATCTGGATGTTTTTCATTTAAACCTGGAAATAAGCTGACAGTTTTAAACAAGGAAAGTTACATAATAGTAATTTAAGATTCTGCACTATTTCTAGGTCACTAATCAAAAGTTATTCATGCTTCCACTGAAGCACAAGATGCTTTGTGGATCATTCTCAAATCAAGCTGGATAACATGATCATCAGGCTTTACACAAACTGGTAAAAAGTGCTGCGTTCATATAAAATAATTGCTGGGGAATTTTATAGCATTTTCACAAATGGTCTTTAAAGGAATAGTTCACCCAAAATGAAAATTCTGTCATTAATTACCTACCCTCATGTCGTTCCAAACCCGTAATACCTTCGTTTATCTTCAGCACACATATTAAGATATTTTTGATGAAATCTGAGAGCTTTCTGACCCTACATAGACAGCAATGCAACTACCACGTTCAAATCCCAGAAAGGTAGTAAGGACATCGTTAAAATAGTCTAAACTGCCTTTCCCACAATCCCCACCAGCAAAATTTAAACACGTTCATAAAAGATGGTGGTTGGAGACGTATATGCATGAGGTGAACATTATCTTGATCATTATTTATTGGTTCTCATTAAGACAGCTAGAGCGACACTGAACCTTTTTCCTGTGTTATCTTGGGAGAGGTTATGCCATAGAAAAAATGCTTTACACTGTGAATTTGGAATTTGGACCCCAATGTATAATTTAATGATTTTAGAATATGTGGCCTCCATGGATGATATATTCATAAAGTATGAGAGAAATGGCAAAATTTAAACACGTTCATAAAAGATGGTGGTTGGAGACGTATATGCATGAGGTGAACATTATCTTGATCATTATTTATTGGTTCTCATTAAGACAGCTAGAGCGACACTGAACCTTTTTCCTGTGTTATCTTGGGAGAGGTTATGCCATAGAAAAAATGCTTTACACTGTGAATTTGAAATTTGGACCCCAATGTATAATTTAATGATTTTAGAATATGTGGCCTCCATGGATGATATATTCATAAAGTATGAGAGAAATTAGCTATAGAAGAGACAGTGAAGAAGAGTAATGTTAGACACTTTTAGTGTTTTAATCATTAAACATATAAAGACATATTGTACAGTATAAAGGGTCTATAAAGATATTGTCAGGACCATGGACCTGTTTTGTTGTGTTTTGCCCCTGTCTTTGTTCCTGGTTTTCCTTATATGGTCTTTTTCCTGTCCTCGTTTAGTTTAATTATGATTCCTGGCAACTGTGTTTGTTAATTATCCCCAGTATTTAAGTCTTTGCCTTTGCGTTCTGTGTTGGTCGGTTCTACTCGTTATGTTTGCGTGTTTCCTGCCATTTCCAGTGTGGATGTAACCTGTGTTCTGTGGATTAAAGACTGTTTTAGTTTATTTGTGCCTCTTGCGTGCTTCCTAAACAGCAAACTGTGACAGATATATTGTACAACAGTACACGTAAAAAAACTGATTTTTTTTTGTAAGTTGTTGAATTATTGGATTATTGGAATATTACAGTATTTCAATTTTTCTACTTAAAAACACATTTAATTAAATGTGCTATTTGCCATTTCTTTTAGAAATTAGCTATAGAAGAGACAGTGAAGAAGAGTAATGTTAGACACTTTTAGTGTTTTAATCATTAAACATATAAAGACATATTGTACAGTATAAAGGGTCTATAAAGATATTGTCAGGACCATGGACCTGTTTTGTTGTGTTTTGCCCCTGTCTTTGTTCCTGGTTTTCCTTATATGGTCTTTTTCCTGTCCTCGTTTAGTTTAATTATGATTCCTGGCAACTGTGTTTGTTAATTATCCCCAGTATTTAAGTCTTTGCCTTTGCGTTCTGTGTTGGTCGGTTCTACTCGTTATGTTTGTGTGTTTCCTGCCATTTCCAGTGTGGATGTAACCTGTGTTCCGTGGATTAAAGACTGTTTTCGTTTATTTGTGCCTCTTGCGTGCTTCCTAAACAGCAAAATGTGACAGATATATTGTACAACAGTACACGTAAAAAAACAGATTTTTTTTGTAAATTGTTGAATTATTGGATTATTGGAATATTACAGTATTTCAATTTTTCTACTTAAAAACACATTTAATTAAATGTGCTATTTGCCATTTCTTTTTACATTTTTCTTTTTTTAATTTGCTGCCATTTCTGAGTGAAAGAATAAATCCTACACCAATTAATTTTTTTCAGTGAACTGAAATCTACCCACACTGCCAGTAGTCACGCCACTGACCGCTGATATCTGTTGCAGTATCTGAGACTAAAGGATCCTTAGGGTATTTTGTACCTTTATCTCGTAAATCTTGAGTTTTCTTTTGATGTCTGCATTTTCTCGCTCGAGGCCGGCCAGACGGGTCTTAATGTCCTGGTAGGCGCTGATGAGGGCGAAGTGGGAGGCAGAGTACATGTCTTCTGATAAGGGAGAGTTCGACCAGCCCACCCCACAGCCATCTTCTTTAAGACCCTCGTTACCCCCCAGCAAGCCCAACTGGCCCCCGAAGAGAGACTCCATAACCCCTGATCCTCAACCTATGAGATGCGAGAGAGAAAGAGAAAGGTTGTTTATGTGAATCAAACATGTGCGCTAATCAGCTTTGGGACATGCACTCTTTCATCTTGAACATAATTTTTCATTTCTTCAATGGTTTTGTTGTCGTGCACAAGCTCCACTTCACCACACTCAGGATAATTATTTTCTTTCGCAACTATGCTTCTTCTCATTAGTATTGACATCCACACCACTTTGTGTCTGTACAAACCACCAAACCACACCAAACAAAAACCAAAGGCCAGGGAGGTTTTCTTTTTCTCACCCATGTGTCCTTTATCTTCTCTGGACACACTTGGTCTTTTGGTTACAATGTGGACTGACCACAGTCATTGAGACATTATAAATTATTCAGGAAGACAAAGGCTTGAGATACTTGAAAGAGCGGAGCTGCATGACCTGATTCAAGTACACGCTGTGCTGCTAAGAATGACATCACCACCTAGCAACAGTCCCCGAGATCACCTGAATAGCTGCCATTTCTTACAAGCTCTTAGGGTCAGCGGATTTTGTGAATACAGCATTGTGATGACATTAAATTTGCTGGAGAGAAAAATATGCACTTCACAAATCTGCTATCAGTCTAATTTTTTATTGATACGGTACATATAAACTGTGTTCCCAAACCTAACGAGCTGCCTAGCTGTCTTCTTCTAAGGCAGCATCCTAACTGAAATGAAACCTCATAAGTGACAGATTTGGAGTGCTCTATATAGGCAGTAACTGCGTCATATAAATAGGGCTCCTCACACAAACCACACAGGAGACATGACTCATAATTGATGGCAATAGTATGCTGTTAGCATGTTGCTAAGCTAACAATGCAATACATAGCTTAAGCAAATATTATATATACTTAAAATTGTATTTGGCCCATTTGTTGTTAGATGGAAATAAATAAATATATAGATTACATACATTCATTTCATGTATTGATTATGTACAGTAGCATGAATATAGTATAAGCTATTTCCAAACAACATCACTTTGGACCAATATTACATTTATGGACAGCCATGTTTGTAGAGGTGTAGCTTTATTACTCCCCTGTGTGCTGCCTTCATGCTCTTCAGTCCCCAGAGCCCACTGTCCACACCATGACGAATCGCTCCACTGTTATCACCAACACTCACAACAGACAGCACTGCCTCAACACCAAGGCAAGAACACAAACATGGATAGATAACATGGAGTAAGCAGAAAAAACGTAACATCTTCACTGTAAACTCTGTTTTGTAAGATGGTATGGATATGCATGCAGCATCAGGTTGGCCATCTGATCCAGCACGGAGGTGTGAGATTTTACTGCACACAAAATGAGTCAGATACTCCTTACTTAGTGAGCTATTTTTGATCACTTGCGTACCAATGCTCAAAAACGTACAAAGAAGCCTTGGACCTCTTCCTGGGTGTTCTCTCGGTTCTACTCTCTCTCTTTATCTTCATCCTTCAGGGTAATCCAGAAAAACACCCACTCACACTGATACATTTGCTCAGGCATGGCTAAGCAGCATGGCCATGAGGGGAGATATTGCTGTTCTGATGAAGGTGTGAATGTGTGTAGGTGGAAGAATATCACTTTAGAGACATTCCAAACCACTACATTAATACAAGGGTGTTCTCATCCAGGGTTCTCTCTGTGCTGATAAGGAGATGCAGCACAATGAACTTATCTCTTGTGACATCTTTCTTATTGCAAGCATCTTGAAAGGTCATGCACATATATTTATTGCTCTGATAATGAAGTTGCTTGATTATCATAGTTAAAAATGTTTGGCTAAAGCTCAGTGGCCAGAAATGTGTAAACTTGGTAATTCCCTGTGAAATTCTAAAGGATGAATTGTTATGAAAATGTCAATTTGGCTCTTTTTCATTCAATAAAAATGGCATTCACTGGCTCTCAAGTTCAGCTGAAATTAGTTTGATGTATAAAAATAAATATGCAATACACATATTCTGTATTAAATATAACATAATATAATATAATATAATAGTCAGGGAGTCTCAGGCTGCGTTTACACTTGGCATTAACATGTGACCTGTATCCGGATGTTGTCCACAAACACATTGAAAAGACAAGTGTAAACTCGCTTCTGATAGGAATGTTATCCGATCAGCGTGTCCTGGTCCAGATGTAGTCAAGGACGCATAGTGATCGGATCTCAGTGTAATGTAAACGCAATCCAGCCATCGTGTCTGCATTCGCAGGTCGACCTCACGCAAAACGCCGCCCCCTCTCTCCCAAACTGTCAGAAGAACAGTGCGCTAGTGAGACTCGTACATTTATTTTGATTTGTAAAATGTCCCGCGACTGAAAATAGTTTTCAAAAGAAAACCTACCACTTCAGGTCGACTTTGCACCGCAGACTTATTTAAATATTGAGCGGGAAATACAGATCTGATCTGTTATCCAGATCGAGAAGTCAGCTGATGTTGCCAAGTGTAAACGCGCTGTGTCCTGATTGACTGATGATCCGATCTGCTTGATCAGATCACGGTGATCACATGTTAATGCCAAGTGTAAACGCAGCCTCAGTCACCACGTCACCACAGTCATCAGCCCCAGTGCACACCAGATCCCAATCACCCGAATTCTGATTGCCCGCACCTGTCTCAGCTCGTTAGGCTCCCTATATCACTGCACTCTCCCCACAGCCTCATTGTCTGGTTTAAAGTTTGCATAGCATTACTAAGCCTGACTACATACCTGCGTTTACTTACCCCTAGATGCTACTTCGCTCCACTGCTCCCGTTCACCACCGCTCTATCGGATCACCTGCAAGAGACAGTCTTCTATTACCCTCAGCTAAGAGAATTCCTCGAATTACTCACCCTCAGACTGTTGCCTTTCATCCCACTGCCCATTTGTCAATAAACCTGTTGTTGTGAGAACTTACCTCTGTGTTTCTGGCCTGTTTGCTGAGAGAAGACCAGACCCACAAAATTTCCAAGTGTAAACGCAGCCTCAGTCACCACGTCACCACAGTCATCAGCCCCAGTGCACACCAGATCCCAATCACCCGAATTCTGATTGCCCGCACCTGTCTCAGCTCGTTAGGCTCCCTATATCACTGCACTCTCCCCACAGCCTCATTGTCTGGTTTAAAGTTTGCATAGCATTACTAAGCCTGACTACATACCTGCGTTTACTTACCCCTAGATGCTACTTCGCTCCACTGCTCCCGTTCACCACCGCTCTATCGGATCACCTGCAAGAGACAGTCTTCTATTACCCTCAGCTAAGAGAATTCCTGGAATTACTCACCCTCAGACTGTTGCCTTTCATCCCACTGCCCATTTGTCAATAAACCTGTTGTTGTGAGAACTTACCTCTATGTTTCTGGCCTGTTTGCTGACAGAAGACCAGACCCACAAAATTTGCCTTACAACATGGGCATTCACCTCACTCCTCACAACCCAGCAGACCTTCTTCTCACTCTCTTCCAAGATGGCCGTCCGATTGAGGACTGCTTTAGAGTAGTTCCTCGAGCTCTCACATCAAGTGCCCTGGAATAATGTCACACTAAAGACACGTTTTCTGGTGCTGCTTGGATGATCACCTGTATCAACAAGTTCCAGCGGGTGCAACCACATGTTCGTTGTAAAAATATATCGATATTCTGTGGTTGTGTGGATTAACGTATTCTGTAGAGGAAGCACTCCAAGTCCGTTCCAGTGAGTAGTGTTCCTGAGCCTGTTCCATTGAAAGAAATTCCCGAATCTGCCATCAATCCCTCCACATGCCTGGCCAATGGCTCCAACCACCCTCACTCCTCACAACCCAGCAGACCTTCTTCTCACTCTCTTCCAAGATGGCCGTCCGATTGAGGACTGCTTTAGAGTAGTTCCTCGAGCTCTCACATCAAGTGCCCTGGAATAATGTCACACTAAAGACACGTTTTCTGGTGCTGCTTGGATGATCACCTGTATCAACAAGTTCCAGCGGGTGCAACCACATGTTCGTTGCAAAAATATATCGATATTCTGTGGTTGTGTGGATTAACGTATTCTGTAGAGGAAGCACTCCAAGTCCGTTCCAGTGAGTAGTGTTCCTGAGCCTGTTCCATTGAAAGAAATCCCCGAATCTGCCATCAATCCCTCCACATGCCTGGCCAATGGCTCCAACCACCTATATCCTTCTGTGTTTCCCCGAACCCATAAGTGGGTTTCCAACAGTGCTGAAATCTGCCTCCACTTCCTCTGTTTCCAGCTCCCAGAACCATTTCGGTCTTCAGCCCAGAACCAGCGGCCGCTCCACTCTCAAGGCCGCTGGCCGATTCATTCTCAAGTCCTATGATGACAGCAACTATCTCCTTCACCTCAGCCCAAAAGAGGAGAATGAGGAGGAAAAGACTGTGGGCTCTAGCCCCTGACCAGAGTCGAGAGAAGGCTCTAGCCCCTGACCAGAGTCGTAAGATGGCTCTAGCCCCTGACCAGAGTCGAGTGATGGCTCCTGTTCCCACGTCAAGCCCAGAGCGGGCTTCCGTTCCCGAGTCCAGCCCAGAGAGGGCTTCTGTTCCCGAATCCAGCCCAGAAAGGGATCCTGTTCCCACGTCCAGCCCAGAGAGGGCTGCGATTCCCGCGTCCGGCCCAGGGAGGGCCTCAGATCCCAGGTCTAGCCCAGAGTAGGCTCCTGTTTCCATGTCCAGCCCAGGGAGAGCTCCTGTTTCCATGTCCAGCCCAGAGAGGGCTCCTGCCCTGACATCAAGCCCTGAGAAGGCTGTGGTTCCCATGTCCAGTCCCAAGAGAGGGCTTGTGTCCCCAAGTCCAGCCAGGAGAGGGCTTCTTTTCCAGAAAGCAGCCCAGAGTGGACTTCTGAGCCCAGCCCAGAGCCGGTCACAGCCAGGGGACCTGGAGTCTCCTCCAATAATTTTTTTTGGGGGGGGGGGGCTATACGTCTCTGGCTGTAGCGGCCAGACCAAGTGCCAAGGCCAAGGCCACAGAGGCCGTCCAGCCATGGCCCCCTGGACTGCCTGTTCCGCCTCTGTCCCTAGAGGCCTCCAGAGCGCCCACACTCCCACCCCCTTTGTGGATTGCAACTGGCGCGAGGACATGCCTTCCGGGAGTCTCAGGCCATGTCCACACGTACATGGGTATTTTCATAAATGGAGTTTTTCCTTCTTCCGTTTAAAAAAAATCTCCGTCCACATGAAAACGCAAACGCATGATATGAAGCACTGTCAAGAGCGTGCCAAACCAACAGGTGGCGATATATCTGTCAATAAACCTGTTGTTGTGAGAACGTACCTCTGTGTTTCTGGCCTGTTTGCTGACTATAATATAATATATAGGGTCTTCAAGACTGGGGTTCATAAGTTGATGAAAAGCTATTAATTACATTGACTGTAAAATTAATGTCAAGTCACTGTATAGTCTGATCATGCACTGAATCATGCAGCATATTTCATTATTATAAAGATCTAATATTATTTTTTTTTACTGCGCAACTGTCATTTACAACAGTAATATTTCTATCTACTACTACTTATTATTATTATTATTATTATAGTTATCATTACTAATACTACTATTATTACCACTACTATCAACATCAGAGAATGTGAACATGCAAATGTGTGACTGAATTATTAAAATATAAACTTTTAATCTCAGTGGGTACTTCACATATATATTTTAAATAGTCTGACCAAAAAGTTTGGGAACCCCTTTATAATAGAATAGAATAGAATTTCTCAACCAGAATTTTAATCTGGGTCTCTTTGTTAGTCACTGGACTAACATGTCTTACACATACAAAATAAACTACTACGTCATTAAAATGATTTTACTCCTGCCACTGGTGCCCCCTAAAACAAACAGGTGCATCATGTGCCTGCATCCTATTGACAAGTGTGCTGCTCTGATACAAACATACAGCCATCCCAGTCTCAGTGAAAACAAGAATTTAAGCACAGGGATTATAACACGGCTTTGACAATTTGTTAGGGCTCAAAACCCTGGCAAGATGCAAGAGAAAACAGACAAACGGGACACTCTTTGCATGGCTAGCTCACCAGACATCTATCTTCCCATCTTACTCCATCTCATCTATTGTCTTGCTCTCCTCTGCACCTAATTTTGTGAACACTTACACTCTGCGCACACCTATTAAGAATTCCACAGCTCTCCTCCCTGCTTCATTAGAGCAATTACCATAGGAAGTCATTTGTTACCTGGGGCCTAGATGGCACTGGCACAGACACGGACACACACACTCTCACACACACATATTTCTACAGAGATATTTTCAGCAGCTCATTTGCAGCTCATCTACGGTGACCGGGAGGTGACATGTTCGGTTCACTTAGTTTTGTCGTGGCCACAACATAACTCGTGGGAACGTGATAATATGTTGTGGCCACGAGATATTAATTCATGGGAACGTCATATTAACTCGTGGGAACGTGATATTATGTCGTGGCCACGAGATCATTTTGTCGAGGTAACGACATCCTTATGTCGTGGCCTCGAGATGCTATGCTGAGGGAACGACATCCATTTCTCGCGACCACGACTTCTTATGTTGAGGGAACGACACATTTTTCTCATGACCACGAGTTTAATAAGTAAACAAACCTGTGTGACCATAGCAACCCGGGATTATCAAAAATGGATAAAACATTTTTATTAACATTAAACATTTAATTTAATATTTGTTTATTATTATTATTATTACATTAACTTATTAGGGCTATATTTTTTTATTTATTGTTATATATGCTTATTTCCCCTTTCAATTTGTGTATCGCTTTACCTAGTTAACGTTTTGTATTATGCTAGTATTTGCTAGCCTACCATATACTTAGCAAATAAACACCTGACAATTATGCCAATAAAGTTTTGACTTTATGATTGTATTTATGCCCGTGTGTGATGATAAATGAGCGTGTTGTGTTTTCATTTACAAATGAAACTACGTGAATGATTCATTCCTCAACGAAACACTATAGTATTTATAATTATGGTCTATTAATTAGTCGAAATAAAATGAAATATATATTCAATTTAAACTGAATTTCAGCAAAAATTCCAGTCAGCATAATCAAAGCTTTATTGGCACGTCTCGCATTTACAGTAGGCTATTATTTACAAAAGTATTCAGAACATTAAATAAAGAGATCGAAATGAAGGGAAAAATTTATATAAACGAATATAAAAATATAACTAATAATAATAATATTACGGGAAAAAGACAATCAGTAAATGGACTTACAAGACTGTAGGATGGATAAAAATTTTTTCTTGTAGGCCTATTTTATATTATGTAACATATATTATGTAACATTTATTCATTATAAACTTTATTTAAATGCTGACTATCACATGTAATACAGTCCGATAGCCAAGGCCTATGGTTAATATGCTGTAATAATTTAATAATGTAATAATTTCTATAATAAATATATTAATTTCTTAATTCAAAATAAAATATTAATGAATCTATCTCTGATAATCCTGGGTTGCTATGGTCACACAGGTTTGTTTACGCATTACTCATGGCCACAAGAAAAATGTGTCGTTGAGAAGTCGTGGTCGCGAAAAATGGATGCATCTCGAGGCCACGACATAAGGATGCCGTTACCTCGACAAAATGATCTCGTGGCCATGACATAATATCATGTCCCCACGAGTTAATATGACGTTCCCACAAATTAATAACTCGTGGCCACGACATATTATCATGTTCCCACGAGTTACGTTGTGGCCACGACAAAACTAAGTGAACCGAACATGTCACCTCCCGGTCACCGTACTCATCATTATTAAATGACAAAAAATATTCATTTAAAATTCTGTTCTGAATTATGTCACACCACTGCAATCCGAGACGCAGTGGCAATTAATTCATTAATACCTACATTTTTATGTAAATACAAAATTTTGGGAGTTAAAATACAGTATGTACATTTCTTCTTCATTGTGTCTTGTTTGCAAAAGCAACCCTTTAGACTTCAAATGTGCTCATTATAAGTTCACTCAAATTATTATGAGATTGAAATGAACATCATTTGCCTTAATTATGTGGTGGGCATCACATTTGGTCGAAATGATGCTTATCGTTTCAAGAGAGATCGGCACATACAACCTCTGAATTATTTAATAATCTGTCAAACCATCCAAAATTTAGGAACGCCAGCATCCAACTCTCTTCTGCAGACAGTGCTATTGCATAATTTCCCTCAGTCACACTTGCTCATGAAATTGGCTGGCATCCTAAACATTTACCACAAGCCGCATGCAATTACAGACAGCAGGACACAGTCGTATCGGACTCAAGCCCATTTTGTCACGGGGAATCTGGCTGCTATAATGCAGATAGCATGGCGCACACCCACAAACAGACACACACACACCTGTTATTTCAGTGGGGTGTGTATGTGTGTTTCTGGCATGATTTGTGGCCCCTCACTTGGCGGACGATTAGCAGGGCTGCTAGAGAAGTGTGACTGCCTGTGATGAAAAAAATGACCACTGCGGTTCTACAGGTGTGTCTTCACACACATACACACACACACAAGCAATAATTCATATGTCTACACACCTCTATGCATCCCACACTTTATTGAGAGAAACAACCATAACACAAGCGTGAAAAAATGTAATGGGATATATGTGATGGGATGGCAATAAAAGAGCAAAATCACATATTTTAAATCCAAAAACACAAAGCAAGTGACAAACAAAGCATCCTTTATTGTTTGGCACGTATTTCAAAAATAAAATGTCTTGGGACAATGAAACACAGCTAGTAATGGCCAGCGAGTAGATCACATTTGGCTACACCACAATAAAAAAAAATTGTTTCATATAAATGAACAAACTGGACAATCGTATTGGGACACAGCTGTAATTTATTGAATTCAGGGGTTTCAATCAGACCCATTACCTCAGGTGCATAAAATAGCCATGCAGTCTGCATTTACAAACATTTGTGAAAAAACGAGCTCTACTGAAGAGCTCAGTGAATTCAAGCGTGGTACTGCGTGAATAAGCCAGTTTGTGAAATTTCATCCCAGCTAGATATTCCATGATCAACTGTAAGTGGTATTATTGGAAATATGCAAGCATTTAGAAACAGCAGCAACTCAGCCATGAAGCAGAAGACCATGATAAGTCACAGAGCAGGGTCATCGAGTGGTGTGTAAAAGTCGCCAATGCTCTGCTGATTCCATAGCCAAAGAGTTTCACTGGCATTAATGGCAGCACAAAAATGTGCGGCGGGAGCTTCATGGAATGGGTTCCCATGGCTGAGCAGTTGCATGCAAGCCTCACATCACCAAGTACAATGCCAATCGTGGGATGGAGCGATGTAAAGCACGATGCCACTGGACTCTGGAGCAGTGAAAACGTGTTCTGTGGAGTGATGAATCACACTTCTCTGATTGACAGTCTGATGAGTGAGTCGAGGTTTGACGGATGCCAGGAGAACATTACCTGCCTGACTGCACTGCACCAACTGTAAAGTTTGGCGGAGGAGGAAATGGTATGGTGCTCTTTTATGCATCTTACTTCCAGTGAACAGAGGGAAATCTTAATGATTCAGCATACCAAGACATTTTGGACAATGCTTACAACTTTGTGCGAACAATTTGGGAAGGCTTTTTTCCATTCCATCATGACTGTTCCCCTGTGTGCTAAGCAAGATCTGGTTGGATGAGTTTGGGGTGGATGAACTTGACTGGGCCCACTGGCCCACTTGACCTCAAACCCCACTGGGATGAAATGGAATGGAGATTGTGGGCTAGGAGTTCTAGCCCAAAAATTTGCAAGAATTTCTACAGAAACACTCAAATATTATGGAAAGCCTTCCCAGAAGAGTGGAAGCTTTTGTAGTTGCAAAAGGGGAATCAATTCCATATTAATATCTGTGTATTTGCAGTGCAGTGTCCCTGTTGGTGTAATGATCAGGTGTCCCAATACTTCTGTCCATATAGTGTCCAACAAGTAATGTAATCTGATATACTTGATCATTTAATATCTAGAAATTATACAGCTAAAATGTAACTGCTCAACATAATTCAATCTGTATTATTATTATTATTATTATTAATGATGATGATGATGATGATGATAATAATAATACTATTCATATCACAGATCATTTCCTTAATTTCAACTAACCTTATCTATTTTAGCCAGCTAGATAATGTCACCTTTGGTAATATTTCAATTGGATTCTGGATTCTGTAATCTTTAACACTCAATACATCAAAGTAAACCAAATGTTTATGCTTGCAAGTCATGCAAATACAAATTATGTATATGCATACAAATTTCCCAGTTCCATCAAAGTATTGTAATGGAAATAGCAAAACACCCCCGTTTGGAGTGAAGATTGGGCTGGCACAAGTTGGCACGAGCAGCAACACAACTGAGTGGGCGTTGCAGAGGGACTGTGGTTGAGCCTCGTGGGCAAATCAGAGCATATACGTGTATTTTTACCACAGAGTGGGAGTAAGAGCGGTATCGATTTTACAACAGTCACAACTGCAAACTACAAGCTAATGTGCTCTTTTTGGTGTTCATAGCCAAGCTAGCTTGTGGCAGTCTCATGTAGAAACATACAAAGCGTTAAAGAGGTTTGTGGATGTGTGTCTCACATTGAAATTATGTAATGTAGCGTGTATGTAAACAATGTAAACCAGCGAGGCCGTTAGATTGGGCTTTTAAGCAGACAAACGAATGCATGTGTGATGTGTTCAGGGCAGAGAAATAAATAAAGAAGGTGAGCGGTGTGAAAGTGAGGCACAGCAGGTGTGGGTGCTGCATATGTAGGTGGAACTGAAGATGGATGGTGGGGAAGAAAGAAAAAAAGGTTAAGCTAAATTTTACAGTTCACTATATAGCTCTCCTTTTTCTCTTTTCACTATCCTGCTTCTAGTCATCCTATTCCCGGGTTTAGCTTTTACTCACACTCTGTATATTTATCTACTGATGTCTTGACCTTTCTACCTCCAGCTCTTCTTCTACTCTTTAAATGTTAGCCTCTATCTTCCTTCCATCTTTGGTATGTAACTACAAACCTACCCGTCCCCTGGTATTAAAAGTTCAGCAATACCTCGAAAAGAGAAACTTTTACATAAGCCACTAATGATCCACTCAGTAATTTGTTCCTCATTAAAAAGTTTTACCCCTAAAGACAAGAATAGTGCTTTTGAAAAATCATGTTCTCTCACAAGATGAATGAGTCTAAGAAAATAACTGAAAATACAGACTCTGTGATCAGAATTCATGCCAGTATAAAAGTTACAAACTATCTGTCTGTCTGTAGAATTAAATGAACTAAAATGCTAATTTTTACTTACACCCTAAAAAAATCTGTAAAAATAGATAACAATGTACTGTAAAAAAAATTCCATATTGATTTTTTTCAGGTATTTTACCTGTAGGCCTATTTAGAATTTTGCACTGCATTGTGTTGTGTTTGATTTTAAATGTCTGTAAAATTAATGGATAATGTCTTTGAAGAAAATTATCTGTACATTTCCTGTTTTTTACAGTGTAAAGCAAAGACTTTGAATTTTAGCTAGAAAAACCTTATTTGAAAGTTTTGAAAAATGTACAAATATTACAAGTACAGACTGTTTTGCAAAAAATAACAACAGATCTATCTAGCTATAGATAGATAGATAGATAGATAGATAGATAGATAGATAGATAGATAGATAGATAGATAGATAGTACAAGATTGAAATAAATGTGAGAAATGAACACGGTGGACAATGGAAAGTTAAGTGAGGAACACATGCAGCTCATGGATACATTATTCAAAACAAATGCAATATAATCAGTACTGATACACATAAATAAAATGAGCACTCCCCTCATCTCTGTGATGATACAAATTCAATAATAGAAGTCTGCACCCTGAGTGCTGTTCACTAGGTGTTCTAGTTCATTGTTCCGTCACATAGCAACTTCAGCAAAAAGGAGGGGCATGCGGAGGAATGAATTATCGGAAAACATTGGCTTGCTCTTGCAGAATGCACTCTCTTCATATGTGTGTTTCAGTTTTTCCGCTCTATGTGTTGATGTATTACTGCATTACCAAAATGAAAGCTCTGAAGTGTCCTTGGCAAGGGCATTTACCACTTCCAGTGAATGTCTCCAAAACATTCACACTAGAAATCAAGCTTCAGAGAGTATAGAGACGGAGAGAAAAAGAGGCTTAAGTAAGGTAATAAATAAACAATTGGCTCTGATTAAACAGCCATGAACTGGTTGTTACAAAAAAGATGTTGTAGTCTCACACCCACACCAGTGAACCCGCACCCGAACACATCGCAATGAATGCCTCCGACACAATCAGAGACAGGCAGGCGGGTTCTGACGTCACACGCACGCATGTGGAGAGACGGGGTGATCAGCATCTGCTCTGTCGTTTTTATTTTTTTTCTCTGAGAGAAAGGAGGAATGTGAAGGAGGGGGCCCGGGGAGGGCTGGTCGTGCAACACTCCAAGAAACATGAAGATCAGAAACAAGGAGTGGAGAAGATGAAACTCACACAGTGATTGGAGAAGTGTGAGTGGCAACATCATGATGGTTGCTCTCCGATTCCCACGCACAGAAAAGGGCATAAAAATAAGTCAACAGCCGTTTCACAATACACGCACGTGTGCATGCAAACAAACAAACACCCACATATACATAAACGCATATATAGATAACAATATATATATATAGCAGGCTTCATATGCCAACACCAGATGCTATTTTATCAAAAGAAAATGTCAAAATAACACTTGGGGAATCAAGCTGTTGCATAACTGCAATGTTTGTTGTTATGCAATTTTCATTAAATGTAAACCAACTGAGACCCCACATACTCTTATAGAGCATAAAACAAACAAACAAACAAACAATGCAGGCTGTCATGTAAAGACACCAACCACAATTCATTTTTAAGCGTCATTT
This sequence comes from Sinocyclocheilus grahami, assembly GCF_001515645.1. Classification (NCBI taxonomy): domain Eukaryota; kingdom Metazoa; phylum Chordata; class Actinopteri; order Cypriniformes; family Cyprinidae; genus Sinocyclocheilus; species Sinocyclocheilus grahami. The sequence continues at coordinate 193,506 of NW_015505205.1, read as the reverse complement.
AGGGGCAAATTTATCTGAAACATGCCTACTTCCCCACTATATAAAGAAGTAGGCGAAAAACAGTTCGGATAGCATTCATAAAACAGTAGTGGAAAAATACCCAGAAGATCTACAGCTACTCAAAGAACCTGAGTGCCTACTCAGAGACAGTATAAGATTTCAGAGATACCTAAAATCTTGAGGATTGCTTGAAAATTTTAGGCAGTTTAGTTAGTGTCAGGATCAGGGGTTTGTAACTAGCATATAATGCTAACCACAGAAAGCGGACAAAAACATAGTGTAGCCTTAGCTTAATGCAGCAATACTCCATTATTTATGTTCTCTTCATGCCTTAAAGTTGGCAAAGCATGAAAATATATCTTAATTTGAACGATTCTTCTATGTGCATGCTTTTTTATCTTGTAATTTTTAATCGAAATGTTTGGATCTTCCTTCAATTAAACTAGATCTCCAATCATTTAGTACACCAAGTCCTCACCCTAGATTTTTTTCGATAATATATGTGACCCTGGACCACAAAACTTAAGTCGCTGGGGTATATTTGTAGCAATAGCCAAAAATACATTGTATGGGTAAAAATTATAGATTTTTCTTTTATGCCAAAAATCATTAGGATATTAAGTAAAGATCATGTTCCATGAAGATATTTTGTAAATTTCCTACCGTAAATATATCAAAACTTAATTTTTGATTAGTAATATGCAATGCTAAGGACTTCATTTGGATAACTTTAAAGGTGATTAAAGGCAAACAAACCATACATCAATGGAAAGCTTATTTATTCAGCTTTCAGATGATGTATAATTCTCAATTTTGAAAAGTTGACACTTAAGACTGGTTTTGTGGTTCATGGTCACATATTACACCCTGATATACATCACAATATGTTTCATTGCAACTTTAACAGTTCACACAATAAAAAATTATAATAAAATTGACACAAAATAACTGAAAAACAACAAAAAATGTGTAAAGTCTTCCAGTCAGAATACAGCTTGCCACTTGCTTTCCAGTTTTGTGTGCAAAAAGCATCAGACTGTGAGTTGAGGCTGAGACTTCGCTCAAACAGTGTTCAAGCAACTCGCTCGAGCTCCATTTCCAAAAAGACTCATGTGGCTGTGTTTTTTGATCACTTCTTATGTAGTTGCCTAAAATTATTTCTGCCCTACACCATCAGAATGTTTTGAAATGATTGCAACACAAATAACATCCACTTTTTTCCTCAAGCACTGGGTTTTTCGCCTGCTTGTATATCCATTACAATGACTCTAACAGACAACTCCTGGAGACATCTATTCCTTTCCACCTCTTTATGGGGCATCTGCTAATAGCTACCAACAATTAAAAAAAAGTATCACAATTTGCAGAAAAGGTATCTTGTTATTTCTGCAAAAACATAGGCCTACTTATAAATACAATCCACTGCAATTTCAAGCTGAAATGAAGACTACAGGCATTACAACACCAACAACTTTTATTCCTTTTCACATAAATTATGATTGGGAGCAGACGATTATTGATTAATAAAGTTTTTTTCATGCAGTTCCTCTCACAATACTATGTTATGACCTCAATATACTTTTACCATAGAGCATGACTTGAAACTAATATATTTTGACATTTATACCACATAACCAGCTCCATAAGTATGACTTTTCTGATGTGGTAAACTTGCTCGGATGCTCACCCGGTACAGCACTGTACTTGCTACAGTATACAGAGCGTTTGGGTACAAATCCTGTAAAACACTAGTCACAATAAAAGATCTGAAATAAAGAGCTTCAGCAAATGCGTTTTTTTCTAGGTTTGGTCTTGTTAACACAGATGCAGACAAACGGCAGCAGACACATTTGTTCAGGGTGTTACCCCTATCGCCTTTTGTTGGCATTAGTCAGTGCTTGGTTTGTCAGATCTTGGAATGTCTAAAAAGTGACGTTCTGGTGTTTGTCAGCATTGGTCTGTGTTTGTCAGTGCAGTGTGAATTGGCCTTTAAATGCTATAAAGCATTAACCTTTCAGCGCCACTCACCAGACATTTAATTTCCGAACTGTAATACGAACAACATTCAAGGTAATAAAACATCGCAAGATTCACGTTCTGTTTTGGATAAAAATGAGCATGCTTTTAGTGTCACTCAATGGACATTTCATTTTAAAAGTGTCATGAAACGTGCAAAAAGCAATGTAATATCATTTTGCAGAAATGTCACCACATGCACATATTTCCAATGAGCCCCATGGGTTGCTAATAACTCTGCTAGTTTATTTGTGACTATTCTGTGTGCTGGTGGTTGCAATATCCTTCATTCCCCCGATTACATCTCTGTCAACAATGTGCACTGCCAGAGGGATAGTGAGAAAGACAGAGGAAACGCTGTGGAAAATGGACTCTGTTATTTTTAGGGCTACCTGGGGGAATTATAGCAGTCCAACAGCAAGAGCAATGCAAGTGGGTAACCTGGTTTTCCTTGAGAGAGAAACACGATGAGAATATTTCCAGAGCAATGTCTAACAAACACGTGCTGTCACTGTCATCCTGCGTCTCTCTTCCTCGTTCTTTCACCTCATTCTACTTCTGTTGATTTTCTCTCTCCTCTTATCTCGTTACTTCCTTCCTAGATTCATTTTTCACCCGAATACGTGTCTCATAAACCTGCTCTCCCCCTTCTCACCCACCTGCTCTTCTCGCACTTTCTCGTTTATAGATACATGGATATATTACGTTACGCCTCCATAGTAAGGCCTTTTGCTTTGTGTGGGCTACTCAAGCCATCACTTCACAGAGCAATATCACTTTCACACAGGCAACCCATTAGCCAGGCGTACTTACTGATAATTGGAAAATCAGAAGCTTGGGTTTGCATTTACGACATCACAACCACAACATGGCATTATTGAGGGCAACAATGCTAAGCAACTAGGTAACACTTAGCAACTGCTTCTAAAGAAACTATTTAACCTTAAAAGCATTGGGGTAGAAGTGTGTCTGAATGCATTTTAAAGGTCATGCAGGCAACAATACAATCCATACCTCCTGCGATGCAGCACAAAAGCGTACATAAAGGCCTCTATCTATATTGGGTCAAGATGGCCGACTAGTCACAGTTAATCCATTCACAATCCATCCACAAACACTAAAATGTTTTAAGTTAAAACAAAGAATTGAGATATTCAATAAATAATATTAAATATAAAATCAACTAATTTTAAATATAAAATTGAACAAAAACTACAATTTAAATAAAATTAATTTAGAGACATAACTTCTCAGAGAATGCTTTAGCATGCTAACAATTTGTTGGACTGTTAACAGGGTAAAATCTTTCTCAATAGTTCTTTTGTTCTAGATTTATACCTTTTAAAACATCAAAACACTTTTTTGTGTCAGTTCAACCATTTATGTATCACGTTTTTGAAGTAGAAAGTATATATTTAATATATATATATAAGTATATAGTAAATATATAAAAGTATATATATATACTTTTGGTTTATATACACATACAGATGGATATGCATTATCATTCAAAAGTTTGGGATCAGTAATTAATACAGAAATTAATACTTTTATTCAGCAAGGACAAATTAAATTGATTAAAAGTGACAGTAAAGACTTTTACATTGTTACAAAAATATTCTATTTTAAATTAATGCAGTTCTTTTGAACTTTATCAAAAAAACTGTTTTCAGCATTGATAATACAAAATATTATTTGTGCACCAAATCATCATATTATTATGATTTCTGAAGGATCATGTGACACTGAAGACTGGAGTAATAACTGCTAAAAATTCAGCTTTGCTACCACAGGAATACATTATATTTTACAATATATTTTAACAGAATACAGTTATTTTAAATTGCAAAAATATTTCACAACATTGCTATTTTACCCCAAACTTTTAAAAGATATTTCAAAACTATGTTCAGACAGTTTTGTTCCATTTTGTTAATCTGTTTAAAACATTCAGTAATTTGAACATAAACCAGAATAATTATAAAGGGCTTAAGACCTAATAGTCTAGATCAGTGTTTCCCAACCTTTTTTTGTCGCTGCACCCTTTGGAAATTTTAACAAACTTGTGGCACCCAACAAAATAAATTTTGTCACAATATTTGAATTTCTAACTTCGATATGATAATTTGAAAAGTATAGATATTCGGTACAACAGGGAAGAACTGCAGAATATAATGTCATACAGATATTTTTAATAGTATTTACAAATTTTGTCCATCAATGGTGATAATCAGTAGGTTAATTTCTAATGAAGAGACCAATTTATATGACAGATTTTAATGTAGGCTTTTATACATATGTAAACATTGTTTAATTATCATTATAACTAGCTATCTCACAAATTTGTGCTCACTCAGTGTTATTTTAATTTTACGGTAATTTTGGTGCAGTAGCACGAGATAGCTTGATTTCAAACTTTGAATTGAATAAAAAATGACAAGTAAGCAGTCAGTAATAAAATAAGTACAAATAAAGAAATTAATAATGATAGCACAAATAAAAAATAATGACAGGCCTTCGAATTAAATAAATAGCTTTTTAGTTTTTCAGGTAGGTCTAACAGTAGGGTTAAGATATTTAACTTTTTTTTTTTTTTTACCAATTATCCAAATAATGTTTAGTCCTAGAAAGCTATTATTACCAGAACACGTGAGCATAACATAGCATTTAGCAGATCAATAAATGAGAGGGCAGCGTTACCATGAGTTGCCCATATACCACACCATGTTACAACACAGTAGGGCTATTGCAGACAGAAACAATACTGTACTACATCGATGTTTCCTCATTTTCGGCAGCCGGAATTTCGGTGCATCTCTAATTATTGGCAACATCAGAAATGGATACTATATAACAGATGCTCTTTTGAAAATTTTTGCAATTTAAAAACATAAAAAAAATATTTTTTTACACGGCACCCCTGCTCTCGACAGACGGCACCCCGGTTAGGAAACACTGGTCTAGATAACCCTTATTATAAAAATTGTTTTTTTTTTGCATATAAATATTTCGTTTTTATAACATCCTAAGCCAGATTCAGATAAGGAAGCCTACAGGAGACAGCAGTTCCTTTGGCTTGCTTATGGCCAGCAATTCCCAGAGAGAGACTGTACAGAGGAGAATGAAGGTCATCACCTCTGATTCCAGTTATGTAAGATAAACGGAAATACACAGTGGAGATGTGGAGGGAAAATGACAGAGCACAATAAGCAACGACTAGCAGAGAAAGACCAAATGGGTAGGTAGATAACAAAATGCGGAGAATGAAATGGAAAGAGAGGGGGAGTTAATATATCCGCAAGAGCTTCAGAATTTTGAAAGGGAGAATACAAAGGGCATCTGTCTGTCCACCCAACCACATCCAGAGGTCATTTTAAAGTACTCCGAATGTCGTTTGACTGGTCCTATGTGATAAATTACTACCTATAAAGCAACAGCATGGTGGAGGAACATTTGATCAGGCTTCAATCAGATGACTGTAACCTTGCTATTGACCTGCATTCAGAGTGTGTGGACACAGCATTAGCGTGACACGGTGATAAATGCAAACTGCAGGAACGACATAAGGATGGGGGCAGGATGGAGATGCCATCTTTGAAAAATCGCTCCATGTGCTTGACTCTGATATGTTTAAGTGCTCACAAATGAGAAAAAACTGCTTCCTGCCAAGCAGCCGGGCGTTTGACAATCCAGCAATCAATCAGTTTTGTCAAAAAGAACAGCCTAACTCTTGACTAAAATACTTTTTCGGCAAGCCTGATCGGGTCAGTTCAGATTTCTATTGGCCCTGTTATTTTCTCTGGCCTGGTCACAAATATGGTAAGTAGTAACGTGTGATAGAATTTTTTTTTTTTTACACAGCATTAGCGTGACACGGTGATAAATGCAAACTGCAGGAACGGCATAAGGATGGGGGCAGGATGGAGATGCCATCTTTGAAAAATCGCTCCATGTGCTTGACTCTGATATGTTTAAGTGCTCACAAATGAGAAAAAACTGCTTCCTGCCAAGCAGCCGGGCATTTGACAATCCAGCAATCAATCAGTTTTGTCAAAAGGAACAGCCTAACTCTTGACTAAAATACTTTTTCGGCAAGCCTGATCGGGTCAGTTCAGATTTCTATTGGCCCTGTTATTTTCTCTGGCCTGGTCACAAATATGGTAAGTAGTAACGTGTGCTAGAATTTTTTTTTTAAATTTGAATTAAACTTTTATTACTGTTCTTGCCCAATGAAAAAGCATTCATTCATAGACATTCTTTTCAATGCTGGGAAATTATAGCATTTAACAGGGTTTTTTCAAGGGCATTGTTTAAGTCACAGACACAGACACCCCTCACTCAGACTCTCAGCCAATAGAGATAATTATCCACAATATAAAATAGGTAGAGATTCTATTTATAGCAACTTTCATATGGAACATTAACTAACTTTGAGGATGCATAAAATATTGGTTCCATATATTAGTGAGTTTTTTTTCAGTATTGGCCGATATTGAATATTTAGTTGTGCATGCTCATTTCCCTGTTTACCCATCATCGAACACTCACTTAAAATGTAAAAAAAAACATTATAAAATGCAATCGTTGAAAAATTTACAACATTATATTGTACAATATAATGCTTTAATGCCCTGTCAGTTCAGTTTTTACTTAAACAAATGTGCTTAAACAAAATAATATAAATTTTTAACTTCTACATGGTGATATTATCAGCCATAACATGCTTACAAACAAACAATATTTCAAAAATACTGTAAACATATACCAATGGATAATACAGAACTGCCAAAGAAAGGTTAAAGGAAGGTGAACTGGACTAACTAAAAAAAACCTGAAACATAAAACTTACACGATTCAATACAATACTTCTGTAGAAGGTTGATTTCTTTGTGATATTCCAATATTTACTCACTTGCAATACAGACTAAAAACAACATCCATGCTTCTGATCATTTCTGAGTTTCTCTTACGAATTTAGAAGTCCTCCAGAGCATTTATAAGCTGTCCTAGGTTTAGGAGCTGCTTCTAGCATTAAAAAGCTTTGTGAATTGCTCTTCGATGAAAAATTTACTATTCCTAAAATTAGAAGTGACACACCCCTAATTTTTAAGAGTTGCTGTTAGGTAGCCCTTAAGACTTTTTGTAAATACAGCCCCAGGTCATTAGATAATTTGCATTCAAATTGTAAAATTTTTGTTCATTTTTTCCCCTGCAGTACCTTTACAGATCACCAGGGGTCACAAGTCATTCTTGCCGTTTCAAAAAATTCTCATCTTTGTTTTAGCCAAATAGATAACCTTACCTTGCTGATGTATGTTAATAAGATTATTTTGTCAATAATGTTTAATATATTAAAACTATTTAAACGTTTTCCTTTGTAAGGTATACAATATGGTATACAAATTTGTAAGGTTACATCAACTGTCTTGAAACACTCTCACATTTCGGTTGAGTTTGGAATTTCTTTTTAGTTTGTCACTTACACACAGTTTATGAATCTGGCCTGGGTAGATTTGCACAATGCCAGACCATCAGAAGCAAAATAGCAAGAGAAGCCCCGATAACTATAAAAAGCATCTAAATACTTATTGCCAATTTATGCTCTGCACTTATAAACAGACTGGAGCATGTTTGTGATTCATGTGACAGCCAGAAAACTCTTGAAACCTGTAAAGAAGATCAAAAGGAACATTTTACCATCTGTTCTGTACTGAGGGACCTTCAGGCTGTTTTAAAAAAAGGGAACATGAACAAAAAACAGGAAGAAGGTACTGAATTCTCCAACACCTTTGTGAGAGCTGTCAAACGTTTGAAGGATGGAGAAAAAGCAGCACATCACCTTGGACCCAACGACTCATTCTATTTCGGTTTTAATCTCACCGTATCTCTCACATCGGTCTACACAACCTGCCTGGGCGCTCATGAATATTCCATCCTAATGGAGAGCTTGTTGTGAGTTGCTATGGCCTACAAGCAAAAGTTTGCCAGGCTGCAAGTACCTTACATAAACGTCTCCCTAAATTATGCATGGGAGCTATGAAAGAACTGGAGAATGTAATGAAATCATACTAGTTTGGCCATGAATCATTATTATCTGTCCATGGGGTGCTGAAGTACTTTATAAGTGTATTACAAGTGCGCATGCTGAAGTGCTTAGTTCTGTATTGTTCATGGCTCAGTGAACTGAATCCCACTAGGAAAGATCTTAAACGAGAAACGTTCCGAATTTTAATGAAATCACTTTTAACTCTGTACAACTCAAAACCACCTTTAGTTCAAAATATAATTATAAGTGATCACTTCAATCAAAATGCATTTATTTCTTCAAGTGGGTGACAACTAATTAACCTGTTTGAAGTACAAAACTCATGATATAAAAATTAATTCAATTACTGTCCAAACAAAGTCCAAACCATCCGAACCAAGTTTCCAGCGACAAGCTATTTTATTAGCTATCAAAACTGCTTTGAGATGTGACACATTTACAGTCAATCAGAGGATATTTCCTACTGTTTTACCTGCTGTAGTAAAAATCAAGCTTTTAATGTTGTTTAGATATCTATCTGGTGCTTTTAATATGCTTAAAGACAACCCTTGTGCAAATTCATCAGTCAACACCACTGCTGAGCATTTTCTCCTTAAAATGACAGTGTATCAAAGACAGTCTCAAAACTGTGGTTATA
>NW_015505205.1:180201-184208 GCF_001515645.1 Sinocyclocheilus grahami | reverse complement strand
TTAATTCCACTGTTTTTAATTTATGTTATTTGCAATGGTTCATAGGATTGGTTGGTTTGGCTCATGGCTTGTAACGCTTTAATGAAGACTTTTTAAAATCCCTATGGGAAAAATCAATGGAAATAACACTTCCAAAACAAGGGCCATGTTGCAATCAATAGAGATGACAAAATGTCCTGTCACTCATTGCTTGTCATGGTCAGCTGGGACAAAAACTTATTAAAATGGCAGTGATGTTATCACATCATGTCTGGTTAGCACTCAAGGTTAAGCTGTTTTATTATCAAAGGAGTACAACAGAAGACAATCAAGACCTGCCTATGGGACTGTGACTGCACTTTTAGACATTCGGATTAAAAAAAGATGAAAAATTAATGCAAGATGAAAGCCACAAATTTCCTATCTTATCTAAAACACGCAGCTCGAAAATGTTCTTCTAGCTAGCTTTTTGTTGTTATTTAGCTCAACACTAAATTACTCCACTTGTTTGTATGAACAAGAGGAGGTAAAGGACTTCGCAGTCAGGTCTGAGAGTATTTCTAGAGGAGACACGGGTGGCAAAGCTCGTCTCTCGCCACTTACAAATGCCCCTTTTCAGAAATTCAGCCGATTTCTCCACCAAAATGATCCTTTCCTTACACACTTTCTGACCTGCTCACAGCTGGCTATTTTCTTACAGGTGAATAAACAAATAAAGGAAATGCAGAGTGTAGAGGACAAAACAATGTATCTTTTCACAGCTCTGACAAAAGCCAGTTCAAAGCAGCATAAATCATAATTACATGTTGCAACAATGAGCAACATGAGAAGTGCTTTGTGACAGGGAATAGCTGAGAGGCTAACGTGATTCACCTCCCAACGTCAGACCCTTAAATTAGCTCCTGCAGATAGTCTCCCACCAAGAAAAAAGGCGGTGCTGCTAATTAAGTGTACAATAATCACAAGTCATAACAAGACATAAGTCAAAAGTCCAAACCGAATGGAAAAAAATGAAAAGACATGGGGCAGTCCACAGTTTTTTTTATATTTCCTTTTAAGGAATTCCTAAAACATGATGTAGTCAGCCACCCTACATCGCTTTTAAACAGCCAATGCAACTGAGGAAACATAATGCCTGTCAGAAGTGGAAATCAAGCTTTTCAAAAACAAAGCTTGTTCAGAAGCATTGTTTCGTGGCATATTCAACACTGCGTGCATAGTTTTGTTTTGTTCAATTGCAAATGAGTTCAGCAGACCTATGCAGAGATCAGAGAGAAGAGAACTTATCAAAAATGATTCTATTATTACAGAAATCATTAAACGCTTACAGAATAACAATGCATCAGACGGCATCTTTTGACTGTATCGTCACTCCGCACTAAAACGATAGCACACTCAGAAGCTAAGGTACATTTGTTTTTGTTAAACTGCCAGCTATTTTCCATAACTTAAAAATACAGTGATAATGTCTGAGATATTACAAGATTGAATTTTGGTGACTGTATTACAATCTCTAACTGTATTTGTCATTAAATTACATAATATTAATATGCCACCCTATCACTAAAACACACAACAATCAAGCTGATACATATGTCCTATCTATCTCTCAAATATATAATTTTCACCATTAATAAATAGTTTAAACATGCAGTCTTTAACTGTAGCATTTTAGCATTCTTTGTCCATTGAAATTTAAATAAGGAAAAATAATTCAAATTAATCCATTTTGTAGACATTTCACTCCTTTTTCTGTTGTGTATAATAAAAATAAAGCTCTACCAGTTCTGAGCATGTCATTCCTGTTTATCAAAGTTAATCTTACATTTATCATCCACGTATGAGCGACTACACTCTATAAAAGCGGTTCAGCACCTGGAGCTGTCCAGTGCATTATTACTAATGACCGTCTGCTAAACCACATTACACACGACCTACATAAAACTAAAGAAAAATCAAATCTAACTGTATTTCATCACTATAACAACAGTCGCTCAAGAATTAAAGGCTGCCAGTCTTGAACAATTCAGTGCTTTGGAACAATTACATTGTTAAGTGGGATTAGCCTACCTATCACTCGCCACATCAGCTCACTATAATGCGGTTGTGCAGGGACTGTTGTTGTCTCATTACACAACACAGCGAGCCTGCTGATGATGCAAATGATTTATTCCTTCATGGCTAAAGTTTTATATTTTCCCACATTTTCCGACATATAGCAATTGTAATGTATCATGAGGTTAACCATTCCTTCGATAAATGTCAAAACCGAGTTTTGAAATGTCTTCTTGAACATCATCCTTAATGCATGGGTGCTCTACAGTAAGGAAAAAGTTATTTATAGTGTTGTACGGGACAAACCACAACATCCGCTGTTACTTCTCCCTATAGACTGGTTATTTATTCTATTCTATAATTGAATCAGGTTATAAATCTCGCTGACCGCCTGAAACAAGTCATCCAATATAATTTCCACGGTCGTTTAATCTTAACCAGCTGTGCTGTCGTAAAGATCATATCCGTTCCAGCGTAGTTTTTGTTGCATTTGACGATCTACTTGCAGCGGCTGAGCAATGCTGATGTCAAACCGCAAGCGTCTTCTTTTGTTTCAAAACTGCCTGTATTTATTGCATTTACACAACGAAGAGATCCTAAAGACAGTTATGTTAAAATATGTAAATGCGTATTGGACATGCAAGGCTTCCCGTGTCGCCTTGCGTTGTATTTACACGGACATTTGTAAAGCACTCTGTAAAACATGGCTGTGCGCTGTTTGCCACTGTAGAGCCCGTAATGATGTAACCCGCACTGCAATACTCCAACCATACACAGCAAACATGTATTCCATGAAAAATAATGGAAAGAGCACTCACGGTGTGTCATGGATGCGTCCTCTGCTGACATGTCTTCGGTGAAGTGCCAGGCACCCCAGAAGTGCTGGTTAATTGTATGATGCCCGCTGCTCTCCACTGCTGCTGTTGGTTCAGATGCTCTCAGTGAGGAATCAGAGAGAGTCTGAGCGCCACAGCTGAAGATTTAATATAAAACATCACCGACACAGCACTACATAACGCTCATGTCCTGTTCAGATGGGCTTTAGGCTACTTCCTGTTTGTTTCGGGTCCTAGAGACCCCTGTGCTGTGTTGCTACCCTTACGCAAAGGAAATATATTTCTATATACCTATATTAACGATCAAAATGGAATTATTTTATATTACAGAATATTATGTTGTGTTAATATATTACAGTATATTGAGAATGATACATAAGAAATAGCCACTTTTCTTAAATTGAAAAATGTGACATATGTACTTATAAATTGTATATATTATGTGATTTTATATTCAATAATGCATTAACTAAAATTATTATATTTAATGCATTACATTTTCTAGTATATCCCTATATATTTTTGTTTCAGTAAAATAATAAAATTCATAAAAATAGTATATTTTCCCTTCAAAAACATTATCATTATCTAATTAAACCCCACTATGCATTTATTTATGAAGCTGTAAGCCTTTTACACAAAGAAAAACATTATTAAAGAAATTGTTTAGTTTGGGATCAGCTTGAGCCCCACAAAAACATTGCTGAAAAATGCAGTAAAAATAAGTAATATCACACAGGCATGGGTGCTGCATAACTGTGATTCATTGTGTCATATATTCAGTACAACAGCATGAATATGTGTGATATAAATACATTTCTATTTTTTGAAATCTCGAGCAAAGTATCTACTGCATTCTTAGGTAAAGGGTACAACATTTTTGTACCTTAATTACCCCGCTGAATTTTAAAAATACGTATATTAGTACCTAAAGTGTACATAATATTTTTGAAAGGGTACCACCTCAGTAGCAGTTTTGTGTTCTTAGACTGTGGTTATACATTTCAGATCTTCACCAGTATTGCTGTATTGTTTGCCTTCATGATTACTGTGTATTGTCACATCCTACTTATTTGACACACTTCTTTTTGCATACTCTGTATTGGGAATGTACTGTTCCTCTCTCTGCTTTTTTTT
>NW_015505205.1:175476-180191 GCF_001515645.1 Sinocyclocheilus grahami | reverse complement strand
TTAAAATGACAGTGTATCAAAGACAGTCTCAAAACTGTGGTTATACGAGCTGGTGTGATTGCGTGCATATTCATGATTACGTGTATACTAAATGAGGTAAGGGTGTAAAGTTATATTCATGCCATTTTAAGACAGAAAGAAATGATATGTTAATGGAAGAAAACGTTTCAATAGGTAATTTTGATAATTAAAGACATGTTTTAAGCGATAAAATGAGTGAGGGGGACTTTAATGTAGAATTATGAGGAGCAGCAAGATTATGGACCAATGAAATTTCACAGTGGGTGGGGCTAACAAGTGTGATGCAGCAGATATGGAATGCAACAGTCATGTTCCAGAAATAAAAATGGTATTAATTTTCTCCATAGGGAAATCGTTTTTTTAACAATAACTTACAGACCTTTAAAGACAGACTTACTGCGAGCTCTAAGGTTGTTAATCAATGGTATTTGCTTTGCTTGAAGCCATCAGTTCGCATTATATCAACTTATGTTTTAAATAATCAAGTTTAACAGTGGTGAAAAACTACATTACCCATGATGCTGTAAAGAAAATTTCACTAATCAGAGAGTTCTGCCCATGCACTCCCATGAAACACCATAAATGGCGTAATAGAGTTGGTCTGCTCATATTCTCGAATATTAAATATTTGAACATACATATGCATATTTTACAATAAACTGAAAATATATAGTTTCTTTCTATATATACAGTCAACAACCTTAAATGGATCATTTTCGATTTTTTGTTTAATTTAATTCCACTGTTTTTAATTTATGTTATTTGCAATGGTTCATAGGATTGGTTGGTTTGGCTCATGGCTTGTAACGCTTTAATGAAGACTTTTTAAAATCCCTATGGGAAAAATCAATGGAAATAACACTTCCAAAACAAGGGCCATGTTGCAATCAATAGAGATGACTTTTTTTTCTGCATCACTCACATAACTCTGGTGTGAGTCAATCCAAAATGAGAACAGGTGCAGAGAAGCAATCAGATAATATTTTGCCTTCATTCATGGTTTATGGCAGGGGTCAGTGAGAGTACATGCCAAAGTATTTCAAAATGTTTTAATCGAAAACGTCTGAAAGTTAAGATCTTTAGAATTACAGTAGTTATCATAGCTATTAAAATATAGATGCTTTTGAATATAAAATCTGGATTTGTTAATAATTTTAATGGGTTTATTGTGAAATCTGTTGTGAAATATTGCTTGGTAGGAAAACAAATACTGAAAAAGAATAGCATGAGAGTGACCATGACATTTGGCTCCAAGCTGTTCCATTCAGTGAAGGTACAAAACAGCACATCAATGGCCCGTGTCTGACCAAAGGAAATTTCCACTGGGCATGTTTTCTTCTCCCCACACACTCAGGTCTTAATGGCTATGCAATCACTTCTGCATAGACTTCAAAACTTCCTTCCTCTCCCTTCCTTCAGCATGCTCCCTTTATCAGGGGTCATGCGTTTCAAATGCGTGTTTAAGGCCACATAAAGTGTTTTAACATAACATGTTTTCATTGTTTTACTAGAACATTAAAACGGCCACAAACACTCAAATGTAATGCTCTAAATAACAGATTGAATCCCCTATTAACGGTGGCGGAAAGTTGAAAATAAAATCAAAAGCTGACCACAAGGTGGTGCAGCTGTTCAATAGCGTGGAGCTGTATATTTGAACATATGGGAAATGTTGTGATTTAATCATGGAAAGAGCCACTACGTATTGATTTATCTAGGTCTCCATTGTGAGAAATCATCTGATGAGAGCCACTGCACAATTCAGAATTATAATGCACACGCGAATCTGCTGACTAATCGCAGTTAATAATTTTTTTAAAGATGCACATTTGACATTTGTCATACATCTAAGCACATAATCCTTTAAAATAAGCATATCTTTGATTTACTCAACTGACTACTGGCTGGAAGGAGAGAGTGAAATTTGCATGATGGTGACTGACTTGTCTCTTATCGAGATCTCCTTGTTATGCAAGAATGGATTTAGCATGTTAGCCTAGTCTTTCACAGAACATAATGTCCTCAACCACGAATTGACCATTAAAAAACAGAAATCTTTGGATAGGGAAATTATGCATATTATGGATGTGTCCCCATATGTCCTGAAAAAGATCAGTGGGGTAAAATAAAGTTCAAAAGAAGTTATACTGTATTTCTAAAGTCACACTATAAAATATTTTATCATGATATAGGCTAACAACATTTCCCCCCATAGCTTTTTTTTTTATATTAACTTAATTCTAACTTATTTAATGTAATTCAAGTTCATTTAATCAAATTCAAATGACTTGGCAAAAGTGTTATTAATTTATTACAGCAGGTTGTAACTTTTGCACTTATTTACCCTAGCGATGAAGGAAGCAATTAAACTCCAGTTTTTAATTTTACTAGTGATTTTGTATAGTGAGGTAAAATTAATAGGTAGCCTACGTTATCAATACAATTCTTGACATTCTGATATTCATTTAGCTTTCATGATTTTCATAAGGATCATCACAGTTTAGGATGGGAAAAACAGATGTACTCTTTTCAGGACGCAAAGCACACAGTGGTCAATGCACACGTGTTTATGTCCCTGACTGAATGCTTATATTTATAGGGCCATGAGCAGCATATGGCCACGCCTCCACATGCTATTGGACGGATCTGTATAAGTAACAGGAACCCCTGGCTCTGATTGGCTGTTGAGTGTTCTTGGAAGAACAGCTGCCTCGTAGACCATCATATAGCCTACATCTCACTACGTGCATTATAAACACCGTGCCTATTGAAAAAACTGAAACTCTGCAGCTGATATATCTGGTATATCTCGGTTTCGACCCAGTCATCGAAATGAAGTTCGTCAGGTTTATAATGAAGAATGCTGCTTTGGCCAGTGTGCCTCATCACATTGAACACTTCTCCAAATTTTCACCTTCTCCACTTTCTATGAAACAGTTTCTGGACTTTGGTGAGTGTTCTTTCTACTGTGTTGTTTCTTTGTTCGTTTATGAAATCATTTGCAATACTAGAATGATAAGGAATAGCCTCATCTAAACGCTGTTTATAATGAAAGTGATCGTGTGTCAGCTGCAGAACAGACAGTTGTATTAATGCAACTTCATCTTATTTTGCGCTGTAGTTCGTTTCTGATTACGTGCATGACTATGTAGCTGCTTTGCATTTGTTATTTAAATCTGTTTGATGCAGAAATGATTTACTGCTTTACCAGCTGTGCGTAGCTATGTCCGATTCGGGAACATTGTGTTCGTCGAATCTGATTTTTTTTCAGGAAATTCGCTGAACCGACTCACAGAATCAGTCTGGATTTTGTTTACGAACCTTTTTGAACGATTAATCGGTCTGAATTAACAATTCTATAATTTGATCTCGAACTGAGCAGATAGTAAGACAATTTGGAGTAAACCAGGACTTGCAGATTATTGAAAAGCCAAACAGCAGAAAAGCTCAAAATAAAACACACTGGAATCATTTTTTTCGTCGTGATTATGTTATTTTGTTGTTTTTAATAAATAGGTTTAGAAATAAATGTAATGCAGGAGATGTAAATACATTTTAGTATTGTTTTAAATATTTCTATGTTTTAGGAGCTGATAGCTGCAACTGAACTGGGACACAAGAAATTACATTAAACATCCTTATTAATACAGTTTAATCGACAAAGCCAATATTTTCCTACATGATGTTTTATTTGAACTTTTTACAGCACGTCAGAGACAATGTGATGACGCGTTGCTCAATCGCCTTTCTGAACCGGTTCTTTTAAACGAACTGTTCAAAAGAACCGATACGCGGAAAATGACTCGGAATTCCCATCCTACTGTTCAGAGTGCTGCATCATTTAACCGCTGTTGGCTTTGTTTGCAATCACTGCGATGTTCATACATCTGTATTGTACTGTGTTTAATTGCACTGTTTATGATCAACGTGCACGCATTTTAGTCCCAACCCATTATACTAATCGATAGTTGAAACATTTGTGTTGCGTGTGTTTACTACCGTGCTTTATATTTATTTGTTACATGTTGCTTTCTTCCAGGCTCCACCAACGCATGTGAGAAAACGTCTTTTGTTTTCCTGAGACAAGAGCTGCCAGTGCGTCTGTCAAACATCATGAAAGAGATCAACTTGCTCCCCAAAAGATTACTTACCACACCTTCTGTACAAATGGTTCAAAGCTGGTGAGTTATACAACATTTTACTGCGTTCATAATCTCGTCTACTTTGACCAGATTTGTTGTAGCAACGACATATTGTTTAAATGGCGATTAGATGGCCAGAGACATGGTGTTTATATTTAGTATGACACGCAAACACCGCAGTCTACTTGAGTCTCCAAGTAGACTCTGAACTTGCTCAGCGTGTGAACTTTGCCCTACAGGGTGGGAGCTGCACTTCTTCAAGGAGGGGTATTCTGCTGTGAACGTTGTCCTACATTCACTACCTCTGCTTTTAGGCGTCATACTAACCCCTTGTTGTTGCCTTTTAGGAAGTGGATGCTTGGAAACTTAGGCATAGCCAAAACAAAACAGACTTCCATTAGTATGCATGGTATACAACTGTTCAACAGTTGTTTTTCCACAGATATTAGGTCAATGTCCTTGTAAATGCACCCGTTTACTAGTTTAAGCCATTTGTCATTTATCTTAAGCAAAATCTTAGATTTGCAGTTTATATATATATATATATATATA
>NW_015505205.1:160189-175328 GCF_001515645.1 Sinocyclocheilus grahami | reverse complement strand
TATATTTATATATATAGTTCATGTCAGGACATGTTTAAAGTTTGAGGGAAATTTGCTCAAAATTATATGTTGCAAAGATCTGTCAAATCTGACAGTTTGTTCTGAAAACATTGGACAAACAAACTGTTTTAAAAATTCAGTGCTCACACAGAATTTAATTTAGTTTTAATATTATTAAATTTCTTGACATAAATTCAATCCTATTTATTTTGTTTGTCTGCTAAGGTATATACAGAGTTTGATGGAGATCTTGGAATTCTTGGAGAAAAGTCCAGATGACCAAAGTGTATTGGAGGAGTAAGTAGAAATTAAATGGGTAAATTTCATAAAAAAACATCCTACATTTGACCTCAAAATCAAAATCAAACGAAAAACAAGAAATTCAATTTAGCACAATGCTTTAGTCAATAATATATATTTTTTCATTATTGTGTGCCATTATTTTCATGGCAATTAAGCACATTTTTCTACACAAATTCTCATTAGTATTGCTAAATTGAGAATTGAAAGGGTTGGCATATATTATTGTCATGAAGATAGTTTTACATCTAAAAATAGGCTTGTATACTTATTTTTTTTTCCTCTTCATTGTTCATTACACATTTTAACACTCAGTAATATGCACACAGGTTTGTAAATGCTCTGGTCAACATCCGAAACAGGCACAATGATGTTGTACCCACTATGGCCCAGGGTGTGATTGAATATAAAGAAGTATTTGGTCAAGATCCAGTCACTAATCAGAATATTCAGTATTTTCTGGACCGTTTCTACCTGAGCCGGATATCAATCAGAATGCTCATCAACCAGCACAGTAAGCACAATATTCAGACCAAATAATAATTCTTGCTTCCTAAATTGCTTGTATTTATGTTGTTTTGTCTGATTTTTCAGCTCTTGTTTTTGATGGTGCCACAAATCCAGTTCACCCCAATACCATTGGCAGTATAGACCCTCATTGCCAGGTGGCAGAAGTTGTTAAAGGTATATTATGCAAAATCTATCTGCTATCAATCTGATGAAACAGCAGACATGTAGAGTGGGTGTTTGTTGCAATTGTGCTACTCAAAATCAGTGACCCATTTGTTTAGTCAATACATAAGCAGTCCTTTGTTTCTAAAAAATATTTTGTCGTCACATTTTTTTTATATAGATGCATATGAAAGTGCCAGGATGCTGTGTGATCAGTACTACCTCAGCTCACCTGACCTGGTGCTTCAGGAACTCAACAGTAAGAACACAGGAATTGCATGTAAAATCACAATATATAGGCTGAGTAAGATACCTGATACTAGATTTATTCCATCTATTGGTTCTCTTTGTTTCATGCAGAATTGTTCAGAGCTTAGCAATGATAATGTTTTAGCAGCTGTAGGCAATATTGAAACTGTGACTGTGTTCTTTTATTTACAGCTGATAACAGTAACCAGCTTATTAGCATAGTGTACGTGCCTTCCCATCTGTACCATATGCTATTTGAACTGTTCAAGGTGAGCTGTAGCCCATCTCATATTCTGTCCTGAAACAATGCTGTTTATAAGCTTAATGTTGTCATGACGATGTGCTTCTTTCCTCAGAATGCAATGAGGGCGACCATTGAGAACCATAAAGAAGGCAGTAATCTTCCACCCATTCAAGTTATGGTGGCCATAGGAGGAGAGGACCTCACTGTCAAGGTGATTTTAATTTGAAAGACTAAAATGATTTGTTCCCAGAAGCATTATTGAAGTATGCTTTAAACAAATTATTTAAAACAAAAATTTAGACTTTTTCATGGCAATTATGCACATTTTCTTGAAATCGCATCATATAACCCCTTTAATTTAGATTTTATTGGTTATATATTTACATTATTTTAAGTGATTGTTCATGGTGATTCTTGTTAAATTCAAAGCACTATAAAATGGCAAACATACTTTCTTTAAACCATTTTTTCTTAATCTAAATCTGCATAAATTAAAGTATGATTAATGATTTGTAAATACGTGAAATTTAAAAATATTCTTTAGATTACAATAATGAGATTTTAATTTTGTTGCAGTGATGGATTGAATGTATTGTGCTTAACTGTAACAAAATATCCTTAAAATAGGCTTCATTTTTATTACATTTTGAAATTGTAAGAAAATACTATATACTATATTTTTTGGTTAAATATATCCCTGAATATTTTATTGGTATGAAATAATTTTATTTTTTATTGTTATTTCTTAATTATCTTTTTTAACCTTATGGTTGTTAAACTCATAAAAATTTCATGTGATTGTAGTCTGATGTAACTAGAGTCATCAGTCATTTTCCCATCAGTGAAACACCTGCTGTTGCATAACACAGTACAAGAGAGCAGACTGGCCATGATGTTTGGTCACCTTGACAATGCTGATTTGAGTCCAGTACATGCTAACCAGTCATGGCCAGTGCCTGTCTGTTGGTCTGGCATCTCGCCCCCTCACTGTTAACACAGTTTTTCTTTTTGTGCCCTAATTCTCTCTTTCTCATTGTTTTTCTCTTTTTTTCCACTTTTTATTCTAATAATGTCATCTTTGTCTTTGTAGATGAGTGACCAAGGTGGTGGAGTTCCCTTCAGGAAGATGGAGAATCTCTTCAGTTACATGTACTCCACCGCACCAAAACCCCAGATGGATGATAAACATAGGGCTCCCCTGGTGAGACTTCACTGCATTACACATTAAATACAAATGGGATTGCAAGGTACATATCTTAAAAAGTGTCCATTTTAGAGGGTTATTATAGATAACTAAAACTAAAACCATTTTTGTTACTTGAAATAAAATAAGCATTAATCTTTTCCTTTTTTTTATTTGAGCTCATTTACAAGAATGTATAATTTCTAATTTTTAATTAATTTAAAACTAATACTGAAATGATAAATTAACTATATAAACATTTTTATATATAAAAAACAAAATCTAATAAAAGTGACAAAAACATCAAAATTACTAAAACTTTAAATAAAATTAAAATAATAACTGAAAATATAAAAATAAGAACAAAATACAAAATATTAATAAAAACTAATAGTTCAGTAGTAATCCCACTGATACTTATAACGCTGCCTCTTTATAATATTAGCCAACTTTTGTCCACAGGCCGGGTTTGGTTATGGGTTGCCCATTTCTCGACTCTATGCCAAGTACTTCCAGGGTGATCTTCAGCTGTACTCTATGGAGGGCCATGGCACTGATGCAGTCATTCACCTGAAGGTACATTTAAACCCTGCCTAAAGAGACAGTTCACCCAAAAATTTAAATGGAAATTTCTGTTTTATTTGTTGTTGTTTTTTCCAGAAAATTTTATATCGTTCCAAACCTGCATGACTTTTTCTTTTGTGGGAAGATATTTTGAAGAATTTTGTCCATGCAGTAGAAATAAGTGGGGTCTAATGTTGTTTTATCCCATTGGCAGGTTTGGAATGACACTATTGCCAACATTTGTAACTATAGACCCTTAGTCAGGTTATATGCCATATTGAATTTTTACACTGATGAAAACGAGGCTGAGAGGGATAAACATAAGGTCATTTTCACAACTCACAACTTTCAAAACTGCTTTGTGGAGTTCTTGCCTACTAAAATATATTTTCAGAAATACGATTCATCAGCTAAACAGTCAAATGTTGTTAAACATCCGTACAATCCACTGAACGCTTCTGCTCCTTACAGCCTCATTTCCATTCCTGTCAGAAATTAAACCTAGTGTTACCCTGCCAAAGGGCTGTTCTTTGAAAGTCTTCTGAACACATTTTTTACTTTTAAAAACATTAGAAACGTCTTGTAAATCAGAGAATACTTTGCTTTGTGTTGTAACAGATTAAATCATGTGTTTTCTCCTCAGGCTTTATCCACTGACTCAGTCGAGAGACTCCCAGTGTTTAATAAGACTGCTCGACGGAACTATGAAGTCACGCAGGGGGCAGATGACTGGTGTGTCCCCAGTCGAGAGCCTCTGGACCTGGCCGTGTTCAGACTGGCTAAGTGAAAAGAAGCATGAAGCCTCCAGGAAGGATAAAGGACAGTTCTATGACTGACTGAGATGAGTGAATGGCGATGGCCATAATGTCCACATGGCCGAGTCCCAACTTACCTCTCACTGTGAAGCCACGTAGTCTCTCAGCAATACCGTAGATGTGATTGGTTTCCTCTGCACCATGACTATATAATTAGCTTTTTTTTAAGGTTTGAGAAACTAGGCTTTGTCACAGTGTTACCTTAAACAATACTAACTCATATGAAGGGGGACAGAGTGCCAAGTTAATCTGCACTGAACGGCTCTTCCTTTATTGGAAGACTGTTAAGTGGAAGTTCCAGTGTGAAGTGAGCCAGACGGAGGTCATGCTCACTGCATTAGAGGAAAGGGCCAGCAAGACTAGTGGCACCAGCATGTAACGACAGGCTTGTGCCAGCCCAGGAACACATGAATTCAAAGATAAAGGGCCAAGACGGGGTGATAAAAACCAATATGCAACCTGTGGTGGATAATTTATGTAAAAGTCTACTAGAAGAGCATGTTGCACTGCATTCAATCAAGAAACACTTGTAATTAAATGACTGATTGCTGCTGTAGGAGTATTCCTATTCAGAATGGCCCGAAGAGAAAGAGATCATTGCAGGCCATAATTGTGACTGTATTAGTGTGTGGCCAAATATGTCAGTGTGATCCCTGGTGTGTAAGAGTTTAAGAAAGAACCAGTTAGAACTAGAATGTACCAATAATCTCACTGATTTAAACTTGAAACACTTACAACTTATGCACCAAGCATTTCAAACACAGTGTTTTGTGCATGTTTATTCTTAAACATGCTGAAGCAGTTTAGATACCTCATTGACTGAAGTTAGTTTCTCGACGTCAACTCGACAACCTTTGCTCAGCGGTTGCCTTTTCAGTTATGTGGGCCTTTGGCCACTAGTTCTCTGCGAATATTATATAGCATGAAATCAGAGCTTCTAATTTTAAGCCTTCTCATTTGAGAGCATGCCTACTGTATTAAATCAACCATCTGCTTTGAACTTGTACCATACAACCTTACATGTAAGGACCATATTTTGTGTATTTATATTTTTGTTTATGTTGTGTTACCCTTGAAAATCTAAACTTATTTTTGTAATACATTTTTCATCTTAAGCAAATTATGTCTATAGAATGGAAATAAACACAATTTTTGTGGAAATTTTACACTGAGTCTTTTAATGAGGAATTGCTCAACTAAGAATTAAAATTAGCTGAAAATGTACTTGGCATTACATAACTTGCACCAATAATCCTCTGCAGTGAATGGGTGCCGTCAGAATGAGAGTCGAACAGCTGATAAAACCATCACAATAATCCACAAGTAATTAACACGATTTCAGTCCAACATCTTTTGAAGTGAAAAGCTACATGTTTGAATCCATCAATACATTTTATTTTACTTTAAACTGTAGATTTTAGCAAAAATATGAGTCCTCTGTCCATAATATAGCTTTCTCTAGTGCAAAGGTTGTCTTGTCTGAATCAGGAGAGAAATATGCACAGATCAAGCACCATTTACAAGTGAAAACAGTCCAAAACATTTTTAAACAAATATGTTGCTGGATTTTGATGAACGGGGGATGGACTTTTTCACTTGAGGAAACATTATTATGGATTATGAACTGGTATTTTGGCCAAAGGGGATGGTTTAAAGTTAAACCTCCTTAATAATGGATTTGTTTCATTATTCCTCCTTAATAATGGATCTGCTTTTCACTTTTCAAGATGTTAATGATGAACTGGAGTCGTGTTGATTACTTGTGGATTGTTGTAACGTTTCTATCAGCTGTTTGGACTCTCGTTCTGATGGCACCCAGTCACTGCAAATGATCCAATGAGGGGCAAGTGATGTAATGCTAAATATCTTTAAATCTGATCTAATGAAGACAGGCTCTACATGTTGGATGACCCAAGGATGAGAAGATTTTCAAATACATTTTCTATTGTTTTTTCAAGGCCGTATTCTAGAGAGAACAAAGATGATTAGCAGGTGTGGATCGAGATTCTACACATTGGTCCTTTGCCCAGTAAGGCAAAGGTTACATTTCATAGTAAACAACACACCACTTACAGTCAGAGGTTACATGGAAAGTGAGGTCAATTGACAACAATGAGAGGCATGAATGGAACAACAAGCCTGGACAAAACAATGAAATTAGCTAATCTGTCCTGTAGTAAATGAAGGTCAGATGTGCAGTGATAGAACAAAATTACTTTCTGCTGAATGTGAAAATAACATCAGGATCATTTTGTGTCCACAGAGACTACTGTGTTCTTGATGGATTAACCTTCTCAAGAACTGCTTGATAAACAAGTGCTCCTCTTACAATATATCACATACCATAATAAATCACATGCTATGTGGCACTCCATGTAAGGTTAGATGGATATCTTGTTTACATCCTGGAGTCTCTGAAATATTTCAGGCCTAGATAAACATTAAAATAATTTGATAACCTTTCCTTTATCTAATTATTTTTCATTTTTGAGCAACAACGGACAGCTCCTACTCATAATTTGTTTGAATGGTATTTTTTTGTCATATATCGCACATCTCCACACTTTGTACAGAAATCGCAGGGATAGTAACCTCATACTATTTTAGGTACTTCGTATGTACTTAAGTGTAGATGCCCCTTTCTGCGCCACACACAAACATAATTATGAAAAATCACCATCAAGACAAAACTTTTTCCACATTTTCTGTTTTTCCTATTTTCTAGGAAGGGTCCTAATAATGACTTTCTACCTCATAATTTACACCTTTTATGTCATAATAATGACATTGATGTCATAATTTTGACTTTTTGTCTCATACTTTCAAATATTATGGCCTGACTGTCTTATAGGTTTGACTTTTTGTCAGAATTCTGTCCACACCAAAGCTACAACAATAATGCCATAGACTAGAGGAAAGATATTGTTAGAATCAATTTCATATAATTTTCCCCCCCAGCTGATGAACAATAAAAACAGCCAGTCAGAATCTATCAGACTTTAAAGAACTTGATATAATATGCTAAAACTTTAAAATAATAAACAGAACTTATTGTCTGTTGGTGTGGGTGCTAATATAGTTATCTTGCTTGGTGTGAACAGACCTTTACTTCACCCTCATGTCATTCTAAGCCTACAGTATATTACTTTCCTCTGTAAAACAAAAGAAGATCATTTAAAAAATTTCTCAAACGTGACTCAAATTATTTTCTTTTAAAGGAAAAGTCATACTGCTTTGGAACAACATGAAGGTGAGTAAATAAAGACAGAATTTTTATTTTCTAATACTAATATAATCTATATGAGAGTGCATTTGACCAATATTACCTGTCAATATTTGTGCCACAGCTTTTCTTTAATTGTTTTTTTGTTTTTGCTATATATTCCCACACAGGTGCACAAGACTGCATGAGTATCTAAGCAGTAAAAAGAAACTCAAACAGATGGCTTCTCTCCATAGAGCGCCCTGTTATGCAGCTGTTAAAGACCGAACCCTCATGTGCTAGAATCTATAGAGACGTGCGAGAACAGCAATGAGCGACCGTATGCAATTCCAGGAACCTCGATAGGAAAAGTACAGCCCTCAAACCAGGCCATAAAGGATGGAGTGTACGTGTTTGTCTGTGGATGAGTGTAGATGGAGGGGTCGTCGGGTGGGGTAGGGTTGTGTAATGTATGCAAACATATCACAGTTCACAACAGGCTGTAATCGGTTTGTCCAGGCGGCTGTTCTCATTCTGGCATGCCTGTCATTCCCCAGGGCTGTTTACTGATGTCTCCTGCTTATGTAAAAAGGCTGAGGCCTGTGCTTCACATCAAAACATGAACATTGTTTTCCTGGGTGGACTATTGTACTGACTTGCCTGGTCTTATCTAATCACACAATCGACTGCTCATTGCTCTGTTGACAGTGAGACTTGGGGTTACTGCCAAATGCTTTAATACATTACCAAATGATGTTTGGCATGGTTTTTACAGTTAAGGAATGAGATCAAAAGCACAATGTTCTGTTGACTGTATTCCATTAATATTGATAAGATTGTATTCCATTTATTTAAAAGAACTCTACACTCTCAAAATAAAACGTACAAAACTGTCACTAGGGTGGTATCCTTTCAGTAGGTATTAATATGTACACTTTAGCCACTATGTAATTTTAAGTTACTGTCTACACTGTAAAAACTTACCGTGAACTTAACGGTAAAAGGCTGTAAAAATTCTACTGTAAAAACCTGTTAAATGGTTAACGGTAAATTCCCCTACTATATACGGTGAAAAACTGTATTGGACATGACATGTATTGGACATTAATTTTACGCTAGTATACCGTTTTTGGAAGTGAAAAAGTGAATAACCGTAAATTGACATTCCTAAAATTCCCTGCACTACATTTCAAATTTTCTGTTTTTTTGTTGAAATAACTATGTTTCTTCTTAGTTTTTTCTTATCAGTTTTGTATATTAGGATTGTGTGTTTCACCTAATGTTGTTAAATGAATGTTACCATGATGGTGTTTAGTGTTTGTGTGAATGACACTGTGCACCTTCGATATGTTATTATTTAAAAGCTGCTTGTGATGGGCTTTGGTTTATCATGTGACTCTCATCACCACCTGCATTTGGTGGTTATCAGTGTATTACAACAGTACAAAACAGATTTCAGTACTTCAATAGGTTGGTATATTAACATTATATCAGTTAATTAAAAAAAAAATAAAAATTTCTCAGCAAGACAATAATGTAATTCTTCACTGGTTTGGGATCATTACACAATTAGATAAATTCACCAGAATATTTTTAACTATATCAAAGTGGATATTTATTGTACATGGTTATGCATTATCTCTACCAGGTTTGTAATTTACAATTTCCTGTCCAGCAAAATTGTAAAACCCCAATGTTTTTAATAGGTTAGAGGTTACCACCTAGTGGTGGCTTTTGATGTTGCAGATACTTATTATTATTTCAAGATATTTCTGCATCCTTCCCCCAGACACTGGCAGTCATTTCTATTAGTCAAAGCAAGTGTATCTTTTACTCACTGTGCATATTTTCCATGAAGCTATTTCCTACTCACTACCATTTATGCTTTATTATTACTCTTTAAATCTTCCTCAATGGGTGTATTTCTCCCAGCTGGAAAATTTGAACCCAGTTTTTCATTGTTTTTAAAAGTGAAAGTAATCTCATAGGAATCTAATATTAATTTGTGAACATTAGACAGCAATGCAGAATAGATTTAAAGTGTTATTTAAGATAATATGTTAAACAAAATGCGTGTTTGTGCAAAAAGGAGTACTTTTGTAGTCCTTGTCACTATTCTGCTGATAATGCAAGACTAGGTTTTTTGCTCTAACCATTGTCTTGACATGTGGTTTCTGATTGATACTTGCAAAGGCATAATTCTAACTGTCAAATAACTTGTTAAATTGCAATGTGAGTGTAAGTATAATGGTTGACTTGGTAATTCATAACTAAAACCTGGTCAGTCATTACATTTTCCAAAAGTTCAAACAAAGAAAACTCAGTTTAATGCAAAATACTGACCTAGTCTTGACCTTGATCCCTTTAAAATATGTTAACGCGTTGTCTCCTTTTTGTTTGTTTGCTTTTATTTTTGTTTTACATTGACATCCTAGTTTGACTCATGCATCTTCAATAGTATTTTGTCTGCACATATGCAAATACATTTTTGCAGCAATTTTATTTTTGCTGACCTCATGAGCTCAAAAACTGCTTGTGCCCATTTTTCATGTGCATGTTAGCACCTTATTTGTGAAGAGTGTCACCAGTCTCGTGTAAGAGAATATTGGTGTGAAAGTCAAACCAGCAACTTCCTTTTGCATGGCAGTAGTGTCCACCCATAATCTGGTGCAGTATATAAACTGACTCTATTCTATATAGTTGACTTGCATAACGCATAGAGATCTGCTCTTTGTGAAAAGGTAAGCGTCAAATGTTTATAATTTCTAAAATAATAAATAAATAAATAAAAAGATCACTTATAAAATCAAATCACTTACAGTAAGCATCGGTAACCTACAGTATCTGAAAATCCCAAGAGTTTACCTTCTTGATTAAGGACCAAACAGTAAATCCATTTTTAAAATTAAAAATACATACCTTAAATTATTATTTTATTTTTATGTTTATTTTTTTATGTATATAGATAAATAATACAAAATCTAATGCAGTTTTTACTTTCACCTTTAGATGCTTTGCTTATGTGTTCAAGTGTTTACCATGCTGGTTATCTGTGCAGCCGACACTGCGAACAGAGATATTTCAGTAAGATATTTTGGCTAATATAATAATGTTATAAAAAAATAAGACCAAACTATTTAAAATATTTTTACATTACAACTACAGTTTCACAGTAACTGTGCAAATAACTTCATTTTATTTCACAATATTTCATTGCACTGTTTTCCAGTATACATTCAGAGCTTGGAATATGGTTGACCAGCCTTTGCAGGAGCAACTTGCTGTTGTGTATAAGGTAGTGGGGAATTTAAAAATGCTTCTGAGTGCTAAACATTTCAGTTTCTAATGGGAAAGTGGTATGAGCATTGTATTTTTTCCTCTGTATTTATTTAGGAGATGGAAAACTTGAAACATGAACAAGCAGTGATGAAACAAAAGCAAGAAGCCTTGAGCCAGGTAAAATTAAAGTTGATAATGAAAGATTCTTTGCTAGAAAGAAAGAAAGAAAGAAAGAAAGAAAGAAAGAAAGAAAGAAAGAAAGAAAGAAATTCTAATCAGACCCGCAAAATCGTATTGGACATACAAAAAGATTTAAGCATGCTGTTGTTAAAAATGTAATGTATAATGTATTAATTGTGCCATTATCTCAAAGTGAAAATAAGGCCCAAACGATCTAAATGTATCATATTGTGAGACAAACAATTTTCTTCAGAAACTACTATGATTGTTTTGTTGCAGGAATTACCACACTGTTCACAAAAGCCTATTGATACAGACGTGGAGATGAATTTGACATCACTACAAACAGGTAAGTAAATAAAAAATTTTTTTTTTTAATTCTGTATGCTTTACATTTATTTATTATTATTATTATTATTAAATGTTTATAGTATATAGTAAATAATTATTGCAATTATTTACTATTAAAAAAATTGTTCAATAGGTAAAGAATTGAAAATGTTTATCAGTTAATTCATTTGAAGAGGTTGGACAAAACTAATTCATTAATACTATCCAGTCCATATCCAGTTATATATTTATTTATTTATTTATACAAAAAAGGGCTATTTATGTCTGTCTTTGATAGGCAGCAGCCATTTGCTGTATACCCTCACCCAGGATGGAGATGGAGATGAAGGCTCTGGTGAGGATGACAGTGATGAGTCCTCTGACCCCTGCAATCACTATACCGCGCTGGACCAAACCTGGAGAGCCACAAACTACACCACCAAGAATGTTGCTTGTGACCGTCGTGTCCAGTGGAAGGGCTGGTACCGTCTCTTCTACCGTGGGAAACCCATCCAGATGCCCGAGAGGTGTGTGAAGAAAGAAATGTGTGGCACGCACGCTCCGCTGTGGCTCGTCGGCGGTCATCCCCGGATACGAGACGGGGTGGTCACCCGCAAGGTGTGTGGAAACTGGAAAAACAACTGCTGTTTGTTCAAATCTCCTCCCATTCAAGTGAAAGCATGTAGGGGAAACTACTACGTTTACAAGTTTGTCAAACCGGTAGCTTGCCATATGGCATATTGTGCAGGTAAGATACAATGCAAGTGGATTTTAAGGAAAATTTGAGGTATTTATATAAGCTATTGACTGTTGTACACCATCCTTTCAGATATTAACACGCTTGTCTGTGGAAAGTGCAGAAAATCTGAGTCTTGCATCAGCAGAGACAAAATCACCTGGATGTGTAAGAAAAACAAAAGTAGAGGTGAGTCATTTCTCTTTATCATCAATCACACTGTGAAAATGTAGTTTGTATTATTAAAATGATCTACCTTTTAAGGAAATGAATGCAGCATCTTCTTTCCTTGTGGTCTGTAGTGAAAGCAAACGTCCATTTTTTTGTCACCTACCCGGCCAGCATCTCAGGAAAAGTGAACAGGATAATGTACAGGAAAGTATATGTGAATCAAGGAGGGGCTTTCAGCACTCGCACCGGGACATTCAGAGCTCCGGTTTCTGGCGTCTATCAGTTCTTCTTCTCCACACAGACTGGGGGCAGTGGGACAACTGATCTATGGCTGGTTGTAAATAATTACTGGGTGGCTGTGTCCCATAGCAATGTTCAGGGCTCCAGCTCAGTTGGGAATCTGTCTACGTACATGACGACTCTGCGCAAGGGTGCTACGGTTTATGTGACCCATAATCGTGGCCGCTCTTGGGCCAATAATGCATCCAACACCATCGTTTTTGGGGGCTCATTGCTTATGGTGAGAAAAATCTAAGGGAATGTAAGTGTCATCTGAAGCAAAATTCGGAACATTTATAGTACCAACTAGTCTGTGTGACTTACATAAAATGTACAATGGTAAAACATGTTCTGCTAGTTCTGTTTATTCATTGCTTTAACTATTTTTAAACGTGTCTTGCTAAGAGATTTATTTCAAATGCAAATACCGTAACATTTTTCTAAGTGTTTTTATTTTCTATAAAAATTACTTTGCCATAAAACTTCTGAATTTAAGACTAAACAACAACTTTTTGTCATTATTATGTATATATATATATATATATATTTATGTATCCACATAATACTTATAAATACTAATATAACAATAAAAACAGTGTAAAAGAAAACAATATTTGTTCCCTTGCTGAAAGATATATTTCAAATGAAAATACTGCTTTTTTTCTATAAAAAATGCACTAAACATTTTGTCTTGTATTTATGTCAAATTTGTAATTATATTTAAATGTACATGTTATATTTGTAAGTAATCTTGTTCAACAAATATTGCTTTTATAATATTACATTTTTAAAATATGTATATTTATTTTTATTTAAATATAATTAAAATAGTGTATAGTAATAATAGCAATAATACATAATACACTATTTTTAATTCGATTTAAATATAAAAAAAAATTACATTTTAACATTGTAAATAATTTTGTTTTCTTTTACACTATTAGTATTGTAGATAACTTTGGTAAACTATTATGTAACTTTTAGGAATAATACTGTCCCAATCTCCTAGAGACACAGGTGGGGGCAGCAGAGTCATCCCATTGTGTTTAATCAGGGAGGATGTCACTTAGTCACAGCTGAACAGAGCAACCTGAAGCCATCTTCAGTTGTCATTAAACACCTCCCCATGTCTTGAGGTCACTACAAACACATTGACAGCACGTGCCAGCGTAAGAAACCAATAAATGTGTTTTATTAATGTTTTAACAGACAGAAAAAAAAGGTTCAACCGCTATTGTGCTTACCTGTAAATTTGGTTTTGGGTAGTTTTATTTTCAGGTCTGTTGTAATTAACTTAAATAATTTGCTGCACTACAGTAATACGGTTCACTCAAATGGGATTGTATCCATTTCCTTATATGGCCAGAGGACAGACGGACATTCCAGGGATATTCAGAAACTCACTGATGACTAATAGTAGTCTAAAAAGAATGCTAACTATGCTCAATTCAAATGTGACTATCCCCTTCACATTACTGATATTATAATGCTAACTATGGCAAATTATTTAACATTTACTCCTTTCTTAGACTATGCTAGTATGTAATGTATGTTACAAGAGCATATTTTTTAATTATCTCACTTGTAAATGTCCAAAAGTGTAATTCACTTAGACGCTACGTATTATTTACAGTACTTATTCCTTTGCTAGTAGTCACTATCCAAAAAGCGACACTTTGCTTCCACTACTACTGATAAGAAATGCACAATTTCGCTATTTAATTTTATTATGATTTGAGTTTCAGCGATCAACTATTCACTTCTGACTAGCTTGAATTAGATTTTTGTAAATTTTGGATTACGTAATAAAAATAAATATGCTACTAGCAACAAAATCGTTCTAGGTTTAAGTAGGCTAGATGTGAATACTGCTTGCCAAAGTCGACCCGACGCTAAATGTATCCACCTTTGTAACTTTATCATGTTTAGAGGTAAGCTTTAGCTCGCGCCCTCGGGGGGAGGGGCTTACGCGAGAGGCGAAAAAGGGATGAGAGGCGCGACGCTCGACGTAGCGGACTATCACTCAAACACCGGGAGCTTCGTAAAGTTGCGTGAAGTTTTCAGGCGACCAAAGAGTGTGCAGCTTTAGGCATTTCAATCTTTGAGAAGACGACAACAACTTGTAGTTAACAAACAATGCGTGTTTATATATTCCTTTACTAATAACATGAAAAGAAGCCGACGAATAGTGCGCTAGGCAAATGTAAACAAATTCATGGAGATGTATTATCCCTGCTGTTTGCTGTTGTCGAATCCTATCACTCAA
Source organism: Sinocyclocheilus grahami (assembly GCF_001515645.1). Taxonomy (NCBI): domain Eukaryota; kingdom Metazoa; phylum Chordata; class Actinopteri; order Cypriniformes; family Cyprinidae; genus Sinocyclocheilus; species Sinocyclocheilus grahami. Next base: position 160,858 of record NW_015505205.1, on the reverse strand, counting down.
ACACCGGGAGCTTCGTAAAGTTGCGTGAAGTTTTCAGGCGACCAAAGAGTGTGCAGCTTTAGGCATTTCAATCTTTGAGAAGACGACAACAACTTGTAGTTAACAAACAATGCGTGTTTATATATTCCTTTACTAATAACATGAAAAGAAGCCGACGAATAGTGCGCTAGGCAAATGTAAACAAATTCATGGCGATGCAAAATTATCCCTGCTGTTTGCTGTTGTCGAATTGACTTGTGTATTCGTAGGATATTCAACAGTTAGCTCTACATTTTTTGCTTATATTACTAACGCGTTAAATATGGCAGAACACGAAAGTTTGGAGTTCGGAAAGGCGGACTTTGTTCTTCTGGACAATGTCTCTTTGGAAGAGTTTATGGCCAACCTCAAACTCAGGTAAGATAATTCACCTACTGGGATCCCTCTTTCCATGTGCTTTGGTACGGGACAGGTATCATAATGGTAGCCTACTTGTATTCTGTATTTTGAAGTCGAATCTGAATTATGTTAAGAAGAATAAGAAAAAAACCTCTCTTCTTTACTTCTGCCTAAACTATGATTAAAATATCTATCTATCTATCTATCTATCTATCTATCTATCTATCTATCTATCTATCTATCTATCTATCTATCTATCTATCTATCCACACACACACACACACACACACA
>NW_015505205.1:148510-159185 GCF_001515645.1 Sinocyclocheilus grahami | reverse complement strand
CTACATTTTTTGCTTATATTACTAACGCGTTAAATATGGCAGAACACGAAAGTTTGGAGTTCGGAAAGGCGGACTTTGTTCTTCTGGACAATGTCTCTTTGGAAGAGTTTATGGCCAACCTCAAACTCAGGTAAGATAATTCACCTACTGGGATCCCTCTTTCCATGTGCTTTGGTACGGGACAGGTATCATAATGGTAGCCTACTTGTATTCTGTATTTTTGCTTTGGATTTTGAAGTCGAATCTGAATTATGTTAAGAAGAATAAGAAAAAAACCTCTCTTCTTTACTTCTGCCTAAACTATGATTAAAATATCTATCTATCTATCTATCTATCTATCTATCTATCTATCTCTCTATCTATCTATATATCTATCTATCTATCTATCCACACACACACACACACACACACACACACACACACACACACTCACTCACAGTCATATCAATAGGTGATGGAAGTTAGTGTTACACCTAGTTACATAGTGGTTATGTTTCTGAACTGAACTCATACTGTGAGCTAGTAACTAATAATAGGCTACAAATCTGAATCATCATCATTGCATAATGCTTTATTAGCTTTGATCTACTGTGGTCAGATGGAGGAGTTAGTCAAAACATCTTGCAAAACATCTTTAAGAATGAAACAGTAATTGACTCATATTTTAGATAGTACATATTACATCTGGAATAAACTAGCCTTAAGTTTTTCAGGTCAAGGGAACAATGAATTACACATCTCATGTCAATATTAAAGGAATTCACAGCATTGTTGTGTTTGCTGTGTCTATTGTAGCTTCATATAACTGGCTGCACCTGCTGAGCCAGAGTACTGTATGACAGGATCAGAGGTGTGTTGACCATGGCAACACTCCCCTCTGATTGGCCTTATTGTTTTAAACAAGTTTGCAGTGGATATCCTACTATTGTGTTTTATGTTTTTGGCGATGTGGATCACATTTCCTCATCAGGACACTGTAAATAAATGACTTGATGGCTCTGATAAGATGAAGGTGATTGTAGTTTGAGAATTCAGAACTTTTTGTTAATGGTTAATATTACAATGCCATAAAATCAATTGTATGCTTCTCCGTAGTGACACTTAACTAGTGACCTATATGTGGATGTCTCACAAGGACACTAAATTATTGTTCTGGACATATTACAAGTAGTGTTTCCAGTTAATTGAGGGAGATATTTTTGGATCATATAATAAACTATAAATAATAATGATTTTAAATGTATAAATGAAATTATGAATTACTATTCAAAAGTTTGGGTCAGTATGATTATTTCATGTTTTTAAAGGGTTAGTTCACCCAAAAATGAAAATTAGTCCATATATTACTCACCCTCAAGTCATCCTAGGTGTATATGACTTTCTTCTTTCAGATGAATCCAGTCGGAGCTGTTTCATGGCACTCAGCGGGTGTTGCATGCATCAGTCCAAAAGAAGTTCAATAAAAAGCGCCCATCCATAAAAAAAACGTAATAATCACTTTAATGTAGCTTGCGCCAACAGTTGTACACGGAAGCAGTTCTGGGCTGATGAGGTATGAATTCAGCGCTGCGCATGTGCCGGTGAGTCTCGTGAAAACCAATGTTTGTTAACAGAAGCAAAGGAAGCAAAGTTTCCTTACTTTAGCAAAGGAAAACAAGTCTCCTTTTGGCTCATATCGAAATCCTCCGACATTCTTCTTTGTACTTCTAATTAGTGACCGTTGTTTTGTTTTGATCTCTTCTCTGCGTTTCCACGTGCGTCACTTCTGAGCGGCGCATGCGCAAAACCGACCTTCATACGTCATCCGCCTGGAGCTGCTTCTATGTACAACAGTGAGCGCAAGCTACGTTAAAGTGATTATTACGTTTTGAATATGGATATTTTTCTTACAAAAACGCATCGATTCACTACAGAAGGCCTTTGTTCACCCCCTGGAGCTGTGTGAGACATTTTGTTTATGGATGGGTGCTTTTTATTTAACTTCTTTTGGACTGACGCTGAGTGCCATGAAACAGCTTGAAAGATCAAAGACAATTTTTATTATAACTCTGACTGGATTCGTCTGAAATAAGAAAGTCATATACACCTAGGAAGACTTGAAGGTGAGTAATTTATGGGCTAATTTTCATTTTTGGGTGAACTAACCCTTTAAGTCTTATGCTATAGTAACGACACAATTAAAAAGTGTAATATTGAAAAATATTATTACTTATTTCTATAATATATTTAAAAAATATAATTTATTCCTGTGATAGCAAAGCTGCATTTTCAGCAGCAATTACTCCGGTCTTCAGTGTCCTTCAGAAATCACCCTACAGTAATATACTGATTTGATGGTCAAGAAACATTTCTTATTATCAATGTTGAAAACAGTTGTACTGTTTAATATTTATTTTTAGAAACCATAATACCATTTTTCAGGATTCTTTGATGGATAAAAAGTTCAAAAGAACAGAATTTATTTGAAATTTAAGTCTTTTGTAATATTATAAATGTCTTTGCTGTCACTTTTCAACAATTTAATGCGGCCTTCCTGAATAACATTACTTTCTTTTAAAAAAAAGATAAAGAAATAAATCCCCCAAAACTTTTCAACAGTAGTATATCTGATATATAGATAATTATGAATCCATTTTTCAAACACCATGTGGATGCGGATAAACAACAGGAGATGCTTACTGGTTCCAGTGACTCAAAAAGCACAGGGTGTCTATTTTTCTCACCTCTCAGCCATGGCCTGATTTTCTTCCTGGCTGGGAGATGGCATGTGCAGTTTGCTATTTGCAGAAGGTGTGACCAGGCCAGCTTCCTGCTTCTTCAGTCTCCACATCTGTGTCTGGAGCTTCAGCTGGAAGAGCTGATGCCAGATCACATCCTGTGCCCTCTGGAGTGATAAAGATGAGTGCTCTTGAACTGGAAATCACTTTTTATATGATGCCTTTTGAAAGCCATTTGCTTTGAATTCAGGATGACCATATGTGATGTCAAAGCAAAACTTTGGTTGAACTCATTTGGATAATGTGTACATTTTATTCAGTAAAATAAGCTGTGTTTACAGTCAGGCCTGGTTTGCTCTGCCAAAGAAGCACCTAAATGTAACAAAATTGAAATGCATCCTTTCTATGCAAAGCTATGACAGAATGTTTAACCAAGATATTTAAAGCAAGTTTGTCAGTTTGTTTAGTTCTGAGGGTTTAAGCTCTTTACAGTGAGGTGTCAAAGTTAAACAAGTGTCGGGACTGCTGACACATACTGTACATTGTAGCGTGATTTGAACTCTGCCCATGACTGTGTTTACACAACAGCATTTTTTTAGCAAGAGATTGTGTGGGCATTCTGAAATAACAGTTTAATTTGATGTGCGCTGAGGGCTTGACTTTATATGGCAGTTTTGTTTTGTCTGCCCCTAGGATCTTGGGGAATTTTTTGGCAATCCTCTGCACATTTCCAAAAACAATTACAAGTGCTGCCCGAGACCATGTTCCAAATTCTTCCAGACACTGGCTCTGATACTGCAGATGAAATAGCTGATAATCAGTATGCCGTGGCAGAGCCTTCCAGCTTTCATGTGTCATTCAGACAAAAAGTCAAGTCTAAAAAAGTATTCAACAAACTAGTAATTTTCATAGTTCGAAATTGTGGTACTGTATACTATTTAAGGGGGTCTGAATACTTTCCGTACCCACTGTATATATAGTTGAATCTTTCCTTGATAGTCTTGACGTTTTCACTCTGCGTAGATGATGAGATTAACCTTTGACTCTAGTGGCTAGAAGTGACAGGATGAATGGGCTCAGGAAGAGAGTATTGGCAACTTATGAGGCCTCACTGCTCTTCCTATTGGCATTTTCCTGTACTAGAAATGTAACCTTTGACCCACACAGCTCTTTAAGCCACTAGCAGCTAGTGTAATGGGCTTGATTGTGTTGAGAAACGGAAGAAAAAGGGCCAATTGATTGAATGTTTATTATTGTATCTTGCAGTGGTTCTCAACTTGTGCGTCATACTGGTCACAGAGAGCAGGGAGAGAAACAATGCTGAATGCAAATAATAAAATGCAGCTAACCATATAATCATGCATATTTTAGGTGGCAGAATATATTAGGCTTATACCTTTGAAAGAGAGGAGAACACACCCTCATGTTTTGTATATACAGTATATACACGCTATTGTTTAAACATTTGTGTTCAGTGCTGTTTTTTAATGTCTTTGAAAGAAGTCACTTATGCGCATGAAGGTATAATGAAACAGTTATATTGTTAAATTGAAATTATAAAAATTTTCTTTTCAGCAGCCATTACTCCAGTCTTCAGGGTTATATGATCCTTTTTCGGAATCATTCTTTGATGATTTTGTGCTCAAGTAAAATTTCTTATTATCAGTGTGGAAATCAGTTGTGATGCTTAATATTTTTGTGAAAACCACAAATTCTTCAGGATTCTTTGATGAATAGAAAGTATAAAAGAACATAATTAATTTGAAATAGAAATCTTTTGTAAGAGTCCTTACTGTCAGTTTTGACCTGTTTAATGCATCCTTCCCAAATAAAAGTATTAATCTCTTTAATCTCTCTCACTTGGTAAAATGACAATATTCAGGTATTTGTTTCTTTCTTAAGTGGTCCCAGAATACACATCTTGCTAAATCAACTTGTTAATAATTTTGCATATTGCTGTGGAGTTCATGGTGATATTAATTTCATATTTAATTTTATGGACTATATTGTTAACTTTTGTCACTAGATGTAAAATGTAAAATCTTGAAGCAAAACCAGTCGAGAACAACAGTTGTAATATATCTTGCTAGTCATCTGTTTTTTAGGTTTATAGTCACATGGGTCTATTTCTCTCAGTTTTCTGAGAATAATTACACATCTAGTGCAAATGATTGCTTAAAAATTGACCTGCTGTGTTGTGTGGTCTTAGAGTGGAATGAGGGAAACTTTTAAAGCAGAAGGCTGTAAATCTGTGCCATTTCCTCACAGCTTTTTATCAGGGTCTTTGTTGAGCAAAATCAGCCAGATGATAACCGTAAGTAGGGGTCTAAGGCTAGGTTTAAAGAGCACTACAGGAAATTGTGTAAATTGAGCACATATGCTTGTTTCTGTTCCATATTTGCCACTGGACAAATAGCCTACAAACTGGAGACAAATATAAACTCAGGCAAGAAAATGAATTCTGGCCTGTATGCGTCTTTGAATGAAATTAACTTTTTAATAAGTCCTCATGGGGAAGATCATAAAGACACCATTTGTAATAGTGGTGTTTAAATGTGATCTTCCTGTCGTAGTTACATCTTGAGGATTTCAGTTCTGTGAACCTGTTGGCCGAATAAGCCTAAGCCTCTCCCATATCAACAGTATAAAAGCTCACTTGTTGCCTTAACAGCAGGGCCACGTGGAGTCCAGCTGTGACACATAGCAACCCTATTCCCATCCTGCACAGCGAACTGCACAGAGATCAAAGTCCTCTCAGAGCTCAGGTGCACTGCGCAGAGACAAAAAACATCCTGTAAGAATAGATGGAGCAGCAGAGATATGATTTGGCCTGTAAGGAAGAATGATAAATTTGATAAATCTTTTTATGGTCAGTGCCTTATGTGTATATTTAGGTACTTTGACCAGCATTGCTTATTTTTAAAGGTCCACAGTGTGAGAGATGAAGGAAGAATGCCACTGGAAAAATACTTTCCATATAAGCCCAAGCCCAAAGGATTTGTCCTGTGATTCTATAATAGATCTTGACCAAATGCATGGTACATCTTGTCCTGCTTTGAGGTTCATGCTTGCTTGCAGCTGTGGATTATTGTATGGTCGGATCTTTTTTTTATTAATAAAAACGCAGACAGTACTCCCAGTAGATGGGATTTTTACCTTATGTTGCAATAATATATTTAAAATCAGCAAAAAGCGCCACTGCATTTTTGAATATGATTCTTCCCATTTTTCTACAACTTCTTGTATTTTTGAAACTACTAAATTGGTTTTATTTTATTTTATTTTGGTAATTTACTTTAGGGTTCAGCTCTATCCCTGTTGTTTTGGAGGATTGTTTCCTATTTTTGTTTAGAATAACATCTCAGATCTTATCTCTATCTAATCATTTCCCTACTGAACCTTGTTATTTCCTAAGATATGAAAAATTTAAATGTGCTGAAAACTCACCCTCGGGCTTAACTTCTGTTTTTTTATTTGAACAGATTTGGAGAAATTTAGCATGACATCACTTGCTCACCATTGGCTTCTCTGCAGTGAATGGGTGCCGTCAGAAAGTAGAGTCCAAACAACTGATAAAAACATTACAGTGATCGACAAGAAATCTAGTCCATCAGTTAACGTCTTGTGAAATGAAAAGCTGTGTATTTGTAATAAATCCATCTTTAAGATGTTTGAACTTCTTAACATTGCGTCCTGCTAAAATACGAGTTCTCTATCTATAATATTGCTTGAAGCTAAATTAAAACGCCTTTAAAATGGATTTGTTTCTTACAAACACACAGCTTTTTGCTTCACATGATGTTAATTGTTGTGGATTACTGATGTTTTTATCAACTGTTTGAACTTTAATTTCAACTGCACTCATTCACGGTCAGAGGCTCAGATATGTCCCTCAAAAGACTGCTTTAAAGTTTGATAGCTTCAAAAAACAGCCTGATTTTCTCTCACTCTCCAGCAAAGAAAAGGGCCTGTCTGCCCTCAAGAATTTCCATACAACCCCCTGTAATCTGAAACATATCACCGGCCTTACATAAAGAAGGCTGTTGCTTTTTTGGCCTTTTTTCCCCTAGAATAAGCTTCAAGCTCCACAGACGTCTCATTTGTGGACTGTGTGCCTTGGCTGGCGGTCACTGATACCACTAAGCATGTTAGAGGAGCTCTCTCACTCACATTCACTGTATTTAGGGTTTATAGCCTTGATATATTTTACAGTTTTGACTGACCCCTCACCTTCTTCATAACCCCTTTCTGTCTTATGTTTACAACAGGCTACATCCTAGCCCCAATTTCATTAGTCTGTTTTTCATAAGCGACTCCTAAATAATGCCCAAATTGTGTATTCGCCACTGCTGGAAACCCATTTCCTCTCTCCAATCGATGATGTGGCTTGATTACATTACATAGACACATTAATGAGATTATATGTAATCTGTTCTGACTAATAGCATTTAGATGGGACACAATGATGGATGTGTCATGTATTTCAATGCACTTTTTCTCTAGTGGTTCAGCACATTTTCAAGCAGGTCTGTCCTGCTGTGTCTGTGGAACCGTGTTACAGCCAGGTGTCAGTAACATTCACACTAATTTCCACTTTGCTTCTCCCTTTCCTTTAGTTTTCAGCCAATTACCTCATTAACTGTACTTTCTCTCTTTAGTCTGTTTTTCATAAGCGACATAAGCGACTCCTAAATAATGCCCAAATTGTGTATTCGCCACTGCTGGAAACCCATTTCCTCTCTCCAATCGATGATGTGGCTTGATTACATTACATAGACACATTAATGAGATTATATGTAATCTGTTCTGACTAATAGCATTTAGATGGGACACAATGATGGATGTGTCATGTATTTCAATGCACTTTTTCTCTAGTGGTTCAGCACATTTTCAAGCAGGTCTGTCCTGCTGTGTCTGTGGAACCGTGTTACAGCCAGGTGTCAGTAACATTCACACTAATTTCCACTTTGCCTCATTAACTGTACTTTCTCTCTTTCTCGTCTTATGTCTGTTTTTGTGCTTTCCATCCCTGCCCTCTTTTTACCCTGATGGAGAACTCTTCTTGAAATAGCTTGCTGAGTAATGTCTGACTCCATTTGGCCAGTCGTGTCTTTTTGTCTGCTTTTTTTTCTTCTCGAGTTGGCTGATCCTCTCATCCGCTACTGCTCAGTGACATCATATTGGGTTCAGAACCATGTGCTAAAAGCTCAGATGAGTTAGAGATTGGCCCAAGGCCATGTCTAGTCACTTTACCTTTGACCTCTGAAACGCAATCATCAAAACACGCCTCTGTTTTCCCTCATTTAGATGGGACACAATGATGGATGTGTCATGTATTTCAATGCACTTTTTCTCTAGTGGTTCAGCACATTTTCAAGCAGGTCTGTCCTGCTGTGTCTGTGGAACCGTGTTACAGCCAGGTGTCAGTAACATTCACACTAATTTCCACTTTGCCTCATTAACTGTACTTTCTCTCTTTCTCGTCTTATGTCTGTTTTTGTGCTTTCCATCCCTGCCCTCTTTTTACCCTGATGGAGAACTCTTCTTGAAATAGCTTGCTGAGTAATGTCTGACTCCATTTGGCCAGTCGTGTCTTTTTGTCTGCTTTTTTTCTTCTCGAGTTGGCTGATCCTCTCATCCGCTACTGTTCAGTGACATCATATTGGGTTCAGAACCATGTGCTAAAAGCTCAGATGAGTTAGAGATTGGCCCAAGGCCATGTCTAGTCACTTTACCTTTGACCTCTGAAACGCAATCATCAAAACACGCCTCTGTTTTCCCTAATTTTCTTTCCCTCATCCTGACGGGAGAACAAAAAGTGCCTGTGATCTCAGGGAGACAATGAAGGGAGTGGGCCAAAATAACAAAAACTTCAGCATGTTGGCACGCTCTGACATTTACACCTGGCTCTCATTTCCTGAGTAGTCAGTGCAAAGCTAATTAAAGTTAGCTTGAAAGCTGCACGTTTAAGACATGGCTTGAAGTTTTGCCAAGTGGGACACACATTTTCCCCATTCAGGCTTTACACACAGTAGTATGTTTGTTAGCTTGACAAGACTGAGTCAAATTGAGTCCAGTGGGCATGAAGAGCTTTCCAGAAAAATAGTTATTTTGCTGTTGAAGGATGTGTGTTAAGTTTTAAAGGATTGTCAGCAGTACAGAAGCAGCTGGTGTTTAACAGCAAACAAATGTACAAGTTGCACAGAAACTCATTTAAAATGTGGGAGAAGATTTGTTGTGGTGGGGGTGACATGCAGCTTCCAAGATTAAATTAACAGGCCAGAAGAATGGCAGCTGTCTCATATAGAATAAGGGCTATATTGAATATTTAATAGTGCATGACCATTTCCTTTATTTTTGCATTTATTTTAACTTTGATGTCATCTTATTCTCTCTTGAAGTCTTTAAAAACAACACTTAAATGCAAGTCTAAAAATGAATAGCCTATCCATTATTCATTCTTAATATTGTGATACCCAAATTAATTTCAATGATGTCCAACATTTCTCATCAAACTCTCCTCAAATTATTGTGCTTTGATTTTATTGCTCTGTATTCTTTCTTAGTATATTTTGACAATTGTCTCTATTTATCCTAAAGAATTTTAGGAGAAACATCTGAGACATAACTGAGATCTCCAAAAATTATTCTGGGCTGAACTGTCTCTGCATGATAGACAGTCCAGAGGACAATTCGCTATCAGGTCATACCCTGCATGCTCTGTGTTAAACTGTGGACTGAGTAACACTGATTGCTTGGTGGTAAATTGTATGCAGGGATAATCAGGGATCAGGGACAGATTATCCTTTCATTGCTGGAGTTGTGAATATACAGGCTTTGATTTGCTATCTAGGAGTTGGACCATCTTATAAGTCAGTACTTTAGTGTGCGGGCCTTGCATGTTGATATTCCTGTGTTCCGTCTTTGTATTTTACTCCATCTCTTTGTCTCTAATTCTCTGTTTCTCTTTTATTTATCCTGTGCTGCTGTCCAGTTCAGTTAATTTTCACTCCTCTCACTTTTTTACTCTTACTTGCAACTAGTCCAAGGGAATTTACAGGCTACACCCCACCCCGGTCAACCACAAGCAAATAACCGCAAGAGACCCACCCAAACAAGCCTGAAACCAGTAGTTATCCTCAGTCTGGCAAGTGATCTCTTTCTAAAAATGGTATCAAGCTCTAATTGTCTGGGACTTCAGATGACCCTAGTGTTTTATAGGTTGGTCTTTATGTGGTGAAGGGTGTAGCTTTGACTGCAAACTATTTAACTTGCTTGAATAAGTAAAACATTTTTTAAGATATTTAAGAAGTATGGAGCAATTAAAGGAATAGTTGGCCCAGAAATCGTTGTTATCATCTACTCACCCTCATATCATTCTTGTATGAATTTCTTTCTTTACCTGTTTTTGTCCATATTACAAAATTCAGTGGGGTGCAAAACAACATTTGCCACCATTGACATTCATTCAATTGGCAAAAAACAAACTAACACTGAAAATGTTTTTTATTGCATTTTAAATACACACATGTACATATAAATTTCCATGTAACAAAGAAAACACACACACACACACACACACACACACAAAAAGGCTTCTCAGTATTCTACATTAAAGGGGTCATATGATGCGATTTCAAGTTTTCCTTTCTCTTTGGAGTGTTACAAGCTGGCTCGTGAATAGATAAGATCACGAGCTAGTTAAGACTTGTCCACGCCCTCCTTAAAATGCCTCGTTCAAACACGCCCACACATGTCTACGTCATGATGTGGGAAGATTTGCATAACGCCGCACAAATGTTCACGCAAAGAATCTTGGGGATAATCAAGATATTTTTTGGCAAATGAGAGACGAGCCTTTGTGTTCTCTTTGGTCAGCAGTGGCTTTTGCCTTGGAACTCTCCCATGGATGCCGTTTTTGCCCAGTCTCTTTCTTATTGTTGAATCATGAACACTGA